>NC_134835.1:28555245-29155245 GCF_004210375.1 Tachypleus tridentatus
ATAATGATAATAAGGTTTCGTGTACACTTTATTGTAGAAAAATAATGATAATAAGGTTTCATGTACACTTTACTGTAGAAATAATAATGATAATAAGGTTTCATGTACACTTTACTGTAGAAATAATAATGATAATAAGGTTTCATGTACACTTTACTGTAGAAAAATAATGATAATAAGGTTTCATGTACACTTTACTGTAGAAAAATAATGATAATAAGGTTTCATGTACACTTTACTGTAGAAATAATAATGATAATAAGGTTTCATGTACACTTTACTGTAGAAAAAATAATGATAATAAGGTTTCATGTACACTTTACTGTAGAAAAAATAATGATAATAAGGTTTCATGTACACTTTACTGTAGAAATAATAATGATAATAAGGTTTCATGTACACTTTACTGTAGAAAAATAATGATAATAAGGTTTCATGTACACTTTACTTAATGATAATAAGGTTTCATGTACACTTTACTGTAGAAAAGATAATGATAATAAAGTTTCATGTACACTTTACTGTAGAAAAAATAATGATAATAAGGTTTTATGTACACTTTACTGTAGAAAAAAATAATGATAATAAGGTTTCATGTACACTTTACTGTAGAAATAATAATGATAATAAGGTTTCATGTACACTTTACTGTAGAAATAATAATGATAATAAGTTTCATGTACACTTTACTGTAGAAAAATAATGATAATAAGGTTTCATGTACACTTTACTGTAGAAAAAATAATGATAATAAGGTTTCATGTACACTTTACTGTAGAAATAATAATGATAATAAGGTTCATGTACACTTTACTGTAGAAATAATAATGATAATAAGGTTTCATGTACATGTACACTTTACTGTAGAAAATAATAATGATAATAAGGTTTCATGTACACTTTACTGTAGAAATAATAATGATAATAAGGTTTCATGTACACTGTTACTGTACACTTTACTGTAGAAAAATAATGATAATAAGGTTTCATGTACACTTTACTGTAGAAATAATAATGATAATAAGGTTTCATGTACACTTTACTGTAGAAATAATAATGATAATAAGGTTTCATGTACACTTTACTGTAGAAAAAATAATGATAATAAGGTTTCATGTACACTTTACTGTAGAAAAATAATGATAATAAGGTTTCATGTACACTTTACTGTAGAAAAAATAATGATAATAAGGTTTCATGTACACTTTACTGATAATAAGGTTTCAAATAATAATGATAATAAGGTTTCATGTACACTTTACTGTAGAAATAATAATGATAATAAGGTTTCATGTACACTTTACTGTAGAAATAATAATGATAATAAGGTTTCGTGTACACTTTATTGTAGAAAAATAATGATAATAAGGTTTCATGTACACTTTACTGTAGAAAAAATAATGATAATAAGGTTTCATGTACACTTTACTGTAGAAATAATAATGATAATAAGGTTTCATGTACACTTTACTGTAGAAATAATAATGATAATAAGGTTTCATGTACACTTTACTGTAGAAAAATAATGATAATAAGGTTTCATGTACACTTTACTGTAGAAATAATAATGATAATAAGGTTTCATGTACACTTTACTGTAGAAATAATAATGATAATAAGGTTTCACTTTACTGTACACACTTTACTGTAGAAAAATAATGATAATAAGGTTTCATGTACACTTTACTGTAGAAAAATAATGATAATAAGGTTTCATGTACACTTTACTGTAGAAATAATAATGATAATAAGGTTTCATGTACACTTTACTGTAGAAATAATAATGATAATAAGGTTTCATGTACACTTTACTGTAGAAATAATAATGATAATAAGGTTTCATGTACATGTACACTTTACTGTAGAAATAATAATGATAATAAGGTTTCATGTACACTTTACTGTAGAAATAATAATGATAATAAGGTTTCATGTACACTTTACTGTAGAAATAATAATGATAATAAGGTACACTTCATGTACACTTTACTGTAGAAAAAATAATGATAATAAGGTTTCATGTACACTTTACTGTAGAAATAATAATGATAATAAGGTTTCATGTACACTTTACTGTAGAAATAATAATGATAATAAGGTTTCATGTACACTTTACTGTAGAAATAATAATGATAATAAGGTTTCATGTACACTTTACTGTAGAAATAATAATGATAATAAGGTTTCATGTACACTTTACTGTAGAAATAATAATGATAATAAGGTTTCATGTACACTTTACTGTAGAAATAATAATGATAATAAGGTTTCATGTACACTTTACTGTAGAAATAATAATGATAATAAGGTTTCATGTACACTTTACTGTAGAAATAATAATGATAATAAAGTTTCGTGTACACTACTGTACTTACATGTACACTTTACTGTAGAAAAAGATAATAAGGTTTCATGTACACTAATAATGATAATAAGGTTTCATGTACACTTTACTGTAGAAATAATAATGATAATAAGGTTTCATGTACACTTTACTGTAGAAAAATAATGATAATAAGGTTTCATGTACACTTTACTGTAGAAATAATAATGATATTAAGGTTTCATGTACACTTTACTGTAGAAATAATAATGATAATAAGGTTTCATGTACACTTTACTGTAGAAATAATAATGGTTTCATGCACACTTTACTGTAGAAATAATAATGATATTAAGGTTTCATGTACACTTTACTGTAGAAATAATAATGATAATAAGGTTTCATTTACACTTTACTGTAGAAAAGATAATGAGAAAGGTTTCATGTACACTTTACTGTAGAAATAATAATGATAATAAGATTTTATGTACACTTTACTGTAGAAAAAATAATGATAATAAGGTTTCATGTACACTTTACTGTAGAAATAATAATAATGATAATGTACACTTTACTGTAGAAAAAATAATGATAATAAGGTTTCATGTACACTTTACTGTAGAAAAATAATGATAATAAGGTTTCATGTACACTTTACTGTAGAAATAATAATGATAATAAGGTTTCATGTACACTTTACTGTAGAAATAATAATGATAATAAGGTTTCATGTACACTTTACTGTAGAAATAATAATGATAATAAGGTTTCATGTACACTTTACTGTAGAAAAATATAATGATAATAAGGTTTCATGTACACTTTACTGTAGAAATAATATATGATAATAAGGTTTTTCATGTACACTTTACTGTAGAAATAATAATGATAATAAGGTTTCATGTACACTTTACTGTAGAAAAATAATGATAATAAGGTTTCATGTACACTTTACTGTAGAAAAAAAATAATAATGATAACTAAGGATTAAGGTTTCATGTACACTTTACTGTAGAAATAATAATGATAATAAGGTTTCATGTACACTTTACTGTAGAAATAATAATGATAATAAGGTTTCATGTACACTTTACTGTAGAAAATAATAATGATAATAAGGTTTCATGTACACTTTACTGGAAATAATAATGATAATAAGGTTTCATGTACACTTTACTGTAGAAAATAATAATGATAATAAGGTTTCATGTACACTTTACTGTAGAAATAATAATGATAATAAGGTTTCATGTACACTTTACTGTAGAAATAATAATGATAATAAGGTTTCATGTACACTTTACTGTAGAAATAATAATGATAATAAGGTTTCATGTACACTTTACTGTAGTAGATAATAATAATGATAATAAGGTTTCATGTACACTTTACTGTAGAAATAATAATGATAATAAGGTTTCATGTACACTTTACTGTAGAAATAATAATGATAATAAGGTTTCATGTACACTTTACTGTAGAAATAATAATGATAATAAGGTTTCATGTACACTTTACTGTAGAAATAATAATGATAATAAGGTTTCATGTACACTTTACTGTAGAAATAATAATGATAATAAGGTTTCATGTACACTTTACTGTAGAAAAAATAATGATAATAAGGTTTCATGTACACTTTACTGTAGAAAAATAATGATAATAAGGTTTCATGTACACTTTACTGTAGAAATAATAATGATAATAAGGTTTCATGTACACTTTACTGTAGAAAAAATAATGATAATAAGGTTTCATGTACACTTTACTGTAGAAACTTTAATAATGATAATAAGGTTTCATGTACACTTTACTGTAGAAAAATAATGATAATAAGGTTTCATGTACACTTTACTGTAGAAATAATAATGATAATAAGGTTTCATACACTTTACTGTATAATAATGATAATAAGGTTCATGTACAAGAAACTTTTGATATGTAGTAGAAAAATAATGATAATAAGGTTTCATGTACACTTTACTGTAGAAATAATAATGATAATAAGGTTTCATGTACACTTTACTGTAGAAAAATAATGATAATAAGGTAATGATAATAAGGTTTCATGTACACTTTACTGTAGAAATAATGATAATAAGGTTTCATGAAGGTTTCATACACACTTTACTTTACTGTAAAAATAATGATAATAAGGTTTCTGTACACTTTACTGTAGAAATAATGATAATAAGATAATAAGGTTTCATGTACACTTTACTGTAGAAATAATAATGATAATAAGGTTTCATGTACACTTTACTGTAGAAAAAATAATGATAATAAGGTTTCATGTACACTTTACTGATAGAAAAGATAATGATAATAAGGTTTCATGTACACTTTACTGTAGAAATAATAATGATAATAAGGTTTCGTGTACACTTTACTGTAGAAAAATAATGATAATAAGGTTTCATGGTTTCATGTACACTTTACTGTAGAAAAAATAATGATAATAAGGTTTCATGTACACTTTACTGTAGAAAAATAATGATAATAAGGTTTCATGTACACTTTACTGTAGAAATAATAATGATAATAAGGTTTCATGTACACTTTACTGTAGAAAAAATAATGATAATAAGGTTTCATGTACACTTTACTGTAGAAAAAATAATGATAATAAGGTTTCATGTACACTTTACTGTAGAAATAATAATGATAATAAGGTTTCATTTACTGTACATGTACACTTTACTTACTGTAGAAAAAATAATGATAATAAGGTTTCATGTACACTTTACTGTAGAAATAATAATGATAATAAGGTTTCATGTACACTTTACTGTAGAAATAATAATGATAATAAGGTTTCATGTACACTTTACTGTAGAAATAATAATGATAATAAGGTTTCATGTACACTTTACTGTAGAAATAATAATGATAATAAGGTTTCATGTACACTTTACTGTAGAAATAATAATGATAATAAAGTTTCATGTACACTTTATTGTAGAAAAATAATGATAATAAGGTTTCATGTACACTTTACTGTAGAAATAATAATGATAATAAGGTTTCATGTACACTTTACTGTAAAAATAATAATGATAATAAGGTTTCATGTACACTTTACTGTAGAAAATAATAATGATAATAAGGTTTCATGTACACTTTACTGTAGAAATAATAATGATAATAAGGTTTCATGTACACTTTACTGTAGAAATAATAATGATAATAAGGTTTCATGTACACTTTACTGTAGAAATAATAATGATAATAAGGTTTCATGTACACTTTACTGTAGAAATAATAATGATAATAAGGTTTCATGTACACTTTACTGTAGAAAAAATAATGATAATAAGGTTTCATGTACACTTTACTGTAGAAATAATAATGATAATAAGGTTTCATGTACACTTTACTGTAGAAATAATAATGATAATAAGGTTTCATGTACACTTTACTGTAGAAAAAATGATAATGATAACAAGGAAATTTCATAAGTACACTTTACTGTAGAAATAATAATGATAATAAGGTTTCATGTACACTTTACTGTAGAAAAAATAATGATAATAAGGTTTCATGTACACTTTACTGTAGAAATAATAATGATAATAAGGTTTCATGTACACTTTACTGTAGAAACTTTAATAAGGTTTCATGTACACTTTATAATAATGATAATAAGGTTTCATGTACACTTTACTGTAGAAAAAATGATAATAATGATAATAAGGTTTCATGTACACTTTACTGTAGAAATAATAATGATAATAAGGTTTCATGTACACTTTACTGTAGAAATAATAATGATAATAAGGTTTCATTTACTACACTTTACTGTAGACACTTTACTGTAGAAATAATAATGATAATAAGGTTTCATGTACACTTTACTGTAGAAATAATAATGATAATAAGGTTTCATGTACACTTTACTGTAGAAATAATAATGATAATAAGGTTTCATGTACACTTTACTGTAGAAAAAATAATGATAATAAGGTTTCATGTACACTTTACTGTAGAAAAAATAATGGTTTCATACACTTTACTGTAGATGTACACTTTACTGTAGAAATAATAATGATAATAAGGTTTCATGTACACTTTACTGTAGAAAAATAATGATAATAAGGTTTCATGTACACTTTACTGTAGAAAAGATAATGATAATAAGGTTTCATGTACACTTTACTGTAGAAAAATAATGATTATAAGGTTTCATGTACACTTTACTGTAGAAAAATAATGATAATAAGGTTTCATGTTCATTTTACTGTAGAAATAATAATGATAATAAGGTTTCATGTACACTTTACTGTAGAAATAATAATGATAATAAAGTTTCATGTACACTTTACTGTAGAAAAATAATGATAATAAGGTTTCATGTACACTTTACTGTAGAAAAATAATGATAATAAGGTTTTATGTACACTTTACTGTAGAAAAATAATGATTATAAGGTTTCATGTACACTTTACTGTAGAAATAATAATGATAATAAGGTTTCATGTACACTTTACTGTAGAAATAATAATGATAATAAGGTTTCATGTACACTTTACTGTAGAAATAATAATGATAATAAGGTTTCATGTACACTTTACTGTAGAAAAGATAATGATAATAAGGTTTCATGTACACTTTACTGTAGAAATAATAATGATAATAAGGTTTCATGTACACTTTACTGTAGAAATAATAATGATAATAAGGTTTCATGTACACTTTACTGTAGAAATAATAATGATAATAAGGTTTCATGTACACTTTACTGTAGAAATAATAATGATAATAAGGTTTCATGTACACTTTACTGTAGAAATAATAATGATAATAAGGTTTCATGTACACTTTACTATTAGAAATAATAATGATAATAAAGTTTCATACTGTAGAAATAATAATGATAATAAGGTTTCATGTACACTTTACTGTAGAAAAAATAATGATAATAAGGTTTCATGTACACTTTACTGTAGAAAAAATAATGATAATAAGGTTTCATGTACACTTTACTGTAGAAATAATAAGGTTTCTTTACTGTAGAAAAGAATAATGTACACTTTACTGTAGAAATAATAATGATAATAAGGTTTCATGTACACTTTACTGTAGAAAAATAATGATAATAAGGTTTCATGTACACTTTACTGTAGAAAAGATAATGATAATAAGGTTTCATGTACACTTTACTGTAGAAATAATAATGATAATAAGATTTTATGTACACTTTACTGTAGAAAAAATAATGATAATAAGGTTTCATGTACACTTTACTGTAGAAAAAATAATGATAATAAGGTTTCATGTACACTTTACTGCAGAAATAATAATGATAGTTAGGTTTCATGTACACTTTACTCTAGAAAAAATAATGATAATAAGGTTTCATGTACACTTTACTGTAGAAATAATAATGATAATAAGGTTTCATGTACACTTTACTGTAGAAATAATAATGATAATAAGGTTTCGTGTACACTTTACTGTAGAAAAGATAATGATAATAAGGTTTCATGTACACTTTACTGTAGAAATAATAATGATAATAAGGTTTCGTGTACACTTTATTGTAGAAAAATAATGATAATAAGGTTTCATGTACACTTTACTGTAGAAATAATAATGATAATAAGGTTTCATATACACTTTACTGTAGAAATAATAATGATATTAAGGTTTTATGTACACTTCACTTCAGTCCGTATCTCAGAAACAGCTTGAGAGAAATAATACACTTCAACTCGCTGAGTTGACAAAACCTGATGTATTATGATAATTTAGTTCTTACCTCAGAAGTCATTCCAAACAAATAGACTTTAATTAACTAGCCGAAATGATAAAACCCGAAATAACATAAAACTCCTGTTCTTAACCAACTGCGTAATATGGTTTTTATCCCATTTTACATTACAAGTTACAAAAGCTAAAAAATGAAGTGAATGGAAGCACAAAGCTACTCGAGGGCTATCTGTGCTAGCCGTTTCTAATTTAGCAGTGTAAGACTACAGGGAAAGCAGCTAGTCATCACCACCTACCTCTAACTCTTGGGCTACTCTTTTACCAACGAATAGTGGGATTAATCGTCACATTATAACGCCCCCATGGCTGAAAGGGCGAGCGTGTTTGGTGCAACCGGGACTCGAACCCGCGACTTTCGAATTACGAGTCAAACGCCTTAACACGCTTGGCCATGCCGGGCCACTGATTAGAGAGTTTAGAATATTTGTTTTTCTAATATGCTATACGCCAAAGTTATTGTTAGTGTCTATGGAAACAGATAGTATTCAATCCACTGCCATCTAGATTTTGTTAACACGTTGTGGTAAAACATTTCATCTTTGTCCTAATGTATCAATCATTTGCAACATTTACTGTTTATTATAGCAATGAACACTTTTCGTTTTAACTACGTGAAATGTTCCTTTGAAATATTTCTAAGTAAATAAAAATAAAAACCTTAGTAACATTTTCAGATGACGTATTCACAAATGTTTATATCAGGTTTTTACATCAGCCTGAATATTTTCTTCGTGAAAAACACTGAAACGCAACAACTCAAATTATATGAAATGTATGGTATCTAAATCACAAAGAATATAAATAAAAAAGAGCACATGTTAAGAACAAAATCAAAGGTTTGTTTTGCCATTATATCAAGCATTACTATTACGTTTAGTACGATGGGCTACACGGTAGGCCATCGGTGTTTTCGACCTCGAGTATCGAAACCTGGATGCTAGCGTTGTGATTCTGCGGACACACCGCTGTGCCACTGGGGGGGGGGGGGTGAGCTTATCTTGATAGACTTAGAGATTTCCTACCTCCCCTGTCGTTTTCTATTATATATTCTTTATCGGAAGAGGAGGGTATCTGTTCTACCACGTAACTGTCAACTCATGAGGAGTAAAATAAGCTCTATATTCCCCAAGCGTCTACTCAGCTCAGATTGATTTCGTTAGTTTTGAAGTTCGTGCAAAGCTACTCGATGGCTGTTTGTGCTAACTGTTTTTAATTTTTCAGTGATATACAAGAGGGAAGTCATCACCATCCAGCACTTGTGCAGCCCTTTTATCAAAGAATAGTGAGACTGACAATCCCAATATAACGCCCCCACAGTGGAGAGGGCACAAATGTTCGGTTAAGTGGATTCCAATGTACAACTTTCATATTGCCAATCATATGCCGTAATCATCTGGCTAGATTTCAGCTTTCAAAGCTGGTAGATGTTCGTGACGTCATGAAACACACTGGTGCCTCCTGATGCCAAAAATATTTGGTTTAAGGTAAGTAAAGTGAAAGCGAGCAAACTGTAGAAAGTCAGAATATCAAACTGTGTTTAAAATATAATCATTCTGCGTGTATAAAGTAGGTATACCTCAAATATAATTTATTATGAATATACCGCATATATAATAATAATAATACCATCTGAAGAGGTTAAGTTTTTTCTTCTAAACTGGTTACTGAGAGAAACCTTACTCTAGCAAGAACGACATTTTTTTATCAACAAAACTACTATTCCTGAAATAATTCAAAATACAACCATTTATATTTTCATGACCTTTTGTAAAATTCAAGATTTCGTTATTTTCTACTGCAAACTTTTTATTCTGATGTTTTAACTTCCAGTGTATTGGCAACTAGACCCACTGTTGAGCCAGAACATGAAAAAGGGCAGTACTAAACTAATAAACAATTTAATTTGACCAATCATAAACTACTATATCCACGTGGATCTAACGTGGTCTCATTCAAGAAGAAGCTCAAGAACGCCCTCTATAGCTATATAATAATAAGAAGAAATCGAGAAGTAGATCTAGCTTGCGTTGTTATATGCATTTAGACTCAATCATTCGACTCAATCATACGAGTTAGATTGAATAAATACCATTGAACTGACATGATTCTGTGGAATTGCTGAACCATTTCATCATTATTGGTCAGATTAATTATATGACATTCTGTCTGATGTAGCGTTTCACCCCACATGCAACAAAATGCTGTGGACAACAGTCTGTATTAGAAAACTAACAGAAAGATAGACAGTCTTTCTCTTTTAGCACCAGTGACATTTCTTTACCTATGTGTGGAGAATCTTAACTCAAAATGACCTCCCTACATTACACCTTATATGTTTGCATACTCACTGAGAACAATTTGTACTAGACAAGCAAGAATTCTCAACTCTATAAACAAATGTAATTCAAATATTACATTAATGTTTTGTTCAATTGTTCCCCACAATTTTTCTCCCCAAAATCATGCATTTGGGTTTTTTTATAAAATTTTGAAAGCTACACGAGGGCTATCTGCGCTAGCCGTCCCTAATTTAGCAGTGTGAGACTAGAGGGAAGGCAGCTAGTCATCACCACCCAAGGCCATCCCTTGGGCTACTCTTTTATCAACGAATAGCGGAATTGACCGTCACATATAACGCCCCCACTGCTGAGAGGGCCAGCAAGTTTGGTGTGACGGGAGTCGAACCTAGACCCTCGGATTACTGATCGGTTGCCTTAACCACCTGGCATGTATCATGCATTTAAAGTGGTGATATGCTTTCATTTATCATATCAATAGTTTCCCTGATATACTTCAACTATTTTAAGCTGTCTCGTGCCATGATTGGGCAGATTTGTTTGAAATTATAGACAAAACGTTTTTCGGCAGTTATATGACAGAAGTATTCAACAACTGGATAACTTTGGATGTTTCTTGGCAAAATACTGGAGAATATTTTTACAAAGAATTTTGGAAAAAGGTCTATCATGATACTTTGACATATATCAGCACAAAGTAATTAGTAACCCTTTTGCTGAAACAAAATTTACTTTCCAAACCCATAATTCAGCATACGGCCTGTTACAGTAACCCAAGAATTGGCTGCAGGTGGTGTTGATATGCAACTTTCACTCTTAAGTTAGTGAATGGTCTATTAGAAGTAACCACGCAACGAGTGAATATGATAAACTACCTTCACTTTTAAATTAGTGAGTGATAGCGTAGATAACCCTAGAGGAAGTTTTTACGACGTTAAACAAGACACGACCTGACATGGCCAGGTGGTTTGTACGCTCAACTCCTAATCTCAGGGTTTCAGGTTCGAGTCCACGTCACATCAAACATGCTCACCCTTTCAGCAATATCGGCATTATAATGTGACAATCAATCCTACTATTCGTTGATAAAAGAGTAGCCCAAGAGATGGTGGTGATGACTAGCCGCCTTCCCTCTAGTCTTACACTACTAAATTGTGGACGTCTAGCGCAGGTAGCCCTCGTGAAGCCTTGGGCGAAATTCAAATCAAACAATAAGCGCAGATTTGTGGAGATATGCAAGAAAATTTTTCAAACAACAGAGACGAACATTCTAGTATTTAAAGTGTGGTAACGAAAATGAAGTTACGGTTTATGTCTCTCGTGGCTAAGTCTATGTGAAAACGTTAATTCAAAAAGCACTGTCTATTTTGATTTCCGTTTTCATTTGGAGTGTAAGCCTTGTTTGGGAGACAGAGAGAAAAGCTGTGATAACGAATGAACACATTAATAACATTTCTGGCTGATGTCACCATCCGATGGGCCCGGCATGGCCAAGCGCGTTAAGGCGTGAGACTCGTAATCTAAGGGTCACGGGTTCATATCTCCGTCGCGCCAAACATGCTCGCCCTCCCAGCCATGGGGGCGTTATAATTTGACGGTCAATCCCACTTTTCGTTGGTAAAAGAATAACCCAAGAGTTGGCAGTGGGTGGTGATGACTAGCTGCCTTCCTCTAGTCTTACACTGCTAAATTAGGGACGGCTGGCACAAATAGCCCTCGAGTAGCTTTGTGCGAAATTCAAAACAAACAAATAAACAAGTCACCATCCGCTGAAATTTTAAATGTAGACCTTACAATATAGATGAGTAAATGAAAGTGAAGGGTGGGAAGTTAGGAAGTGCTCTAAGACGGACGAGCTGCCATAAAATAATGGTGTCGTTATTTACTTAAATTCAAGCTGTGTTTAGAATACTGTTATTGCTTGTCCTTGGTATTAATACTGTAACTGACCTGAAACCTAGCCGAATTTTGAAAATGACACATAATGATAATACGAATTAAACTTTATGAAACATTTCAAAACTACAAATAACAAATATTTTTTTGTGTTTAACGTCGGTGACTCTAGAACACATGGAAGCAATATATGTTATGTAGGGTACCTGTAAAAATTACGTAATTTACTGTGTCAGATAAACCTATTTCCCTACTAATGCATAACTACTTCAATTACCACATACAGCTTATCAACTAAATATAATTATGACCTGTAGAGGGAGCAGTACGGAATGATAATCGGTTTTCAATTCTTTCGGGGCAGCAGGATGTGTTTTATATGTGCATCTTATTATATTTAAATTATGTTGAAATATTTCATGTTTTCACTGATGAATTAATATGTCTAAAAACATTGCAGCGTATTAAATATCTTCAAAGATTTGTTTTTGTTTGATAATACACTTTCAACGAAAGTTCACGTCCGACTGAACGTTCTTTAATAATAAACTGACATAGAAATTTCATGACTTACTAAACTTTTCACAATAATACATTAACAATGAAACTTCATGGTATACTAAACTTTTCTTGATAATACACTAACAATGAAACTTCATGGTACACTAAACTGTTCTTGATAATACACTAACAATGAAACTTCATGTATACTAAACTTTTCTTGATAATACACTAACAATGAAACTTCATGTATACTAAACTTTTCTTGATAATACACTAACAATGAAACTTCATGTATGCTAAACTTTTCTTGATAATACACTAACAATGAAACATCATGTATACTAAACTTTTCTTGATAATACACTAACAATGAAACTTCATGGTATACTAAACTTTTCTTGATAATACACTAACAATGAAACTTCATGGTATACTAAACTTTTCTTGATAATACACTAACAATGAAACTTCATGTATACTAAACTTTTCTTGATAATACACTAACAATGAAACTTCATGGTATACTAAACTTTTCTTGATAATACACTAACAATGAAACTTCATGGTATACTAAACTTTTCTTGATAATACACTAACAATGAAACTTCATGGTATACTAAACTTTTCTTGATAATACACTAACAATGAAACTTCATGTATACTAAACTTTTCTTGATAATACACTAACAATGAAACTTCATGTATACTAAACTTTTCTTGATAATACACTAACAATGAAACTTCATGTATACTAAACTTTTCTTGATAATACACTAACAATGAAACTTCATGTATACTAAACTTTTCTTGATAATACACTAACAATGAAACTTCATGTATGCTAAACTTTTCTTGATAATACACTAACAATGAAACATCGTGTACACTAAACTTTTCTTGATAATACACTAACAATGAAACTTCATGGTATACCAAACTTTTCTTGATAATACACTAACAATGAAACATCGTGTATACCAAACTTTTCTTGATAATACACTAACAATGAAACTTCATGTATACTAAACTTTTCTTGATAATACACTAACAATGAAACATCATGTATACTAAACTTTTTTTGATAATACACTAACAATGAAACTTCATGTATACTAAACTTTTCTTGACAATACACTAACAATGAAACTTCATGGTATACCAAACTTTTCTTGATAATACACTAACAATGAAACATCATGTATACTAAACTTTTCTTGATAATACACTAATAATGAAACTTCATGTATACTAAACTTTTCTTGACAATACACTAACAATGAAACTTCATGGTATACCAAACTTTTCTTGATAATACACTAACAATGAAACATCATGTATACTAAACTTTTCTTGATAATACACTAACAATGAACTTCATGGTATACTAAACTTTTCTTGATAATACACTAACAATGAAACTTCATGTATACTAAACTTTTCTTGACAATACACTAACAATGAAACTTTATGGTATACTAAACTTTTCTTGATAATACACTAACAATGAAACTTCATTGTATTCTAAACTTTTCTTGATAATACACTAACAATGAAACTTCATGGTATACTAAACTTTTCTTGATAATACACTAACAATGAAACTTCATGGTATACTAAACTTTTCTTGATAATACACTAACAATAAAACTTCATGGTATACTAAACTTTTCTTGATAATACACTAACAATGAAACTTCATGGTATACTAAACTTTTCTTGATAATACACTAACAATGAAACTTCATGGTATACTAAACTTTTCTTGATAATACACTAAAAATGAAACTTCATGGTAGACTAAACTTTTCTTGATAATACACTAACAATGAAACTTCATGGTATCCTACACTTTTCTTGATAATACACTAACAATGAAACTTCATGTATACTAAACTTTTCTTGATAATACACTAACAATGAAACTTCATGTATACTAAACTTTTCTTGATAATACACTAACAATGAAACTTCATGTATACTAAACTTTTCTTGATAATACACTAACAATGAAACCTCATGGTATACTAAACTTTTCTTGATAATACACTAACAATGAAACTTCCTGGTATACTAAACTTTTCTTGATAATACACTAACAATGAAACTTCGTGGTATACTAAACTTTTCTTGATAATACACTAACAATGAAACTTCATGTATACTAAACTTTTCTTGATAATACACTAACAATGAAACTTCATGTATACTAAACTTTTCTTAATAATACACTAACAATGAAACTTCATGTATACTAAACTTTTCTTGATAATACACTAACAATGAAACATCATGTATACTAAACTTTTCTTGATAATACACTAACAATGAAACTTCATGTATACTAAACTTTTCTTGACAATACACTAACAATGAAACTTCATGGTATACCAAACTTTTCTTGATAATACACTAACAATGAAACATCGTGTATACTAAACTTTTCTTGATAATACACTAACAATGAAACTTCATGTATACTAAACTTTTCTTGACAATACACTAACAATGAAACTTTATGGTATACTAAACTTTTCTTGATAATACACTAACAATGAAACTTCATTGTATTCTAAAGTTTTCTTGATAATACACTAAAAATGAAACTTCATGGTAGACTAAACTTTTCTTGATAATACACTAACAATGAAACTTCATGGTATACTAAACTTTTCTTGATAATACACTAACAATAAAACCCCGTGGTATAATAAACTTTTCTTGATAATACACTAACAATGAAACTTCATGGTATACTACACTTTTCTTGATAATACACTAACAATGAAACTTCATGGTGTACTAAACTTTTCTTGATAATACACTAAAAATGAAACTTCATGGTAGACTAAACTTTTCTTGATAATACACTAACAATGAAACTTCATGGTATCCTACACTTTTCTTGATAATACACTAACAATGAAACTTCATAGCCTACTAAACTTTGCTTAATAATACATTGACAATGAAACTTCATGGTATACTAAACTTTTCTTGATAATACACTAACAATGAAACCCCGTGGTATACTAAACTTTTCTTGATAATACACTAACAATGAAACTTCCTGGTATACTAAACTTTTCTTGATAATACACTAACAATGAAACTTCATGGTATACTAAACTTTTCTTGATAATACATTAACAATGAAACTTCATGGTATACTAAACTTTTCTTGATAATACACTAATAATCAAACTTTGTGGTATACTAAACTTTTCTTGATAATACACTAGCAATGAAACTTCATGTGTACTAAACTTTTTTTGATAATACACTAACAATGAAACTTCATGGTATACTAAACTTTTCTTGATAATACACTAACAATGAAACCCCGTGGTATACTAAACTTTTTTTGATAATACACTAACAATGAAACTTCATGGTATACTAAACTTTTCTTGATAATACACTAACAATGAAACCCCGTGGTATACTAAACTTTTCTTGATAATACACCAACAATGAAACTTCCTGGTATACTAAACTTTTCTTGATAATACACTAACAATGAAACTTCATGGTATACTAAACTTTTCTTGATAATACATTAACAATGAAACTTCATGGTATACTAAACTTTTCTTGATAATACACTAATAATCAAACTTTGTGGTATACTAAACTTTTCTTGATAATACACTAGCAATGAAACTTCGTGGTATACTAAACTTTTCTTGATAATACACTAGCAATGAAACTTCGTGGTATAATAAACTTTTCTTGATAATACACTAACAATGAAACTTCATGGTATACTACACTTTTCTTGATAATACACTAACAATGAAACTTCATGGTGTACTAAACTTTTCTTGATAATACACTAAAAATGAAACTTCATGGTAGACTAAACTTTTCTTGATAATACACTAACAATGAAACTTCATGGTATCCTACACTTTTCTTGATAATACACTAACAATGAAACTTCATAGCCTACTAAACTTTGCTTAATAATACATTGACAATGAAACTTCATGGTATACTAAACTTTTCTTGATAATACACTAACAATGAAACCCCGTGGTATACTAAACTTTTCTTGATAATACACTAACAATGAAACTTCCTGGTATACTAAACTTTTCTTGATAATACACTAACAATGAAACTTCATGGTATACTAAACTTTTCTTGATAATACATTAACAATGAAACTTCATGGTATACTAAACTTTTCTTGATAATACACTAATAATCAAACTTTGTGGTATACTAAACTTTTCTTGATAATACACTAGCAATGAAACTTCATGTGTACTAAACTTTTTTGATAATACACTAACAATGAAACTTCATGGTATACTAAACTTTTCTTGATAATACACTAACAATGAAACCCCGTGGTATACTAAACTTTTCTTGATAATACACTAACAATGAAACCCCGTGGTATACTAAACTTTTCTTGATAATACACCAACAATGAAACTTCCTGGTATACTAAACTTTTCTTGATAATACACTAACAATGAAACTTCATGGTATACTAAACTTTTCTTGATAATACATTAACAATGAAACTTCATGGTATACTAAACTTTTCTTGATAATACACTAATAATCAAACTTTGTGGTATACTAAACTTTTCTTGATAATACACTAGCAATGAAACCCCGTGGTATACTAAACTTTTCTTGATAATACACCAACAATGAAACTTCCTGGTATACTAAACTTTTCTTGATAATACACTAACAATGAAACTTCATGGTATACTAAACTTTTCTTGATAATACATTAACAATGAAACTTCATGGTATACTAAACTTTTCTTGATAATACACTAATAATCAAACTTTGTGGTATACTAAACTTTTCTTGATAATACACTAGCAATGAAACTTCGTGGTATACTAAACTTTTCTTGATAATACACTAACAATGAAACTTCATGGTATACTAAACTTTTCTTGATAATACATTAACAATGAAACTTCATGGTATACTAAACTTTTCTTGATAATACACTAATAATCAAACTTTGTGGTATACTAAACTTTTCTTGATAATACACTAGCAATGAAACTTCATGTGTACTAAACTTTTTTTGATAATACACTAACAATGAAACTTCATGGTATACTAAACTTTTCTTGATAATACACTAACAATGAAACCCCGTGGTATACTAAACTTTTCTTGATAATACACTAACAATGAAACCCCGTGGTATACTAAACTTTTCTTGATAATACACCAACAATGAAACTTCCTGGTATACTAAACTTTTCTTGATAATACACTAACAATGAAACTTCATGGTATACTAAACTTTTCTTGATAATACATTAACAATGAAACTTCATGGTATACTAAACTTTTCTTGATAATACACTAATAATCAAACTTTGTGGTATACTAAACTTTTCTTGATAATACACTAGCAATGAAACCCCGTGGTATACTAAACTTTTCTTGATAATACACCAACAATGAAACTTCCTGGTATACTAAACTTTTCTTGATAATACACTAACAATGAAACTTCATGGTATACTAAACTTTTCTTGATAATACATTAACAATGAAACTTCATGGTATACTAAACTTTTCTTGATAATACACTAATAATCAAACTTTGTGGTATACTAAACTTTTCTTGATAATACACTAGCAATGAAACTTCGTGGTATACTAAACTTTTCTTGATAATACACTAGCAATGAAACTTCGTGGTATACTAAACTTTTCTTGATAATACAATAACAATGAAACTTCGTGGTACACTAAACTTTTCTTCATAATACACTAACAATGAAACTTCATAGCCTACTAAACTTTGCTTAATAATACACTGACAATGAAACTTCGGCCCGGCATCGGCATGGACAGGTGGTTAAGGCATTCAACTCGTACTCCAAGAGACAAGGGTTCGAATCCCTGTCACACCAAACATGCTCGATCCTCTTAGCCGTGAGGGCGTTATAATATGACGGTCACTCCTACAATTCGTTCGTAAAAGAGTAGCCCAAGAGCTGGTGGTGAGCGGTGATGACTAGCTGTTCTCCATGTAGTCTTACACTGCTACATTAGGGACGGCTAGCTCAGGTAGCTCATGTGTAGCTTTGTGCGAAATTCAAAAGCAACCAAACAAAACGCCATAACCTAGAAAACGTTGATTGATAATACACTAACAACGAAACTTCATTATACTAAACTTTTCTTGATGATACACCAACAATGAAACTTCATGTATACTAAACTTTTCTTGATAATACACTAACAATGAGACTTCATGTATACTAAACTTTGCTTGATAATACACTAACAATGAAACTTCATGGTATACTAAACTTTTCTTGATAATACACTAACAATGAAACTTCATGGTATACTAAACTTTTCTTGATAATACACTAACAATGAAACTTTATGGTATACTAAACTTTTCTTGATAATACACCAACAATGAAACTTCATGGTATACTAAACTTTTCTTGATAATACACTAACAATGAAACTTCATGTATACTAAACTTTTCTAGACAATACACTAACAATGAAACTTCATGTATACTAAACTTTTCTTGATAATACACTAACAATGAAACTTCATTGTATTCTAAACTTTTCTTGACAATACACTAACAATGAAACTTCATGGTATACTAAACTTTTCTTGATAATACAGTAACAAGGAAACTTCATGGTATGCGAAACTTTTCTTGATAATACAGTAACAAGGAAACTTCATGGTATGCGAAACTTTTCTTGATAATACAGTAACAAGAAAACTTCATGGTATGCGAAACTTTTCATGATAATACACTAACAATGAAATTCATGGTATACTAAACTTTTCTTGATAATACACTAACAATGAAACTTCATGTATACTAATCTTTTCTTGATAATACACTAACAATGAAACTTCATGTATACTAAACTTTTCTTGACAATACACTAACAATGAAACTTCATGGTATACTAAACTTTTCTTGACAATACACTAACAATGAAACTTCATGGTATACTAAACTTTTCTTGATAATACACTAACAATGAGACCCCGTGGTATACTAAACTTTTCTTGATAATACACTAACAATGAAACTTCATGGTATACTAAACTTTTCTTGATAATACACTAACAATGAAACTTCATGGTATACTAAACTTTTCTTGATAATACACTAACAATGAAACTTCATGTATACTAAACTTTGCTTGATGATACACTAATAATCAAACTTTGTGGTATACTAAACTTTTCTTGATAATACACTAGCAATGAAACTTTGTGGTATACTAAACTTTTCTTGATAATACACTAACAATGAAACTTCGTGGTATACTAAACTTTTCTTGATAATACACTAACAATGAAACTTCGTGGTATACTAAACTTTTCTTGATAATACACTAATAATCAAACATTGTGGTATACTAAACTTTTCTTGATAATACACTAGCAATGAAACTTCGTGGTATACTAAACTTTTCTTGATAATACACTAACAATGAAACTTCGTGGTATACTAAACTTTTCTTGATAATACACTAGCAATGAAACTTCGTGGTATACTAAACTTTTCTTGATAATACACTAACAATGAAACTTCGTGGTATACAAAACTTTTCTTGATAATACACTAACAATGAAACTTCGTGGTATACAAAACTTTTCTTGATAATACACTAACAATGAAACTTCATAGCCTACTAAACTTTTCTTAATAATACACTGACAATGAAACTTCATGGTATACTAAACTTTTCTTGATAATACACTAACAATGAAACCCCGTGGTATACTAAACTTTTCTTGATAATACACTAACAATGAAACTTCCTGGTATACTAAACTTTTCTTGATAATACACTAACAATGAAACTTCATGTATACTAAACTTTTCTTGATAATACACTAACAATGAAACTTCATGTATACTAAACTTTTCTTAATAATACACTAACAATGAAACTTCATGTATACTAAACTTTTCTTGATAATACACTAACAATGAAACATCATGGTATACTAAACTTTTCTTGATAATACACTAACAATGAAACTTCATGTATACTAAACTTTTCTTGACAATACACTAACAATGAAACTTCATGGTATACCAAACTTTTCTTGATAATACACTAACAATGAAACTTCATGGTATACTAAACTTTTCTTGATAATACACTAATAATCAAACTTTGTGGTATACTAAACTTTTCTTGATAATACACTAATAATCAAACTTTGTGGTTTTACTAAACTTTTCTTGATAATACACTAACAATGAAACTTCATGTATACTAAACTTTGCTTGATAATACACTAACAATGAAACTTCATGGTATACTAAACTTTTCTTGATAATACACTATCAATGAAACTTCATGGTATACTAAACTTTTCTTGATAATACACTAAAAATGAAACTTCATGGTGTACTAAACTTTGATTGATAATACACTAACAACGAAACATCATGCTCTACTATTTGTTTGTTAAATATATGCTGTAATGAGGAAATGTGTGGAGAATGTGAAGGAATCGTTTGAATAGTATTTTTAACGCGTGCACTTTGGAGCCTGCATTGAGCACCATTCAATTTTGCCATACTTTATTCTAGTAGTTCCCAAACAGGGGTGCGAAATTACATTTGTTTTGGCCACCTTCACCTTTATTCTTAAATAAATAATTACTGTGAGATGTGCGAGAACATTTTAAAAGTTTTTAGAGGTGCGGAGCGTAAAAAAGGTTGGGAACCATTGCCTTATTCTTACAAAAATGTATTTATGAATTCATTAAAGAATGCATTTTTTATGTTTTTGAGCGTGCTGGGTGACAGAAACCATTTACTTTATAAAATGTTATAATTTGCACATGAAAGCAGCCGCGACAAATATTTGAATATGACTTATGTTTACAAATAGAAAGTGAATTAAAATGTCATCTTATCCTTAGACATATATGTTAAAATAGCCCAAATTAAATGGATATAAATTAAAATCACTCAGAATCGATATTTGAGATCACTCGAAAATATTCTGAACTTTTCGAAATTTAAACATAAAAATGAGAATCCAACGATAGGATTTCCTGAATATATTTTCACAAATTTATTGCCAATCTCAAAAATCACTGGTGCACTTTATTGAATCTCTCATCAATTTCACATCCTCGCTCTACTTCAAAGCTTTTTTTCGCTCCAATAGGATCACTGCTTCTTCACTTCTTCCTAGTTTATAATACTCACTTCATTTAAATTCCTTTTGTTATATCATCATTCTTACACTATCTTCTATTCTTCGGCTCGCCCTTCTCAAGTCTTCACTACCTTTATTTTTAACAACCACACTACTGAAAACACTTAATGCTTGTCTATTTTTGGAAGGGTTTCTCAAGTTTATTCTTGTTGGCTCTTTGAGAGTTTTGTCGTGTTACTCTAGTCTTAACGATTTCAAGTAATTCGAATGTTTGTTTTCTTGAGATGAACTGAACTTTCCGTATTAATTTAATATTGCACAAATTGAAAATCTTTTGTTCTTCCCCAATCAATATTTGCTCTGAACAGCCAAAGATTGTCTTTCTTTAATTAAATATTGACATTTTCCAGGAACAAACAGTTTCACTTCTAAAATCATAGGACATTAAACACACCAGTGGAATATGCTCATTACCATAAGAACAATGAATTTTAGTGAATACCATTTTACATAAGAATAAAAGATCTGGAGTCATTATAACTTTATATAAAACAAATGATCTGAAGTCATTACCATTTTATTTTATAAATGATCTGAAGTCATTACAATTTTACATAAGAACAAATAATCTGGAGTCATTATCAGTTTACATAATATAAATAATCTGAAGTCATTACCATTTTACGTAAAACAAATGATCTGGAGTCATTGTTATTTTTTATATAAGAACAAGTGATCTGAAATCATTACCATTTCACATAAAACAAATGATCTGGAATCACGACCGTTTTTACATAAGAACAAATGATCTCGAGTTACTACCATTTTACTTAAAACAAATGATCTGGAGTCACTACTGTTTTACATAAGAACAGTGATTTGTTTTCTATTTTAAAATACAAAATGTCAGTATCTGCGCATTTCATATTCTCCGATATACTTGTCTTATTCCTTTCCACTCTCACTGCGTCTAAAATTACAGTAATCATCCATAACTGTTTCTCTTTGACAATCACAAATATTCGAGCTTTTAACACGATCTCTTGTAGTCGTTCAGTTTCTTAATTACACCAGTGGCTTTTATTAAAATCATTTACTACACGTTCAAACAACATCTTTAAACCTTAAGCAGGGGGAATGTTAAATTGACGGATAACAGCCGCCGCTTAAGGGTTAACCTTTCTTTGGTATCTGTTGAATGTCTTATGGTTAACCTTTCTTTGGTATCTGTTGGATGTCTTATGGTTAACCTTTCTTTGGTATCTGTTGGATACCTTATGGTTAACCTTTCTTTGGTATCTGTTGGATGTCTGATGGTTAACCTTTCTTTGGTATCTGCTGGATGTCTTGCGGTTAATCTTTCTTTGGTATCTGCTGGATATCTTACGGTTAACCTTTCTTTGGTATCTGTTGGATGTCTTATGGTTAACCTTTCTTTGGTATCTGTTGGATGTCTTATGGTTAACCTTTCTTTGGTATCTGCTGGATGTCTTACGGTTAACCTTTCTTTGGTATCTGCTGGATGTCTTACGGTTAATCTTTCTTTGGTATCTGTTGAATGTCTTATGGTTAACCTTTCTTTGGTATCTGTTGGATGTCTTATGGTTAACCTTTCTTTGGTATCTGTTGGATGTCTTATGGTTAACCTTTCTTAGGTATCTGTTGGATGTCTGATGGTTAACCTTTCTTTGGTATCTGCTGGATGTCTTACGGTTAACCTTTCTTTGGTATCTGCTGGATGTCTTACGGTTAATCTTTCTTTGGTATCTGCTGGATGTCTTACGGTTAACCTTTCTTTGGTATCTGTTGGATGTCTTATGGTTAACCTTTCTTTGGTATCTGTTGGATGTCTTATGGTTAACCTTTCTTTGGTATCTGCTGGATGTCTTACGGTTAACCTTTCTTTGGTATCTGATGGATGTCTTACGGTTAATCTTTCTTGGGTATCTGCTGGATATCTTACGGTTAACCTTTCTTTGGTATCTGTTGGATGTCTTATGGTTAACCTTTCTTTGGTATCTGTTGGATGTCTTATGGTTAACCTTTCTTTGGTATCTGCTGGATGTCTTACGGTTAACCTTTCTTTGGTATCTGCTGGATGTCTTATGGTTAACCTTTCTTTGGTATCTGTTGGATACCTTATGGTTAACCTTTCTTTGTTATCTGTTTTTTATATGTCTGATGGTTAACCTTTCTTTGGTATCTGTTGGATATCTGATGGTTAACCTTTCTTTGGTATCTGCTGGATGTCTTACGGTTAACCTTTCTTTGGTATCTGCTGGATGTCTTACGGTTAATCTTTCTTTGGTATCTGCTGGATGTCTTATGGTTAACCTTTCTTTGGTATCTGTTGGATGTCTTATGGTTAACCTTTCTTTGGTATCTGTTGGATGTCTTATGGTTAATCTTTCTTTGGTATCTGCTGGATGTCTTACGGTTAACCTTTCTTTGGTATCTGCTGGATGTCTTACGGTTAATCTTTCTTTGGTATCTGCTGGATGTCTTACGGTTAACCTTTCTTTGGTATCTGCTGGATGTCTTACGGTTAATCTTTCTTTGGTATCTGCTGGATGTCTTACGGTTAACCTTTCTTTGGTATCTGCTAGATGTCTTACGGTTAACCTTTCTTTGGTATCTGCTGGATGTCTTACGGTTAATCTTTCTTTGGTATCTGTTGGATGTCTTATGGTTAACCTTTATTTTGTATCTGTTGGATGTCTGATGGTTAACGTTTCTTTGGTATCTGCTGGATGTCTTACGGTTAACCTTTCTTTGGTATCTGCTGGATGTCTTACGGTTAATCTTTCTTTGGTATCTGCTGGATGTCTTACGGTTAACCTTTCTTTGGTATCTGCTAGATGTCTTACGGTTAACCTTTCTTTGGTATCTGCTGGATGTCTTACGGTTAATCTTTCTTTGGTATCTGCTGGATGTCTTACGGTTAACCTTTCTTTGGTATTTGCTGGATATCTTACGGTTAACCTTTCTTTGGTATCTGCTAGATGTCTTACGGTTAACCTTTCTTTGGTATCTGCTGGATGTCTTACGGTTAACCTTTCTTTGGTATCTGTTGGATGTCTGATGGTTAACGTTTCTTTGGTATCTGCTGGATGTCTTACGGTTAACCTTTCTTTGGTATCTGCTGGATGTCTTACGGTTAATCTTTCTTTGGTATCTGCTGGATGTCTTACGGTTAACCTTTCTTTGGTATCTGCTAGATGTCTTACGGTTAACCTTTCTTTGGTATCTGCTGGATGTCTTACGGTTAATCTTTCTTTGGTATCTGCTGGATGTCTTACGGTTAACCTTTCTTTGGTATTTGCTGGATGTCTTACGGTTAACCTTTCTTTGGTATCTGTTATATGTCTGATCGAAACATATTCAAAACATGATTTAACTGAAATGATGATTCCTATCGATATACCAAAAGACATTTTAATCTACAAAATATTTATTTAACTATTTTTAATAGATTTGTATACCAATACGATAAAATCCGTCCAAACAATATTAAATAGTAAATATACGCGTTACAACCCATACTGACGAAGATATTGTTGTACATTTAAAATTTAAACGAAAAATACTGCAAAATCCGGCTATTTCTAACAGTTTTACAACGTGAATAGATAAGAGTAGATTTGTTAAGTCCGTACCTACGCTCTCTCAGTGCTGTGCTCACCACGGGTATCGAAACCCGCTGTCTAGCATTTTCATTTCACAGACTTAGCGCTGTTCTATTGGGGTGGAGTAAAGAGTGGATGTTATATTTAAAAAAAAAAGTTAACAATAATAGAGTCAAATAGAAAACAGATTCAAACATTACAAAGTTGTTTGTTTGTTTTCTGAATTTTGCGCAAAGCTAATCGAGGGCTATCTGCGCTAGCCGTTCCTAATTTAGTAGTGTAAGACTAGAGGGAAGGCAGCTAGTCATCACCACCCACTGCCAATGCTTGGGCTACTCTTTCACCAGCGAATAATGGGATTGACCGTTACATTATAACGACCCCACGGCTTAAAGGGCGAGCATGTTTGGTGCGACTGAAATTCGAACCCGCGACGTTCGGATTACGAGTCAAACGGCTTAACCCACTTGGCCATGCCGAGCCCATTACAAATTTAAAATATATTAAATGTGCAGATAGCATTGTGTTTACAGATACGTTGAATAAACAGCGCTAAGCTAATAATGAACGGATTTTACCACGAAGTACCTAAGATATTCCACTCGTTATTTATGTAGTTACTGAACATAAACTACCGTTTAAAACCCATGTTAACTTGTGTGTTTTCTTATAGCAAAGCCACATTGGGCTATGTGATGGGTCCACCGAGGGGAATCGAGGCGCTGATTTTAGCGTTGTACAAGGGGGGGAACTCGTGTTAACGTACAAACAATACATATTTGTGTGGTACCTATCAAAAGCATGGATTAAACGAAGGACGTTTGGTATCTCAAGCGACTTCAGAAGATGTGGTTTTCAACGTATTTCCTAAGGAAAAAGAAACTTGCGAAGAACATTCGAGTTTTCAGGTATCTTTAATTGTAGTTTATCTACCTTTTGATCGAGCGTATCTTCTCAAGTATCTTGATATAAGTAGTTATATGAGACAGGGAAGTATCAATGACAAAGATTGGCTATAAAATGGCATTATTTCATCAAGATAGACTGAGGTCTGAAAATACCCAGATAATCATGGATTATATTCGATTACCCATTTTTGTTTGTTTGTTTGTTTGTTTTGGAATTTCTCACAAAGCTACTCGAGGGCTATCTGTGCTAGCCGTCCCTAATTTAGTAGTGTAAGACTAGAGGGAAGGCAGCTAGTCATCACCACCCACTGCCAATGCTTGGGCTACTCTTTTACCAACGAATAGTGGGATTGACGGTCACATTATACGCCCCCACGACTGGGAGGGCGAGCATGTTTAGCGAGACGCGGGCGCGAACCCGCGACCCTCGGATTACGAGTCGCACGCCTTACGCGCTTGGCCATGCCAGGCCCACCCATTTTTGATTGTTTGTTTTAAATTTCGCGCAAAGCTACACGAGGGCTATCTGCGCTAGCCATCCCTAATTTAGCAGTGTAAGAGTAGAGGGATGGTGGCTATTCATCACCACCCACCGCCAACTCTTGGACTACTCTTTAACCAACGAATAGTCGGATTGACCGTCACGTTAGAACACTCCCACTGCTGAGAGGAAGAGCAAGTTTGGTGTGACGAGGACTCGAACCCGTGACCCTCAGATTACAAGTCGAGCTCCAAAACACCCTATCCATGACAATTGACATAATTCGGAATTTATTTGTCAGCCATAGAAAAACACAAATTACACCGAGCCGATGTCAAACTGTCCAGATTATTTGTTAAAGTTGTTAAAACACTTTACGACGTTAATTACTGTTTAGGCGTTTGGAATGGCAGTTTGATTAATATTTGTGTGCAATATTGAATCGTTTGAAATCAGAAAAAATATGTATGGATTATCTACAACGTCGATGTTTATGTATTCCGGAAGTAAACTGCATGATTAGAGTATAGTATAGAACAGATCGTTCTGAAGGTTAGATGAAAATATTCTATCAAATTTTATAAAAGCCTCTGATTGGGCATTTACTTCTAAAACCGGGTTTCAAAGTAAACCTTCGTAATGAACATAATCTTAGAAAATTACATCACTTTTATGAATCGACAATTGGACATAATGTATAGTGATAGAAAACGTTTGGTTTCGTTGCTTCTATACTCATATATGGAAAACGTCAGTGAGAAACAAAACATAAAATAGAAGTTAAATTTTCTTTAAATGCATGAAATGGAACATAAAACAGCTTAAGATGAAATGCAAGGTTTTCTAAGTGAACCATGTCGCCATCAGACACAGATGTTACTAGAAGTTTACAGTTCTTGTTATAAGTGAAAACATCAAGGTTGACACTGGTACACACTGGTACATGCTTTAAATGTGCACGTCTCCTCAGGCCAAAAAGATAAAACAACTGGTATTTCTTGTGGTGCTATAAATACACCAGTGTTCAATTCTCCAACAATTCAGCGGCCTTCTGTGAAAGCAAGAAGATTGATATATCAAAGGAAAACAGGGATTTTTTTCCATAAAATAAAGGCAGAATATATTGAATTATCTAAAAGAGTCAATAATGTCAAGTTAACGTTCCAACTGATAAAGTGGTTCTTATTTTCTTTAATGCAATGAGTAACTTTAGAATAGTAAAAGTAATAGAATAGTAAAAGGAGAAAAAAATAAGCCAACAAAGCTATTCAACTTTCGTCTGGTTACAGTATTTCAAGGAAGCTGTTGTAAGGTATACTGTGTGTTTTACCTTTTGGTAACGTCTGCATTTGAAGGTACTGAAGTAGAACATTTCTTTAATAAAACATTTTGTTGTAGTGTAACTAAGCAGGAGATTCTTATTGTTTTTGGCAACTTTATGAATCCTTCCCATGAGGACAAATGTTACTAGTTGTGGTGAAGAAGGTGTATATTTTACATGAAAGAAAAACAAAATGTTACATATATCCTGGAAAGGAGTTAGAGAAAAAATAATACGTTCGTATTTATGACGCTATGTGTCGCCACCTTTAAAGGCACACAATTCCCACATTCCCATCTCCATTTCTGTTAAAGGATTGACTTTCACTCTTATAACCCACCCACAGCGTAATGTGAGGAGAATATTTTGTACTATCGCCTGTATTCGAAGCAGGGTTCGAAACCTGGAATTATATCCTGGAGCGAACCCGCTCTCTATTCGAAGATAAAAACATCGTAGAAAGAGCGAATCATCATGATATAAATACATATTTGGAGAAGTAAACGTGTCTATACAAGCACAACGTGTTTCTATTCAGTCAAACTATAAACATCTTACAAAGAAAATTCAGTATTCTACCGAGCTTAGGGTAAAGAACAGTTATACAAATTTTTCTAAACTAAACTGAAAATGGAGATTTATGATCAGATAACGTTTAAAATTGTATTTGGTTTGAAGGTTAGTTTTATGGAGACAGTTTTAAGATGGTTCGATCCAGTTTACCCTTAAAATCCCAAGTTTTCCTCTTTCTAATTGGTGCTGGGGGTATAAATAAAACTAGTGGAGAAAATATGGACGTGGTTCGGTGTGAAAACTTGGTTGAAGTGAAACATGTACTTTGGTTACAAAAAATCAAACTGTTGTACAGAGAGCTTTTACGGTTGTTTCATTTGTGCATTCAATATTGAAGGAAAATCAGCTGTCTCTTAGAAGCACATGAACAGTTTGTGTGTTAGAACAAATGTTCATTTTTTTTAAATTTTATTTTATTCTGAGCAAATCCATAGTAGTCATCGGTCCTTGTGACCTTTCCTTATCCGTCATGTGTTATGTACACAAACGTCACAGCTAGGTTGTTGATAAAACCTTATGACGTCAATGGCTCGACGGTTGAGCTTACTCAGTGGGAAAACAGCCAGTTGTCGCTATAGAAAACCCGTTTGCTTTATACAAATTAGCTTCCAAATCAGGCACAGATTCGAACATACAAAATCCGTATTCAACAATTCGCTTCCTTTTTTTTGTCTTGATTTTTCTAAACACATCGTTGTTCTCCCTGAAAAAAAATAAAAAACAAATGTACGCAACAACTGGAGGTGTATCCTAAATTCTATAATGTTTACTCAAGTCTTCACTTATTCTGTATAACGTCTATAGAATTTTTGTCTAGTTAGTTTCCGTTTAAAGTGTGATAAATACAAATCTGCTTGTTTTTTGTTGTTGTTTTTTTGTAAATCGAAGAGGAAAACATGCACAATATTTCTGTTTTTCTGATAATATATGTTTTCTCTTTTTTTACAGTATCTTTATTATGAAGCTACCTACTCTAAATATAAATTGTATTGATCAGTGAGTAGCTTCTACGAAGTTTATTTTTGAATCACAATAAACGATTGCTTCAGTTTTATTTCTATAGTGTTCAGTGTATGGATAAACACACTCGTATATAAATAAAACTTATTCTGGTTTGTATTAATACACTAAGCACTAAGCCTGATGTGGCTTTATTATAAGAAAACACACACATAGTTGCGTTAACATTGAAAACAACGTAACACAGAAGTAGCTCCCTCTACCTCGATTTATTATATTTTATTTTTCGGACAGTAGGTTTTGATTTTTTTTTTAACTTCGCGCAGAGCTACACGAGGGTTATCTATGCTTGCCGTTCGTAATTAAGCAGTGTAAGACTGGAGGAAAGGCAACTAGTCATCACCACCCACCGCCAACTCTTGGGTTACTCTTTTACCAAAGAATAATGGGATTGATTATAACATTATAACATTTCTACAGCTGAAAGGGCGAGCATGTTTGGTTGACGGGAATTCGAACCTGTGACTCTCAGATTACGAGTCGAGTGCCTTAACCACCTGGCCATGCCGGGGCCCTAGACAGTAGGCCAAAGACGTACAGAATATTCGTGTTGAAACTGGAGTGAAAAAACAAAAGATTCGGAAAAAGTATTCAGGACAAGGTATTATCTGCAATGATGGAGATACACTGCCTATCATATTTATTTGCTATTCGAAAGTTTCACACGTAAGTTGAAATTTGATACTAAAAAAACATTAGAGAGAGACTTACGAGCCCTTATTCTTTCTTGTCTAAGTTGTGAAAAGACAGTTTACTTTGGTAAAATAAAAAAATGTTGTATAGTGTAAACTAATAAAAATAACACTACTAGTGGTAATAAAAAAACTCTTCTATGTATCGCTGACAAAAATATCAGATTTTTAAAAATGAATATACAGTATTAGTCGCAAAACAAAAACCATTATGGATAGTTTTCATGCCCTTAGCTCGAATTTTCCTTATTCTATCATTATGATGCACGTTCTTTTAAGCTGCACTTTCTTGTAGGCTTAATGTGTTATGCCTATACATCCTGGTCTATTTGAAAACAAATTTACGCAGTCAAATAAACAAACTCAAGTAGACTTAACTTTATATAATAAAACTGCACGTACAGTAAACAATATAGCATATTAGTGGCATTTATAATAGTGTACGTAATGTGAAACACTTATGAGCATTCAGTGTGTGACACAATTTTAAAAGCTGAAATAAAACATTCACACAAACGAAGAATAAAACTTAAATTAACCAAAAAGTAGCTAAAAGATATTTTATAGCATTATATGAAACGAACCGAGACTAAGTTACTGCAAAGTAACGTAAATATAAAGTTGTAATAAAGGCAAACATAACTGAATATGCAGAAGCGTCTGTATCTGTGTTCAAAAAAAGATAAGCATACTTTAGAACGTAAGTCGAGAAAACTCATAGCAATTGTATTTAGTGTAAATTTCATTTTTTTTGTACAAAATTACACGTGGGTTAAGTGTTATTTGCAAATAAAAACAGGAGGGGAATCCTCAATAGCCGCGGCTGTAAATGGATCTCAAAACGGTCAAGAGATGAAGGTATGAAAAAAGGTTTGTAACTTAAAAAAAAAAAACAATAAAGAAAACAACTCAGAGCCATCTTATGAGTCGCTAAAGCTGAAATCAAAGCCATTTGAAGCCAGTCGTCGCGTGATGAAAGCAATCTCGTGCCGTCGAGCAACATATTGGTTGCATTAAAAAGTTTAACTAAACTAAAAAAAGCCAATTTGCAAACCAAACTCCCCTCACATTGGTCTTTCTAACGATGTAAGAGTTGTAGCGAGAAATTTGCGAGAAAAGTTCCGGACACACAAACAGAAGCATATTATCTATATAAGTTTTTTATAGAAGTATTTCCCAAGTGTGAGGGCTTGAGAGAATACGAGTAGAGTATTGACTCTCAATAGAGTGAACATGCAAAATTAAGTCTTTTGAAATATTGATTTCAATAACGAAAATAATAACTCATTACTGCAATACATAGTGTTTTAATGTGTTTGCTTATTTGAAGTTAAGCACAAAGCAACACAACGGGATATTTGTGCTATGATCAAAAACGAGGATCGAAATCCGGGTTATAGCGTTGTACGTCCACACATATACCACCGTACCACTGGGCACGGAAGCATTGTAATGTGTATCCTGTATTGTATTTTGTCATTAACTAATATTTTCACTCATAAAAAAAATTGAGAGAGAGAGAGAAAAGCGGGCTTAAGAAACTGTGTTTATTAAAGGAGATCAAGGGTTACAAATGTTGGGGATACATCAGTATAAAAAAGTACATATATCCTCTTTTATACCACATTGCATTATTACATTCAGGGGCGTAGGTCCTTGGGAGGATGGGTGATACATCCCCCTTTATTTTAGGTGGTGGGTATGGTGCATACAATCATCCCCTCCTACAGTTTGGTCTGTTGAATTGTTTTATTGCATCATAAGCCTACAAATTGTATGTTTGTTCTTGTGATTCTCGTGTTCTTACCAATCGAATTACATAATTAGGCCTAGATGTAGGCTTTTTCAGTAGCCGAAATGTACATTTTTAATATAGGCGTACTTCTAAGCTTTTCGATCTAAGCGATAGTTCGTAAGTATCAGTCAGTAGGCCTAAGTATGCATGCAAGGCTTGCAAGCACTATCACAGAATCTACCTACGTCTTGTACGTAGTGTAAGATTAAGTAAAATTTTCATCACAACACATTAAACAGAACATGAAATTCGAAAATATTACTCCCAAGCGTATACTCCTGTGATCTAGATCTGGCAGGCCATTTGTAGCTTGTAGCTGCATCAATCTTACGTGTATATTGTGCGGTTTTCTTACGCCATTTGTTCTTATGCATGTCTAGCCGGTTTTATTGTCAAACGCCACCGGTTTTTGCAACTGGAAAAAGGCAAAACAGAAATTCAATGAACACCAATCTTCCTCTCAGCACAGATTCGTTATATCTCCAGAAAGTTCACTTGATGTAACTCCAGTGACTGTCCAGCTACATGATGGTAAAAAGAAGCAGCAGGAAGAATACAAAAGAAGTCTAGCAAAAATATTCAAAATTTTACCTTTCTTACGGCGTCGAGGTTTAGGATTACGTGGACATACTGATACGGAGGGGAACTTTCTGCAGTTATTGAAGTTCCTGGAAGAGGAAGATCCTGAGTTGACGGCCTACTTGTCAAAGAAAACCACATTCACATCACCCCAGGCTCAAAATGAAATAATGGAGATGTTCAGCCATCAAATACTGAGGAACATAGCACACAAAGTGCAGCAAAGTAAAATCTTTGCATTAATGGTTGATGGAACTCAAGATGTTATAGGTGTCGAACAGGAAGCAATATGTGTACGATACGTAGATGAGAACCTTGACGTCCATGAGACATTTCTTGGTTTGTACAGTGTTTCCAATACAACTGGTGAAACAATATCCTCGACCATACTTGATGTACTGACTAGACTCAATTTACCACCGTCAGGATTAAGAGCACAAACTTATGATGGAGCCTCTAACATGAGTGGTGCGTACAGTGGATGTCAGGCAAAAATAAAAGATAAGTAACCGTTAGCTTTGTTTTTTCACTGCGGAGCACACAAGGCTAATTTAATAATGGAACATGCAGTTGAAGCTTGTGAATGTGTTCGAGATTCTATCCAGTGGGTACATGAACTTGGTGTCTTGCTTCAGAAGTCAGGCAAATACAAGACGATCTTTGAAAATATTGTATCGTCAGACAGCCACAATGGTCCAGTTAAATATATCCACCCACTGTGTCCAACACGTTGGTTGTGCCGCCTATCTGCAATTGCATGTTCTAATGATCACTACAGTGACATTGTTGATTCTTTATCTGAATTAGCAAATGAAAATTTAGATGTAACAGTGAAAGCACGAGGTCTGCTGGACAGATTTGACAAAGGAAAGACAGTTTTAGGATTGTTGATGGCTCAGCATCCATCAGTTCCATTAAAGGAACTAAACCGTGCATTCCAAGCAAAATCAGCGACAGTATCTGGCATGATTGAAGCATCTGCAATGACAGTTGAGCAATTGCGGGTATTGCGAACAGAGAAAAATTACAACAAGATATTTGATGAAGCTGAGAAAAAGGTATTGCCTATTGAACTATCACGCATTCGCAGACACCCCAGATGGATAACAGATGATGGCTCAGCACACCATTCTGCAACAGCTAGAGATTACTACAGAAGCCAATATTTTGAATTTGTGGACACAGTCATAGAACATCTGACCACTAGATTCAATGCAGACAACAATGACTCGAAGCAATATCTGGCACTTGAGAACATGATCACATCTGGCAAGATTGAGAACTCGGTTATAAACTTCTATCCAGAAATCTCTGTACAACGGCTCGAGTTTCAGTTGCCCATGTTCAAAGGAACAACAAAAGCAGTGTCTCTGAAAGGTGCGAAGGATGCTTACTGTAAAATGCATGAAACACGCCAGCAGATGTTTGGTGAAGTGTTTCTTCTCATGAAAAATTTGCTTGTATGTCCAGTATCCAACTGCGAATGTGAACGCAGCTTTTCTGCATTAAGACAGTTGAAGACGTGGAGGTCAACTATGTCTCAGTGTCACCTCAACCATGTGGCAGTTTGTCACACTCACAAAGATGAAGTTGACAAGATAAATATAGAAGAGCTTATGAAAGAATTCATAAACAGATCATCACAAAGGAGGTCTACGTTTGGGAACATGTAGACTAGAGGACTAAATGAATCTTACTTTGATGAAAAGTATGAATAATTATGTGCTACATTGTATTGATGTGTAATTTTCAAGAGTTTGCAAAGACATTTTAATTATTTTTATCAAACAACATGAACAGTTTTTCAGTAGATATAAACTTATCAAGAATAATTACTAATTTTATTAATGTTTGAAAACATAATTCATGCAATGAAAGTTATTAGTAGCTTTGTCAAGTATAATGGCCATCTTTTATACTGTGTAGTGTGCAGGAATAAATTCGTGTAGCAGTTAATTTGTGACACATTTGTTTTTATTATACTAACATTTTGAAAACTGTTCACAACACCTCACTTATACAAACCTACATGGAAACCTTGAAGGTTTTGTGAACCTTGAATAGCATCAAATCGTGGCAACAAGATTACTCTGTGACTGCATGTTTACAGCTTTCAGATTTACCTAATAAGAAATTACCAATTTGCAAACTGAAGAGTCCACATAAGTGGTTATAAAAATCACCCTCCCCCCATCGGGTGTAAAAAATCTACGCCCCTGGTTACATTCACGTACGTCATGGGATTTGGAAGATCATTCATTGTGTTGGCCATCTGTACCTGCTTTTAATGTTTGAAATAATAAAACATTACTTCAATTTCGAAAGTTTAAATCTGATAGACGGTTTATCCTTACTGCTTAGTGACTACTGCTTCATTTCTCTCTAGGATACATTTTATGAATAGCATCAAATGGACACCCCAGTAGCACATTGGTGTGTCTGTTGACTTTTACTGCTAGAAACCGGATTTCGATACCCGAGATGGGCAGAGCACAAAGCTACACAAAAGAATATCTTTCGAATTAATGTATTATGTCGTAATTTTAGTAGTTTTTTTTCCTTGATGTTCTGAGGGTCGCGGGTTCGCGCCCGAGTCGCGCCAAACATGCTCGCCCTCCCAGCTGTGGGGGCGTTATAATGTGACGGTCAATCCCACTTTTCGTTGGTAAAAGAGTAGCCCAAGAGTTGGCGGTGGGTGGTGATGACTAGCTGCCTTCCCTCTAGTCTTACACTGCTAAATTAGGGACGGCGAGCACAGATAGCCCGTGAGTAGCTTTGTGCGAAATTAAAAACAAAACAAAACAAACCTTGATGTTATGTAAAACAAGCCGGTAGATTCCTATAGTTTCAGACTAGTTGCATCCATAAAACAAGTTTACAACTTCGTAGAAAGAAAGAAATATTTTGTATGTTTGTTTCTTTCACAAAACAATATTTGTGTTTTCGACGTAGTTACGGTACTGTTGAGTCTTCCACCACCATTTGGGTAACAGTTAGCTGTATATTTGATGGAAACATTTCTGTTACGACTAACCGATCCCTGTCGGAAGTAGACATCCGGTGGTTCAGTAGTAAGTTTACTTGCTTTCAACGCCGAAATCCGAAGTTTAATTTCCTACGATAGACAGAACATAGACAGTGTGACTTTACAATAGAAGAAACAAATAAACCTATACCTGGGGTAATCTTTCCGCTTGCGACTGAAAGTCCAATAGAATAAATTATCTGGTTGTGATTTAAGACACTAAAGAGCTGATTATTTACTAATTATAAACCATCATTAATTGTGTTTAAAAGGAAAAATGTTAAATTATAAACAAAAAGTGTGGAAAGAAACATAATAACACAAATAATGAAAATAAATTTATTTTCATTGAAAAATTCGTAAACAGGATCTCTCAAAAAGGTAGTAACTGTTTTCAAACGAGACCCAAAACTCGAGCACCTTCGAATAGTTCACTATTCTTCAGTAGAATAACGTAAAAAGAACAGTGAGCTATTCGAAAGTGCTCGAGTTTTGGGTCTCGTTCGAAAACAAATAAAATATTCCAATAATCATTTGTGTTTCGGCATTTAATCATATTTAAACATCTTGTAGAGTCGAAGCTTAGAGGAGGACTTGTCCAAGAGCTAAGGTGAATTTTCGCAACTGACTAATATTTCCACGTAATTTTTTTTTTTACTTTTATGTTGGTATGTACGTCAGAATGACACCTAAATACAATATCCATTGCTTTTTGTAGATCCAAGTAACACCTAAATACAATATCCACTTGCTTTTTGTAGATCCAAGTAACACCTAAATACAATATCCATTGCTTTTTGTAGATCCAAGTAACACCTAAATACAATATCCACTTGCTTTTTGTAGATCCAAGTAACACCTAAATACAATATCCATTGCTTTTTGTAGATCCAAGTAACACCTAAATACAATATCCATTGCTTTTTGTAGATCCAAGTAACACCTAAATACAATATCCATTGCTTTTGTAGATCAAGTAACACCTAAATACAATATCCATTGCTTTTTGTAGATACAAGTAACACCTAAATACAATATCCATTGCTTTTTGTAGATACAAGTAACACCTAAATACAATATCCATTGCTTTTTGTAGATACAAGTAACACCTAAATACAATATCCATTGCTTTTTGTAGATCCAAGTAACACCTAAATACAATATCCATTGCTTTTTCTAGATCCAAGTAACACCTAAATACAATATCCATTGCTTTTTGTAGATACAAGTAACACCTAAATACAATATCCATTGCTTTTTGTAGATCCAAGTAACACCTAAATACAATATCCATTGCTTTTTATAGATCCAAGTAACACCTAAATACAATATCCATTGTTTTTTGTAGATACAAGTAACACCGGCACGACACTACTGATGCTGTTGACGGAAGCCTCAGCTAATGGAAAATGGATAAATAAGTCATTATTCTATATCATTCAGAAAACTAACGCTATTTTTAGTAGTTTCTGATGATAGAAGAGCTAAAGAAATAAAAACAAAATAGACCATTTCTTGTTACGCATGTGACTCCTTCCTTACTGTAGGGTCGTGATAATTGTATATAGAGAAACTGAAGGAATAAAAACATTATACTTTGTTGTGTATGCGACCCATTCGTCATTATGGGTATGAATCTGAATAGACGGTAGATAAGTTGGTGTTTTGGATCACAACGTGTATTTTAGGTAAAGTAATCTAAAAGCATAAGGCTTCCTATTGTCAAATAAATGACCAGTACGATGGTGTTGGTTTTCAAAACATGAATTTTAGGTAATGTAACCTGACGAAAGCACAAAACGTTCCTCCATGTCAAGTATATGACCTGGTCTGTGGTAGTGATGGTTACAGCATGAACTTTAGGTAACGTACTTGATGAAAGCAAAAGACATTCTTGCATGTCAAGAATATGACCCGTACTTTAGTATTGATGGTTATAGCGTGAACTTTAAATAATGTAACTGATGAAAACACAAGACATTCCTCCTTATCAGGTTTAGTAGGTTTGGAATTTAATTTTGGTTAAAAATCGTAAGAGTTGATTCATTTGGTCTGCAACCTAATATTGGTAATTTAGTTATAAACCCACATGATATAATTGTCACACTACTGAGAATGATATAAAAAATAAAGTTTACTATGGGATGCTGGTTGAGGAACACTTATTGAATACGTTTACTACTTAATACTGGTTGAGGAACACTTCTTTGAATACGTTTATTACTTAATACTGGCTGAGGAACACTTCTTTAAATACGTTTACTACTTAATACTGGTTGAGGAACACTTCTTTGAATACGTTTATTACTTAATACTGGCTGAGGAACACTTCTTTAAATACGTTTACTACTTAACACTGATTGAAGAACACTTCTTTAAATACGTTTACTACTTAATACTGGTTGAGGAACACTTCTTTAAATACGTTTACTACTTAATACTGGTTGAGGAACACTTCTTTGAATACGTTTATTACTTAATACTGGTTGAGGAACACTTCTTTAAATACGTTTACTACTTAATACTGATTGAAGAACACTTCTTTAAATACGTTTACTACTTAATACTGGTTGAGGAACACTTCTTTGAATACGTTTATTACTTAATACTGGCTGAGGAACACTTCTTTAAATACGTTTACTACTTAACACTGATTGAAGAACACTTCTTTAAATACGTTTACTACTTAATACTGGTTGAGGAACACTTCTTTAAATACGTTTACTACTTAATACTGGTTGAGGAACACTTCTTTGAATACGTTTATTACTTAATACTGGTTGAGGAACACTTCTTTAAATACGTTTACTACTTAATACTGATTGAAGAACACTTCTTTAAATACGTTTATTACTTAATACTGGTTGAGGAACACTTCTTTAAATACGTTTACTACTTAATACTGGTTGAGGAACACTTCTTTAAATACGTTTATTACTTGATACTGGTTGAGGAATAATTCTTTAAATACGTTTACTACTTGATTCTGGTTGAGGAACACTTCTTTAAATACGTTTATTACTTGATACTGGTTGAGGAACACTTCTTTAAATACGTTTACTACTTAATACTGATTGAAGAACACTTCTTTAAATACGTTTATTACTTAATACTGGTTGAGGAACACTTCTTTAAATACGTTTACTACTTAATACTGATTGAAGAACACTTCTTTAAATACGTTTATTACTTAATACTGGTTGAGGAACACTTCTTTAAATACGTTTATTACTTAATACTGGTTGAGGAACACTTCTTTAAATACGTTTATTACTTAATACTGGTTGAGGAACACTTCTTTGAATACGTTTACTACTTAATACTGATTGAAGAACACTTCTTTAAATACGTTTATTACTTAATACTGGTTGAGGAACACTTCTTTAAATACGTTTATTACTTAATACTGGTTGAGGAACACTTCTTTAAATACGTTTACTACTTAATACTGATTGAAGAACACTTCTTTAAATACGTTTACTACTTAATACTGGTTGAGGAACACTTCTTTAAATACGTTTACTACTTAATACTGGTTGAGGAACACTTCTTTGAATACGTTTATTACTTAATACTGGTTGAGGAACACTTCTTTAAATACGTTTACTACTTAATACTGATTGAAGAACACTTCTTTAAATACGTTTATTACTTAATACTGGTTGAGGAACACTTCTTTAAATACGTTTACTACTTAATACTGGTTGAGGAACACTTCTTTAAATACGTTTATTACTTGATACTGGTTGAGGAATAATTCTTTAAATACGTTTACTACTTGATTCTGGTTGAGGAACACTTCTTTAAATACGTTTATTACTTGATACTGGTTGAGGAACACTTCTTTAAATACGTTTACTACTTAATACTGATTGAAGAACACTTCTTTAAATACGTTTATTACTTAATACTGGTTGAGGAACACTTCTTTAAATACGTTTACTACTTAATACTGATTGAAGAACACTTCTTTAAATACGTTTATTACTTAATACTGGTTGAGGAACACTTCTTTAAATACGTTTATTACTTAATACTGGTTGAGGAACACTTCTTTAAATACGTTTATTACTTAATACTGGTTGAGGAACACTTCTTTAAATACGTTTATTACTTAATACTGGTTGAGGAACACTTCTTTAAATACGTTTACTACTTGATTCTGGTTGAGGAACACTACTTTAAATACGTTTACTACATGATACTGGTTGAGAAACACTTCTTTAAATACGTTCACTATGGGATGCTGGTTGAGGAACACTTTCTTAAATACGTTAAATATGCCAGTAACTAATTACTTATATTGAAAATTGAATATACTAAACCAGAACTATTGTTGGAGCCTACATTTAGATTTAGAGATAAGTCATAATTCAAATTATGGATAAATTCGATGGTAGAATCCAAACAACTGATTGATAATTAAAACTGGTCGTCTGTTTGTAAAGTCACTGTTGTCCTAAGACAAATCTCTGCTCACTAGCGTTTTAGTTTGACTCTCTAGAATCATTAGAGTAATTTCGATATTATTTACAAGACTTTTTGAAGAGGCGCCTTTAGTGCAAAGCGTTTTGATGTTTTATTTGTGGAATAATCACACGAACTGTTATTTTGTAAACTAGATGAATTAATACACGAACTGTTATTTTGTAAACTAGATGAATTAATACACGAACTGTTATTTTGTAAACTAGATGAATTAATACACGAACTGTTATTTTGTAAACTAGATGAATTAATACACGAACTGTTATTTTGTAAACTAGATGAATTAATACACGAACTGTTATTTTGTAAACTAGATGAATTAACACACGAACTGTTATTTTGTAAACTAGATGAATTAATACACGAACTGTTATTTTGTAAACTAGATGAATTAATACACGAACTGTTATTTTGTAAACTAGATGAATTAATACACGAACTGTTATTTTGTAAACTAGATGAAATAATACACGAACTGTTATTTTGTAAACTAGATGAATTAATACACGAACTGTTATTTTGTAAACTAGATGAATTAATACACGAACTGTTATTTCTAAACTAGATGAATTAATACACGAACTGTTATTTTGTAAACTAGATGAATTAATACACGAACTGTTATTTTGTAAACTAGATGAATTAATACACGAACTGTTATTTTGTAAACTAGATGAATTAATACACGAACTGTTATTTTGTAAACTAGATGAATTAATACTTTTACCAAGTTGTTCTTAAAATAAATTGTCACATATCTATCCCAATTCAGATAGAAACTGTTACGATACTGTTGGCTAGTGACTGTGAAATATTACCGCTGCTAATAAGTGACTGTGAAATATTACCGCTGCTAATAAGTGACTGTGAAATAATACCGCTGCTAATAAGTGACTGTGAAATATTACCTCTGCTAATAAGTGACTGTGAAATAATACCGCTGCTAATAAGTGACTGTGCACTATTCATTAATGATCCTCTTTAGTGACTCTACAATATCTGGCCAGTGGTTGTATCATACCAATGCTAGTGAGGCTGGGAAACTAGTGTTAGTTAAAAGACACTAGTAACACTGTCTGACGTTTTAATCATATCTGAGATACAATCAATCAAACTGAACATTCATCTGGATGTTTACATTCTGTGTGGTGGATTTAAAAAGTACTCAAACATATTTTATAAAGTTATTCTGATCGAACGTAACAAATCGACTTATGTGAATCTTTGATTTGAAACGATGGGCCAGCTCTACCGATAAATACACTGATTAGCTGATTATTTTTTACTTTACGACGAAATTAAAAAATAAATCAGGACTAACTTTTTTTTTGTTTAAATAATTCCTAAAGTTGAGATAACATTTGGTATACGTACACCTGGAATACAAATCAAAACTAACGTAACTAGTTTTCACCACAGATATATGTAATATCACTATAAATATTAGATCCCAATAATACATTGCGTCTTTTCACGAAGACGAAACAATCTGATTTGTGTCACGAATGATAATATATTTAGTTCTCTATGGTTTCTCTCCCAACCGTCTCTTTACGCGAACTGAAGACTTTTCATTTGTCTGTAAGATTGGACTTATCGACCCAGGGTTTGCTTCAAAAACCACCCTATAAGTTTTAAAACACGAGTCATCTTAGCTGTCACTTTCTAAATAACCACTTAACTAGAAATATCAAGCTTATTTCCTTTAGTGCTCTGTTTCCTAAAATAGAACTTATTTTTAAACTGTTATCTCTCAGTATAACAAATTACATGCCAGTTGTACCAAATAAAAATATACCCAAAGAAATTAAAGACCCATCAAATATATATATGTGTGTGAATGTATAAAAATATTTATGAAAACAAGTATTTGACGTTACAAGTATTTTTCTTGGGCAGATCACATGCACTTTACAGTGTAAGTCTACGACAATACAAGCAATATTAAAAAAACAACCTGATATATCAAATTTAGCACGTGCATTGCACCTCGTGTGTACTGCAAATATGTAATAACAGTTAAATGAGAACCAACGAAAAAATAAAACTAACTGAAACTGCTGAGTTTTTAGTTGAACGGAATTTATTTAAGTGCTTTCAACTTTATGTGGTGTATGTATAAAACTATGTATGTTAGATATTGTTAGAACTCAACTGAACACACAGTAAATTATATATCTGGAACCACATCTATTAACAGACGTAAGAAAGACTTATCTGAGATAAACCTCTTTCATAAAGATTTAGATTTAAGTTTGTCTAGTTCATAATTAAAAGTGTATACGTGATCAACTAATCACATAAAACCTTAATTTAGTCGTTAGCACTTCGCCACTGTCTTCATCAGGAGAACACGATAACTTGATTCCAAGAAACCAGACAATTGCATGCTCAGACATGCTTAAACGCAATAATCATGTCGTCCTCTGGAAACAGCAAATGGACGAAATGCTCAGAAAACTAAAATAAGGTAAGTTTCTTTTCTCGTAAAATTAATCGAAATTAACAAATTTCAAACTATGATGAAAGAGTTTGCAATGAGACAAAAACAGATGGATGGACGGTTACACAAAATTCACGACAAAAAACTTGCACGAAGAGAAATTTCAAGCCTAGAACTGTAACTGTTTGTTTTGAATTTCACACAAAGCTACTCGAGGGTTGTCTGTGCTAGCCGTCCCTAATTTAGCAGTGTAAGACTAGAGGGAAGGAAGCTAGTCATCACCACCCACCGCCAACTCTTGGGCTACTCTTTTACCAACGAATAGTGGGATTGACCGTAACATTATAACGCCCCCACGACTGAAAGGGCGAGCATGTTTGGCGCGACGGGGATGCGAACCCGCGACCCTCAGATTACGAGCCGAAAGAACTGTTACTAAAGTAGGGATAGATAAATAGTCTCTCGTCTTATTATGAGAACTAATAAAAAAAATAAGTATTTGGTCCTGAAATGGGCTGAAATAAGCAGCTGAACACTCGTTTGAAAATAATAAATAACATAAATTTACATATATATTTGAAATATGTAATGGCGCTATTGCGTATTCATTAGTTAAATATAAAAAAAGCTGGTGCCAACAAAAGATTTTTTGTAAAGGATACGTTCGTCAAGAAAGCATTGGACTGTTTGTCCGTAACTTCAAAATAATGAAAAATACACTTGATGTGTTGCTTGTCCAAGTCATGATGTAAACAACTGTCTTAAACTAAGATTGCTTGATTACCATGTAACCTATATGTATGTTACTCAGGTTGACACATAAACTCTTCTCGAGATGCTGTTTGTTTTATTCATGACACAAACAGCAGCCTTAAACTAGAAATGCATGATGAAACAAATCCAATGTTGTTTCATACCTAAAAAAATCCGCAGGTTATGCTTTAAGATTCATTTTCAAACTTTTCGGAAGAGTAAAATTGTCTGTTTTTAAGTTCGGCGTTTCGTTGTATGTCAGCAGTAAGTTTGCGGATTTGCAAAGCCACAATCCTGGGTTCGAGTCTCCACGGTGGCGAGAGCAAAAAAATAGTCCGTTGTGTAGCTTTGCGCTAACCACAATATTATGCACTGATAATTTAATAATTTTCGAAGGTTTAAATGTGGAAAATTTTCTTTTCAGTGACTGAGATAGGGGTTACCACTTTCGAATTCCAAAGTTTATGTTAGTACAGGTCCGTGGGGACATTACAGTTTGATAACAGGAGCCGAAGTGCGGAGAATATTGAGGTAGCCTTCCTCTAGTCTATCACTTCAAAATTAGATTGTCCTTTGTGCGAAGCCGATCAAATAAACAGCGATACCGGCTTGACGTCACAGATACGCTATTTATAGACAAACCACATAACGTTTCATTCGATAATAACTTTATGACGTAGCTACAGGGTCCACAATGGTATATCATGAAAGAAATTGGACTTTCACGCCACGTTTTTATTCCGCGAGCGCGGCGTCTTTTTAATGGAAGCCCACAAGAATTAGACAGCTAAGCCTAAAAACACTTTTCAATGGAAGCTAAGCCTAAAAACACAATCATGCTGTGATTTAGGAAACAAAGACACCATGCTGAATACGTTAACGTTAAATGTAGGACTAATATAACTGTATATTAGTCTGACTATATGAAACTGACTAATATATAACCGTGGTATAATAATTTAGGCTTATTGTCTTGAGCTGTCTCATAGTGTCGTAGGCTCAAATACAATGGCTTTAGCCAATCTAAAATATCTCTAAAATATTCAAAAAATCTATGCGCTAAAGCAAAAAAGAGTGATTTATATCACATGAAACACACCACATCCGTCATATCTTGTGCATATGAAGCACTTGTTCATCAGGCCGGATGGGACAGGACAGACATATCAGTGGTCGATACGCCGTACACAATATTCATTTAGTTGAGTTTAGAGAACATTAGGATGTTATATATATAATATTCCTACGTGTACACTAGGGGATGTAGTAGAACAAAATATGTCGCCTTTTAAAAATATAGATTATTCTAAAACATTTTCAGTTATAAGGGACTTATTCGTTCAAAGGAAAATAAAAAAAATATTGATACGAAAACGAATCACGAACCGATCGTGATACAAATAACAACCAATAGGATGGGCGTCGAAGTTGTTTGTTTGTTTAAACAGTTCTCGTCTTTCTTGGCAGTAAAGAACATTTATACTTGACGAGAAACAGTCTCCGATCAGTTCTTTTTAAAATGTGTATAAGTTTAATATATTTTTTTACTGAATCTATTACTTCGTTTACAAATGAGATATATTATTATTTTATACGTTATCAATATGTAGCCTGAAACCTATAACGGTCTGAGAATACGAATACGAAGTTATAGACATTGAGTGAAATGATATTATTACGTGTTTCTTAACACGTACAGAACTCTTTGAAATACCTTAAATCACAGAGAATCGAAATAAGAAAAAAATGAAGTGAATCTCTTCCACAAATCAGAATTCCTTTAGAGAGATTTGTAGAAAAAAAACAACCATAACAAATCACATTGTTATGAGCATTTATAGAATATGTAGACATGAAATGAAACAAATTAGTGTGGTTTGTTTGTTTTTTTAATTTCGCGCAAAGCTACACGAGGGGTATCTGCGCAACCCGTCCCTACTTTAGCAGTGTAACACTAATCATTACCACCCACCGTCAACTCTTGGGCTACTCTTTTCTAACCAACGAATAATGAGACTGATCGTAACATTATAACGCTCTCAAGGCTGAAGGGGCGAACATATTCGGTGTGACAGGGATCCGAACCCTCAGATTACAAGTCGAGCGTCTTGACCACCTGATCATGCCGGGCCTCAAATTAGCGTGAAAGAGTAGTTACGTTTACATAAGGTCAGACAAACTTGTTTCTACAATTTGCAAAGTGGAACAAACTGTGTTCCAAACATTTGATGTATGGATGTAAAATACATTTTTATGAACACTTATAGAATATGTGGATATGAAGTGTAACAAATCAATGTGGAAGAACATTCACGTTCACATGATGTCGGACAGACTTGTTTTTACAATAGACAAAAACCCTTCGTGTGAATGTTTGAACATCAAATATAGACAAATAAATCGTGTTCCGAACACTTAATATGTCGACGAGAAACAAATTGTTATGAACACTAGTGCTAATGTCAAATATGTTTTTAATCTATAAAAATAGCGTGTACATCTTAACCATAATTCTAAATACGTCTTGTCTACCATTTAACACAATTAGTCTGAACATGTTTGACTCCTATGTATGCTGATTATTAAACATGTTGAATACATAAACATAGCATGTTTAATTCTAACCACTTTTAGACTGAATATATAAACATACTTACACTCTAACCATGTTTAGACTAAATATATAAACTTACCTACACTCTAACCACGCTTAGACTGAGTATATAAACATACTTACACTCTAACCATGTTTAGACTAAATATATAAACATACTTACACTCTAACCACGTTTAGACTAAATATATAAACTTACCTACACTCTAACCACGCTTAGAGTGAATATATAAACTTACTTACACTCTAACCACGTTTAGACTAAATATATAAACTTACTCACACTCACACCACGCTTAGACTGAATATATAAACATACTTACACTCTAACCATGTTTAGACTGAATATATAAACTTACCTACACTCTAACCACGCAGAGACTGAATATATAAACATACTTACACTCTAACCACGCTTAGAGTGAATATATAAACATACTTACACTCTAACCACGTTTAGACTAAATATATAAACTTACCTACACTCTAACCACGCTTAGACTGAATATATAAACATACTTACACTCTAACCATGTTTAGACTGAATATATAAACTTACCTACACTCTAACCACGCAGAGACTGAATATATAAACGTACTTAAACTCTAACCATGTTTAGACTGAATATATAAACTTACCTACACTCTAACCACGCAGAGACTGAATATATAAACATACTTACACTCTAACCACGCTTAGAGTGAATATATAAACATACTTACACTCTAACCACGTTTAGACTAAATATATAAACTTACCTACACTCTAACCACGCTTAGACTGAATATATAAACATACTTACACTCTAACCATGTTTAGACTGAATATATAAACTTACCTACACTCTAACCACGCAGAGACTGAATATATAAACGTACTTAAACTCTAACCATGTTTAGACTGAATATATAAACTTACTTACACTCTAACCATGTTTAGACTGAATATATAAACATACTTACAGTCTAACCATGTTTAGACTGAACATATAAACACACTTACACTCTAACCACGTTTAGACTGAATATATAAACATACCTACACTCTAACCATGTTTAGACTGAATATATAAACATACTTACACTCTAACCATGTTTAGACTGAACATATTAACATATAAACATACTTACACTCTAACCATGTGTAGACTAAATATATAAACTTACTTACACTCTAACCATGTTTAGACTAAATATATAAACATACTTACAGTCTAACCATGTTTAGACTGAATATATAAACATACTTACACTCTAACGATGTTTAGACTGAATATCTAAACACACTTACACTCTTACCATGTTTAGACTGAACATATTAACATATAAACATACTTACACTCTAACCATGTTTAGACTGAATATATAAACTTACTTACACTCTAACCATGTTTAGACTAAATATATAAACATACTTACAGTCTAACCATGTTTAGACTGAATATATAAACATACTTACACTCTAACGATGTTTAGACTGAATATCTAAACACACTTACACTCTTACCATGTTTAGACTGAACATATTAACATATAAACATACTTACACTCTAACCACGTTTAGACTAAATATATAAACTTACCTACACTCTAACAACGTTTAGACTGAATGAATAAACCAACTTGCATTCTAACCATGTTTAGATTGCATATATAAATATACCATCTAACCATGTTTAGACTCTAAATTGCATATATGAACATACTTACCCTCTAACCATGTTTAGACTCTAAGCACGTTGAATGTATAAACACATTTTATAATCTAAATCTGTTTAGTATTTAAACATGCTCAGAACCTAAACACGTTGAATGTATAAACATACGTGACATTCAAATAGTGTTACATGCTTGAACATATTTATAATCTAAAACTTTAACTCTGCGTGATCAATCTGTAAGGATGTCAGAATCAATATGACAAAAATAAATATAAAACATACCACTAGAATAACTAGTTTTTATCCCACGTTTTGACTACTAATGTGCTGCCATTTTCAGGAAAGTCCCAATAAGGACCATTTTCTATATTAGTCGATATCAAAATTCGATCAGATTGCTGTCCACTCGGCTAAAGTATCCCCAATTACAGTTTGAAACAAATAACTATTTGAATGTTTTCAATAAGGGTATTCAGTTTTTTCTGGCTTCTATGGTTGTTTGACTGAATGGTTTATGAGTAAGGTGGATGTGGAACATTTTTTTTCTCCTGTTTGATTTATATATCCTATTATTTCAGTATTATTCCAATTTCTTGTACGGTATTGTTCTATGGAATGAAGGACTATTACAGATAGATGAATATTACATAGTTTTTTATGTCTATTATGCTCTTGAATTACAAGTTTTGTTGGTCTTTTTTGATCTACCAATATACCGATGTTGACATTGACAGCGAATGTAGTAAACGAGTTTTTTTGTTTTTTCTCTCGTTGGATTTTAGTTAGTTTGATGCGTACTAATCGCTATTATACTGTGTTGTGGTTTCGAAATAGTGTTCCAGTTTTATATTGTTTACGTATCGTTTTACATAACGACCTTTGACATATTGGCATATGACTAAAAGTATGTAATATTTGTTTCCAGTTTTTGTTTCGTTTATCAGACGTTCTGACATCCACTGTTATGTATGGTTGAAGTGGCGTGCTTTGATGTCATATTCTTAGCTTCATCAGTACTACATATCTTGTTAATGTTTGAAACTGGCACTGTTGAAGATGGTTTTATTTGACGTCGAGATATTTACCTTTGTTTTCAGGTTTTCTGTAACTTCCTGTTGTGTATAAGTTAGCAACCATCTCGACAAGGAATGGGAGATTCTCGCTGTTTTCTGTTTCCAAACGTAGCTGTTTGGAAGCGTAGCTGCTTCTTGTAGCCATCTACAAGTCTCTGACGTCGGTCTGAAGAAAGTTTGCCCCACTCCTCAATGCAGAATTCTTTCAGCTGTGAGATGTTTGAGGGGTTTCTTGCATGTATAACCCGTTTCAAGTCACCCCACAGCATCTCAATAGGATCAAGATCTGAACTTTGAGTCGGCCATTCCAGGACTCTCCATTTCTTAGTTTTCAGCCAGTCCTTGGTGGATTTACTAGCATGTTTTGAGTCATTGTCGTGTTGCAGGTCGAGTTCCGCTTCAGTTTTAATGTTCGTACAGATGGTCTCACATAATCCTCAAGCACCCTCTGATACACAGTAGAATTCATGGTAGATTCTATGATTGTGAGCTGTCCAGGTCACAGTTGGTATGAGGTTCTTTTCCTGGAATGCTGTATTTGATCACACCAAATATGTCCTCTGTTCTGGTGTTCAAATAATTCAATTTTGGACTCATCTGTCCAAAGAGCATTATTCCAGAAGTCCTGGTCTTTGTCTACATTCTCTCTAGCAAATTTCAGTCTGGCCTTAATGTTTCTCTTAGAAAGCAAAGGTTTCTTCCTTGCACACCTCCCATGCAAGTTAAACTTGTGCAGTCTCTTTCTTATTGTAAAGGCACGCACTTTCACATCAACAGTAGCCAGAGCCTGCTGTAGGTCCCGTGATGACATGTTAGGGTATTTGGAGACCTCTTTTAGCATCTTGCGGTCTGCTCTCGGGGTGAACTTGCTTGGATGACCAGACCTGGGCATGTTGGCAGTTGTTTTGAAAGCCCTCCACTTGTTGACTATTTTCCGGACAGTCGAATGGCTGATTTCAAAATCTTTTGAGATCTTTTTAGATCCCTTACCAGACTCATAAACTGCTACAATTTTCTTTGTGAAGGCCTCAGACAGCTCTTTTTCTCTCACCATGGTGCTCACTCTCACTTCAACAGTCAGGAGCACATCAAACTAAATGTCTCAGGTTTAAATAGGGCAAGCCTCATTCAAAATGTTGAGTAACGATCTTCTAATCATGTGCACCTGGTGTGATACACCTGTGTGTGAGTTGAGCCATTTTAAGTGGGTATAAATGTAGGGGTGTCCTAACTTTTTCCTCATTTAGAATATGCATTTTTGTAGAATTACATTTACAGAAGATCTTTAAAAGTCTTTTTTTCAGTTTAAATTGTTTAGTTATATCCCTATCATCTCTCAGTATTGTTAAAATTGAGATTAAATATGTATATATCCAAAAATACACAGGCTTTCATAGAAGGTTCTAACGTTTTCACATGACTGTAGAACTCTCCTCCTTCAGCCATCTTTTAGTATCAATAACTAAATAAAGTTACAGATCACGCTCTATCCAACCATCTTTTAGTACGAACACCCACAGAACTTACACTCACTGTCCAACCATCTCTTAGCACGAACAGCTACAGAACTCACACTCACTGTCCAACCATCTCTTAGCACGAACAGCTACAGAACTCACACTCACTGTCCAACCATCTCTTAGTACGAACAGCTAAAGAACTCACACTCACTGTCCAACCATCTCTTAGTACGAACAGCTAAAGAACTCACACTCACTGTCCAACTATCTCTTAGTACTAACAGCTACAGAACTCACACTCACTGTCCAACCATCTCTTAGCACGAACAGCTACAGAACTCACACTCACTGTCCAACCATCTCTTAGTACGAACAGCTAAAGAACTCACACTCACTGTCCAACTATCTCTTAGTACTAACAGCTACAGAACTCACACTCACTGTCCAACCATCTCTTAGTACGAACAGCTAAAGAACTCACACTCACTGTCCAACTATCTCTTAGTACTAACAGCTACAGAACTCACACTCACTGTCCAACCATCTCTTAGCACGAACAGCTACAGAGCTCACACTCACTGTCCAACCATCTCTTAGTACGAACAGCTACAGAACTCACACTCACTGTCCAACTATCTCTTAGTACTAACAGCTACAGAACTCACACTCACTGTCCAACCATCTCTTAGTACGAACAGCTACAGAACTTACACTCACTGTCCAACCATCTCTTGGTACAGACAGCTAAAGAACTCACACTCACTGTCCAACTATCTCTTGGTACAGAACAGCTACAGAACTTACACTCACTGTCCAACCATCTCTTGGTACAGAACAGCTACAGAACTCACACTCACTGTCCAACCATCTCTTGGTACGAGACAGCTACAGAACTCACACTCACTGTCCAACCATCTCTTAGTACGAACAGCTACAGAACTCACACTCACTGTCCAACCATCTCTTAGCACGAACAGCTACAGAACTCACACTCACTGTCCAACCATCTCTTAGTACGAACAGCTACAGAACTCACACTCACTGTCCAACCATCTCTTAGTACTAACAGCTACAGAACTCACACTCACTGTCCAACCATCTCTTAGTACGAACAGCTACAGAACTCACACTCACTGTCCAACCATCTCTTAGTACGAACAGCTACAGAACTCACACTCACTGTCCAACCATCTCTTAGTACGAACAGCTACAGAACTCACACTCACTGTCCAACTATCTGTTAGTACGAACAGCTACAGAACTCACACTCACTGTCCAACCATCTCTTAGTACTAACAGCTACAGAACTCACACTCACTGTCCAACCATCTCTTAGTACGAACAGCTACAGAACTCACACTCACTGTCCAACTATCTGTTAGTACGAACAGCTACAGAACTCACACTCACTGTCCAACTATCTGTTACTAACAACAGCAACAACAACTTACAGACCTTAAACACTTTCATTATTTAGTATGTTAAAAAAAATTATATTTTTAATAAAAATTAATTTCTATATGCTATTTATATATTGTGAATATATCGTTACATGATCAATACAGATTCAATAAGGTTCATCTAGCTTTTCATACCTGATTTGTTAGGAGTTAAAATATCTTGAACTTTTTTAATAATTCAGAATATACAATGTTTCAGTTGCTAGTCTTACCTGCCTGTTTTCTTTCAAACCCAGTAATCGATTCTTATACTAAATAAATAAAGATTTGTTTTATCTTGAAGTAATGTATTCATCCTATTGGTATGAATAAATATACCATTCACTGATGTATATTTGGTACTAATACACTTCGTTGTATAATAATTGTCAATACATACTCAACTTCATTATTAAATTATGTTGTTAGTGGAACTTTATAATAAGAAGGACATTTTCCTTCACTAATCAAGGTTAGGGGATATAATCCCACTTGAAAAAGACCAGACGTGGCCTACTAGTTAGAGTATCCACCGGCAGGTAAAGAAGTCCAGTGTTCGAGACACTGAATATATTCACCCGTAATCACGTTTTGACAGTGAGTGTCAATTTCATTACTTTTTACAACAAATCAAACAAAGTATTTTAGAGGCAGATGGACTGCGGTCAGTAGTTCAAGATAAAGAAGGGTTTGTTTGAGCCAGAGGAGTTTTTGATCTGGCAATTCAATCCACGTGAGCATAAGGTGGAATACAGCTTCAAAACTGTAATTCTGTGCTCACAAAAAATGGTTCAGAGAAAAAAAAATTATCTATACAGAACTCAGTAAACGACAGGAAGGCTTTTACACGTCTTTAATTTGGAAGAAACGTAAGAGACCTCAAAAGATCATTCAACACATTTTAGCTTATAACGCTAAAAATCGAGTTTCGATACCTGCGGTGAGCGCAGCACAGCTAGTCTGTTATGTAGCTTTGCGTTTAACAACAAAGAAACCGTGGAAACCAAATACAGTTCTCCCAACTCCTGCCTGTAACGAGGTAACGGCAGGTCAATATGAGCTCGTGAAAGAGACCCAATCAGTGAAACAATAGCCCCAGCTTCATCGTTTTGATGTTGTATGGATCAATGGAAAGCTCGATACACAGTCATCCTATTGGTATGTATTTCCGTTTCCAGTGGTTCTCACTTGCACGAAGTTTGATGACTCAACTGCGCCACGTAGTATAATTTTCGTTACTAAAAAAAAAACCAACTAAATATGGAAAGAAAAAAAGGTCATAATAACAAGAACTTTTTGTCAATCATAACAATTTTGTATGAAGTAAAAATTTTAGCGTAATATATGTGTATATGAAGAACACGTAATTGCACAGAATAATTTTCTTCGCAAACATCAACACATCACAGTTCATTTTCCATTTTGATTCGGTTGTTCAGAGATACTTGATAAATATACCATACATAATATTAATTGAAAGCGACCAAAGGCAGCCTGGAGGGGTGTGTTTTCTTATAGCAAAGCCACATCGGGCTATCTGCTGAGCCTACCGAGGGGAATCGAACCCCTGATTTTGCGTTGTAAATCCGAAGACATACCGCTGTACTAGCGGGGGACCAGCGTGGATGGATCAACTGTTTGAACACTGACATCACTATACAATAGCGCGTTGTTTGTTAGTCAGTCAGTAGACACTAAAATGACGTCACGTATGGGACGCTTAAAGCCGCAATTTGTACAGCTTTGACGTGAATAAATCGTGCGCATGGCATAAATCACGAGAAGAATTATACACTTAGTAAGCTACAATACAGCAAGACATGAGCTTCAAAAGCAAAAATAAAAACATTTGTTACTTTTAATTTTGGTTTCATTTACTCATGAAGCAGAACAATTTCGAGAACGTTGCTGAAGAACATATAGTATAAATAATTACATACAAAGTGTAACAGTAAAATAAGCTCCATGTTGCGAGGTAAAAGTATGGCAGAATAACTATTTTAGCAGTTTTAAGCTGTTGCTTTATTCGTGTGGTTTATTTTGTCAGTTGCTGGTTTTTTGAGTTCGCGCAAAGCTACACGTGGCTATCTGCGCTAGCCGTCCCTAATTTAGCAGTGTAAGACTATAGGAAAGGCAGCTAATGATCACCACATACCGCCAATTTTTGGGCTGCTCTTTTATCAACGAATAGGGGGATTCACCGTAACGTTACAATGCTCCACGGATAAAAATGGGCGAGCATGTTTGGTAGGAGAAGGATTCGAACCCACGACCCTCGAATTACGAGTCGAGTGCCTTTAACCATCTGGCCATGCCGGAGCCTATTCATGTGAAGTTAGTCATAAAACAACCAATGTTTTTATATTATTTTCAGCTTCATCCATGTTTCTTTTTTATTTTGCTTTAAGAATTGCAGTTCCGAAATTAAAGTTTGTTCCAAAAAGGTAAAAGTCAAATAGTGTGTTTATAATTACATAAATGTTTTAGTTCTTTATGTCTTATAGGTCTGACAAAAAAAAATCCGATATATTTCAAAAGTTTCGCAGACAGGCAAAGAGATAATGTATTTCTTTTGTAAATAACTTTAAAATATAACGTATAAATACAAATCATAATAGAGTTTCGTTTTTATAAATTTAAATTCGGAAAAATATAGACCGTGTAAAAAAATAACTTGTTATGGAAAACAACAAAACTGAAACCTTCGTTATGTGTTGATTTTTTTAATTTTTTTTTTCTCCAGCCAATCACAAAAAGCCATTAGTAGCTCTGTACGTTTCGGAATTTTTGATGTAACTCATACTTGAAGACATGATTCTATATGAGAAATAGTTACTAGAGTTTCCGCACGGTTATCGATGTAAGTTCTTAGATAAAGATCTACCATTCATATAGCGCGAAGTAAAGAAATGACATCTGACTTTTTTGGCTTTGATTTAAAAAAAAAAGAACATTTGCTGATTCTTTCAGTCATACGGGTTATAAAAGAGGAAACACGTCAGTCGGACCAAAAAAATAATAGTTTACATTTACTTACAATCATAACAGCTTCTTTATAAAGGTTATTCAAGGTTAATGACCATTTGACATGCGCACAATGCACTTGGCTCGTTATTCCGTTCGTGTTCATGGCCAGGTGGTTAAGGCACTCGACTAGTAATCCGAGGGTCGTGGCTTCGAATTCCCGTCACACTAAACATGCTCGCCCTTTCAGCCGTGGGGGCGTTATATAGTGACAGTCAATCCCACTATTCATATATATCAGAACGGCTGGTATGGGTATTAACACCTTTATAGATAGGTAATCCCACTATTCGTTGGTGAAAGAGTAGCTTAAGAGTTGGCGGTGGGTGGCGATAACTAGTTGCCTTCCCTCTAGTCTTACACTACTAAATTAGAGACGGCTAGCACAGAAAGCCCTCGAGTAGATTTGCGCGAAATTCAAAACAAACAAACAATCGGTGGCCATGTTAAATATTACATTTCAGAGTCCGTTAAGTCAATCTACTATAATATCAATGTGTTACATACGCTATCATATATTCTGGCAATGGCTGACTTACTATTGTTTTAAAATTGGGTTGATCAATTATGGTGAGTTTTCTGTTCCAAATGAACGGTTGACTTAGTATTGTTTTTAGGTCGCTTTGATTAATTATGGCGAGACTTGTGTTCCTAGTGTATGGTTGACTAAATATTGTTTTAATATTGCTTTGATTAATCAACCTGCTTAAGAATACGTTCATCCATCGAAGTCCTAAACTTTAGATATTTCGTTAGATTTGTCGGTCTCCACTAAGAAATTCATATTGGAAATTAGTGAATTAGGTTTACCAATTGTTGATTCCGTTTTGCTTTATATGTTTGTCAATTGATACTCACAAATATATATGTTTGAGCTCCCTAGTACCGCAGCGGTATTTCTTCAGACTCACAACGTGAGAAACCGGGTTTTAATACCCGTTTTTTGCAGAGCCCCGATGGTCCATTGTGTAGCTTTGTGCTTAAAAACAAACAAACACAATCTCTTAACGAGTAGAAACTTCAATGACCAAATATACGTAGCTGACAACTCTACACAATTACCAGTTGCATAACGATTTTGTTTTTGCATCGTTTCAAAGACTCTCTCCAGTAACCAGCAGTCTGTATGCAGACTTACCATGCTAAAAATCGGGTTTCGGTACCCGTTGTGAGCAGAGCTCGGATGACTCACTGTGTCGCTTTGTACTTAACTACAGAACAAGCAAACAAAACGTAAAGTTCGATGACGCCGGTCTCATAAAACGTGTTGTGCAAAATCAGTTTTCTTTGCAATGTATTTTTTTTTTTTTTTTATAAATTTGTGAAATTTGTTGTCTAATAAAAATTCACTAGTACGTACCTAAATGGTGAACCGCTGATGTTCAACTGATGTAGCTGACTTCAGGCCCTTTAACTGCTACCACTGAGAAACAAATAATCTGATTTCTATATATTATCCAGTCTTTTTAGATTAAATATAAAACACTTTCTTAGCTTACCAACCGATGCAACTTTGATACACATTTAGGAATTCAAAGTGACTACCAATACCTTAAAAAAACCCAAAAAAAAAACACGCACACACTCATCTGATCTTCCATTTATTTTGTATTCTATGCGATTTAAAATTAATTTCAAATACCAATGATAGACAAATATTAAGTAAAATGATGTTTGAGGTTTGTTATGTCGATCATCCCAACCACGAGTGTCTCGCCTACTTGACCACGTGCTCAGTTCAGGCTAAGAGTAAATCGATCACTGAACACATACATCTAACTTACGATTAGTGCTGAATTTTCAAGATGGCCGATTGACTGTAACTTAACTCGAAGAAAACTGATAACACTTTGGTCGATTCTACTTATCCAAGTTAAATTTTTAATGAACTTCCTAATAAAACAAAAGTAAATGAATAACAAAAGAATCACTGTCATCACAGATTGGGTGCACCGAGGATAAAGCAATTAGGCTAATAACTAGGCCTAAATCTGATATGTCTCGGCTTACCAAATATTAACGTCTATTTTGGTTCGCTGAAGAATATGTAAGAATGTTACATTTTAGTTTAGGTATACAGTGCTGAAAACAACGTGAGCTCTTCCTATTGATCAGCATCAGACCACTCGTTTAATAACTCTTAAAAATTTGGTTTCACTCACACTGGTTTCTTCGAAGAACGAATTCATGTTATTAAGTTATTTGTATGTTTTGATCATCAACAAAAAACTTTTTTTTTTTCTAGCAATCTTCTATGTGATTCATATTGACCCTTCCTGGTCAACATTGACCCTACCTGGCCTAATACTTAGTCTGTCAGACTGCTGATTGGAAGTTACAAGGGTCAACTCTCACTGGATATTCTCGTAATTTTAGTTGTAGGGGTGTCGTTATAACAACTGAAAGTGAATTGTAGTTACAGAAGCGTCGTTGCAACAAGTGACTGTCAATCGTAGCTGTAAGGGCGTCGTTATAAGTGACAGTCTATTCCGTGGGCCGGTTAAGAGTAGCCATGCCGATGGCAGGCACAGCTTGCTGGTTGCTCACTCTGTGAACAGTAGTTGTATGTGTGTGTATGTTTTCTTATAACAAGGCCACATTCGGCTATTTGCTGAGTCCACCGAGGGGAATCGAATCCCATATTTTAGCGTTGTAAATCCGTAGACCTACCGCTGTACCACTGGAGGACCCAGTGGCTGTAAAATAGGAATGTTAATGTTAGAACTGTGTAGCTACTGATATGTTTAGCTCATATGTCGCGTAAACTACCATTCCAGTTTTAAAAAAAGGCATGCTTTATAAATATTTGTTTTTTAAATAATCACAACAAACCTTTCCAGCGGATCAGAGATAAATCTTTGGGCCGATGACGTACTAAAAACAGGTTTTCGATACCCGCGATGGGCACTGCACCAATAGCCAATTCTGTAGCTTTATATTTTACGACAAACAAAAATATAATTTTATTTATGTTGAACATTATTTCAGAAATAAAACTTTTCAAATTTATTATTTGTAAAAATAAAACCTACTTATCTATAGTTCTAGAAGATTTGTTCGAAAAACTTCATTGGTTTACTGAGTTTTTATATCTAGTTTGCCTGTAAAAATACAGTTTGATATTGTTTATGGGTCCGGGAATCCGAGGGTTACAGGTTCGAATCCCCGTCACACCACACATGCTCGTCCTTTCAGCCGTCAGGCGTTATTATTTGACGATCAATTCCACTACTCGTTTGTAAAAGAGTTGCCCAAGAGTTGACGGTGGGTGGTGATGATTAACTTACACTACTAAATTAGGGACGGCAAGCGCAGATAGCCTTGGTGTAGCTTTGCGCGAAATTCAAACCAAACCTTTTCTTATATCATGGGTGGCCTGGCATGACCTAGCGCGTAAGGCGTGCGACTCGTAATCCGAGGTTTGGGGTTCGCACCCGCGTCGCGCCAAACATGCTCGCCCTCCCAGCCGTGAGGGCGTTATATGTGACGGTCAATCCCACTATTCGTTGGTAAAAGAGTAGCCCAAGAGTTGGCGGTGGGTGGTGATAACTAGCTGTCTTCCCTCTAGTCTTACACTGCTAAATTAGGGACGGCTAGCACAGATAGCCCTCGTGTAGCTTTGTGTGAAATTAAAAAAAACAAACAAAACATCTTATATCATGGGAACGTAACTTTCAAAGTGGTATAGTGATTTTTTTTATTATAAAATATAAAAAGAACAGTATTCAGTTACATAATATCGACCCATGTCATTGCGTTCACATCACTTCAGAGTTTTAACTTAAACGGTTTTACTGTGAACTGCTTATAAGTGGTTATGTAATATATTTACAATGCATTTTCTTCGTTAAGTTATAATCTTTCTTCGACTCAGAACAAAGCTTTTAGTTTTGAAACACGAAACTTAACCTAATGTGGGGCATTTCGAGAATATTATTACAGCTTTTCAATCATCGTATTATAATTTGTCATTAGTTCGTATTGCAACATAATCTCCCAGAATAATATGCAATTGCCAACAGTAAAATATTTTGAGTATCGAATGTGCTTCAGTGTAATATATGTATGTGTGTGAAAGAGAAATGGTGTGTGGAAAATCACACAAAGTCTACACTCTTCGGCTCTTGTAATAAATGCACTGGGCCGCATACAAATCTTAATGAGCTGATCACTTTCATAGGGTGGTTCGATCCCAGCACGTTATCTGACAAACAACTTTCCACGACAAACAAACGGCTCATTTAACCTGGAATTCTTGGGGTAATTTATTGTTGCGTGATTTATAATGACATTTCTGACTGTTACCAGCTTCATTAAGAATATTATTGCTCTCCTAAAAGCTTATGCTAGATTTTGAGTGTATGGTAATTTACTTTGAGACATCAAATCTGAAAAAAAATGTTTCGCAGGCAAAAGTGTTCTATTCCTCAGAGTGTTGGACTTGTCCATAAACACAAGGCCTTGTCCATAAACTGGCCTCATTAGACATTATAATATTCACTTTAAATCTACGGCCAGTAGAATGATAGTACTTTTGTTTTGTTTTTGAACTTCGCACAAAGCTACTCGAGGGCTATCTGCGCTAACCGTCCCTAATGTAGCAGTGTAAGATTAGAGGAAAGACAGCTAGTTATCATCAGCCACCGCCAACTCTTGGGCTACTCTTTTACCAACGAATAGTGGGATTGAGCGTAACATTATAACGCCCCCACGGCTGAAAGGGCGAGCATGTTTGGCGCGACAGGGATGCGAACCCGCGACCCTCAGATTACGAGTCGCACGCCTTAACACTCTTGGCCGTGCCGGGCCCAATGCTGGTACTTACCAAGTTCGGTTACAGTTAGCTTTCCGTCTGTTTAACTGTATATTTTATACAATGTTGGATCCTCAAGGCATGTCATACCCGTATTCCTAAAAAAAAGGTATACTTGTTTTAGCCGTATTGGAGTATGTTAATTTGTAGCATAGACGATGTAAGTGATATGGAGAAACATGTCCTCAAAATTTTGTGGACGATTTGAGTGATGGAAACAAACATGTCCTCAAAAACCTATAACGAATGTAAATGGTGCGAACGAACATGTTCTGAAAAAGCTATAGACACTCAAGATGAAATGTGTTGTGCAGGAAGAGAACAAATGGTAAAACTTGTGGTAAGTATTTGTGAAATAGGTTAACACTGTGTTTCTAAACCTCCTTCCAGCAGTAATGGATGATATTCGTGTCCCATATCGTTGTGTCCTGTTTTCTAGTTTCATAAAAACCTATCCGCTTTGAATATAAAGGAAGTGTTCTGTCTGGTGCATTATACACATATTATATTATATGTAAAAACCTACACCGTACTGACTCTAATTAACGCTCCACCAGCAATCAACCAAGGGGGGAGGTAATTATAGTATATGTGCAATTAAAGATTCTATTTTTCACACATGATTTATCGATTTCAATACTAACAAGTCTGGGCGTTTGTTATTCTTTTATTTTATCTTCAAATCAGACTTATGGTGACAAAAGTATTTTACACGATGGATTACTATTGCTGTCACACGAGGTAAACCTTACAAAAATAAGGGGGCGCTACGATAGTCAGGTGCAATGCGATACTCAGAAACATGCATTTCCATGTATGTATTCGGTTTCTATGAACTTGCGATTTTATGAGACTGACTTAAAATGAACTCCTCGCAGAGGCAACGCATCATTGTCACGTGACACGAGTTCGAACCCCTATGGTTCTCTCTCACAAAACAATTTAAAAAGAACTAAAATTAGGTGTTGTTGGAAACGTGTTGCAATTAAGCAAAAAGCTACACAGTGGACTATTTGTGCTCTGTCCAGCACGGGTATCAAAACCCGGTTTTCGAGCAGTGAAGTCCACAGACACCGCTGTATCTTTGGGAAACAAATTTGATTGTAAGGTTTTTTCGTTATTTTATCACGATGTTGATTGTTTGGTCATGTTTTTGACCATTGTATTTAATTCATAAAGGTTACGTGTGGAAAACAGAGGTGAAATTATCCCTGGCCAGTTGTTAGCGGAATAGTTTAGCACTGGCCTATTATCTGGACTCTGACTTCATCGGCTCCCCAGTGGCTCCTCTTTGTGTAGTTTTGTGCGTAACAACAATCAACCAACCGATTTAAAGTCTAAAAACTAAATATGTATATATATATGTATGTATGTGTGTGTATATTTATTTATATAAATTGCTTTATATCTCTTCGAAAAATTTAAATGTTTGAATAAGGCAGAGGAATTGAAATAATGCATTGTTCAAAACACCTCTATTATTCATGTAACGTATAGGATTTCATTTTAAGATTTTAATTTAAGAATTCTAACAGTTAGGCTTACATGAAATAACCGTTACATCCACCATCGGCCTGGCATGGCCTAGCGCGTTAAGGCGTGCGCTTCGTAATCTGAGGGTCGCGGGTTCGCCCCCGAGTCGTGCCAAAACATGCTCGCCCTCCCAGCCGTGGGGGCGTTATAATGTGACAGTCAATCCCACTATTCGTTGGTAAAAGAGTAGCCCAAGAGTTGGCGGTGGGTGGTGATGACTAGCTGCCTTCCCTCTAGTCTTACACTGCTAAATTAGGGACGGCTAGCACAGATAGCCCTCGAGTTGCTTTGTGCGAAATTCCAAAACAAACAAACATCCATCATTTTTAAAATCAGAAACAAAATATGCAACAAAAATAAGTTCAACTTAAAATCTCGCTCACTAAATTAGAACATGACTTTTATCGTAAGCGTGTTACAAAATCGACAACATATATATATATATATATTAAATACTGCGAAAAAATCGAAAATTTTCACAGGCTTGTTGCTGTTAAGTGATATTAACGAAAGTTTAAAGTACGGATATAAATATTACCCTTATAGCAACACTATAATAGTGAATTATTCCTAGAAATTCTAAATTGAATTCAGTAATTTTTGAAGTACTGATAGCTAAAGGTTTTTAATCGCACGAAAGTAATTTTAAGTTGCGTAGGGTTATTACAGTATAGTAGCAACGCTTTATTTCGAATGCACGAAGCAGAAAGCGCTTTTATCCTAATGAAATATCGAAAAACTGCATAACTTTCTTACGATGGTCACATTAAAATTATCTAAATATATTACGTAATATCTTAAAAGGCTATAAACACGAAACAGCTGTTTAATATCGTGAATAATTGATCACGACCTTTTCAATCCGACTTTCCTCGTAATAAAGTCTTTGACTAATGTAGAATTTATTTGAAACCTATTCAATTCCAAACGTTTTTCAAAACCTTGACGATAATTACGCGTGAGATTTCTTTCCACTGACTAAGAAACAAAGATTTATAATGTGACACTACAACTGCGAGAACTGAGAATTCTATCACGGCATTGACTGTTTTATAATTTTATAAGTCATTTCTATAAAGTTTGAAACGTAATTTAATAAAATAAATACAATTATTTAGTGTTTTTCTGTTTAGCAGTCAGCTCTTGAGTGTGGAATAGTTGTTGAAATAACCGGATATAATGGTAGAACTTCATCAGTAAGTACACTGTGGCCTCTGTGAATCATTTCTAACCTCCCAGTAGAAGTGTGGGGGAGGGGTACATGATGTAAGTGTTGATGTAGGATGTAGCAATCATGAAACAGATTGAAACAAGATTAAATAACTAATGTTTAAATTTGTTATTTCTCATGTAAAATTCCAATGTCAAAGTCATTAATCAAATTTTGCATCATCTCATACTGGAAGTAACCGGTTTAATTTCGTAAGACACAGTCATGCTATATGATAGCCAACAATGCTTGTATACAGTTTGTTTACTGTTAAGTGCAAAACTGCACGATGATCTGCACATGTGCTCTTTCCACCGCGGGTATCGAAACCCGATATTTAGCTTCGTATGCCCTCAGAGTTACCACTGAATCACTAGTGAAGTGTGCATAGAGAGATATAACATAAAAGATGACATTAAACCAACCTAGTTGGAAAGATAGTTAGCTGCAAAGTTCGAAATTGTGTTAATTATTAAGATAGACCAGAATGAACTCAGGTGATGTCTACCCATGCAATAAATAAACTTATTTTTTAAGATTAAAAAAGCAGCTGTTTTTTTCTGTTTTGTCGCCACAAGTTATATTCAAACACAAGTTTTACTTTACTTGTTTGTTTGTTTGGGAATTTCGCACAAAGCTACTCGAGGGCTATCTGTGCTAGCCGTCCCTAATTTAGCAGTGTAAGACTAGAGGGAAGGCAGCTAGTCATCACCCCCCACCGCCAACTCTTGGGCTACTCTTTTACCAACGAATAGTGGGATTGACCGTACATTATACACCCCCACGGCTGGGAGGGCGAGCATGTTTAGCGCGACGCGGGCGCGAACCCGCGAATTACGAGTCGCACGCCTTACGCGCTTGGCCCTGCTTTACTTTACTTTCTGTGATGAAATAACGAACATATGTCTAATTTGGTAAAATGAAAATTAAGAGGTTTTGAATTCCACGTAAAGTTACACGAGAGCTATCTGTACTAGCTTTCCCTAATTTAACAGTGTAAGACAAAAGGGAAGGCAGCTAGTCATCACCACCCACCGCCAACTCTTTGGCTACTCTTTTACCAACGAATAGTGGGATTGGTCGTCACTTTATAATGCTTATAGGATTAAAAAAAATGGCGAGCATGTTTGATGGAATCGGGATTCGAATCTACATCCGTCAGGTAGCGCTTAGAGCGCCCTAACCACCTGACCTGTGTACGAGAGAAAAGTAAACTTCTTTACCCCAAACTGAGAATGCATCAGTAAAAGCCACGTCAACCAGCAACTATAGACAATGTACCTACTACTCAGTGTTGGGCAGCCACGTGTTTTTCTGAGGTTTGATATCTGTACTTAGATTCAGTTTTATTCTGCACAATAATATTTTTATTTCAGCTTCAAAAGAGGAATGGATATTTTCTGGTTCACTTAATTAGCCATCGTTTAGCTCTTTCCAAGCTACTGAAATGTTATTTAAATGTTTCGTCAAAGAGCACGTGGTTGAGTATTCAATTTCGTTTTTTCTTGCATCACAACTTTTCAATAACGATTTGAAGGCCTCAAGTAGAATGTTACGATCAAGTTGTCCAGAAATAAATGGAATAATCTGAATTTTTTTGTGGTTATCTTTGCTGTCAAAGTAGTGTGTAAAGTGTTTAAATTAAACGTGTTGTTACTATTAAATTTGACACTGAATCAATCATAAGATCTTGGTCTGTTACATTCTCCAATGAAAGAGTCGTTATAAAAGCTAAAGGTCAAAATATCTGTGTCATCGATTCTAATACGTCAAAAGTCGAAATACCTATGACGGGATTCGAGGCGTTCATCACATTAATATATTGGATTTGTGACCAACAGTCCACAAATTTGCTAGCACTTTGAATCTTGAGGACTTTATAACGTGTCAGTCAATCCATTATTCAGTAGTAAAGAAAAGTAAAGAACCAGTGACGAATAATGTGGACTATCATGAACTATCATATGAGAATTAAAGACGGTTAGTGCAAATATATGTCAAGTGGTTTTGAAAAAAATTCAACAAATGAATTCTTAGTTGAAAGTTACTCAACTAAATATCTCATTGAGTTCAAAGGTTAAACTCTTCAGGATAGTTACAATTTGATCACAAGGCTGTTACAACACATTTCACCACTGTCTCTTCATTGTCTGCTTAAATCGTCTATAAAATAAATTTTGAGTGGATTACTGATCAGCCTTAGAATACGTTATGAACTACAATGGTTCTCCAAACTTTGATCGTGTCAGGCTCTTATGGAGTCGCAAGCTTGACGGGAGAAAAAAAATATTAAATGGGTCGGTTCGAATACATTTCGAAATATATCCTAGTTTTTTTTATTTTGTTTTACTAGTAAAATCATCTTTTAAAACATTGTCTTAACACTACACCCATTATTATGTTTCCCGTTCGGTTTCCTTTTAAGCGATTACCCTTTCTATATTTGAAACGCTTGGACCAATTTTATTTTTTACAATAATATTATCATACTTTCATTTTATTATAAATGTGTGTATTTTCTCACAGTAAAGCCACATCAGGCTATCCGCTATGCCTACCGAGAGGAATCGAACCTATGATTTTAGCATTGTAAATCCGAATACTTAACATTGTCTCACCGTAGGACGAGCACAACACAAATAGTTCCTTGTGTAGCTTTGTAATCAACTGCAAACTTTATATGTTTTTTTTTCTTATTTCATACCATCAACATCACTGAGGCTAGAAATGTTTTATCTCTTTATAAAGAATGAAAAATTAGTCACTCAAAATCTAAACCACACAACGAAACATGTGAAGATTTGTTTTGAAATTTGGCACAAGTGCTATCTGCACTAGCCGTCCCTAATTTAGCGGTGTAAGACGAGAGGGAAGGCACCTCGTCATCATCACCCACCGCCAACTCTTGGGCTACTCTTTTACTAACGAATAGTGGGATTGACTGTAACATTATAACGCCCCCACGGCTGAAAGGGCGAGCGGGTTTGGTGCGACGGGGACTCGAACCCGCGACCCTCGGATTACGAGTCGAACGCCTTAACCCATCTGGCCATGCAGTGCCACATACCAAGGACACCTTGATTATAATAACAACTTGTAACACGTATCTGACAATCATATATCTACTTCAACGTGTGTACAATATACATTGTGTATTTCCTCTTTAGTTGTCTGCTCCTTCATTAGGTTCTCTTAGATAGATTTGATAATAAAATTTTGTGAACATTTGATTTGTTATAACAATAAATTACTAATGGAACCTATGAAGCATGAACACTCAGTATTGACCGCGTTCCTTTAAATTAATGTTTTCTTGAAACTAACAGTTGACGTATAATCGTTTCGATTGAAACCTTTACACACGTAAAAGACCCTTAGACATAAAATAGACGAGTTGCATTACATTGTAGGCCCTATTCTACAAACTGCTTGTGTACTATTAGTATATATAGTGAGATAGCCCCCAAGTGGCGTTCATTTCTAATCCATTGCAAACCAGAATATATCACCCAGAAACTTGAGTCATAATATACGTAACAAATTGTCATGGTTTCCATGTATCGTCTCAGGAAAAGGGTGACATATATACATATACTGTCTTATGGCAAATATATATACATATATATTTGTTCATTTAAGTTACTTTCCCCCAAATGGTAATACCCTATTTTTATTTTTCAATTTAAGTGTTTTCCTTTTTTTTACTTTGGAGAGCAGTCACTTTCCCAGAACTGTTTGCAGGCAGTGGAGGGTGGTATAGATGTGGGACGTTGTGGGCTTGAGCGCCCACATTTCGTTCTCTTAATTTCTATATATATGTATGTATTAAGTTTAATTTCTGTTGCTTTTCTTTTACTTTTTTTACTTCCTGTAAGATTGGAGAATAGAGAATAAGATTGATAGACGGTGTATCCCCACCGAAATGTGGGTTTTACTTCCATAGTCACCTCTGAAACCTAGAATACATTTTATATCCCATAGTATAGATTTTACTCTGGGATCCTTTTAATTAGTAAAACATTTTCTATGTTTTATTTTATTTTTCATTCGGCTTGATTTTGGTTATAACAAACTATTATAATTAGTCAGAGGTTTGGATTTGCTTTGGATTAACGCAGTCCTTCCTTTAGATTTGTTTTGATTTACTTAACTCTATCGGGATTAAAATTTTATAAAAATATATATTTGTTATAAATATGTACATATTTTCTTATGACAAGTGTATCATATATATATATATTTGTCTTACGACAAGTGTTATATATATTGTCGAACGTCGAATGTTACATATTTATATTTATACACACACGTTTTATAAATTTAGTAAATAGCTAATTATTTCAAGAAATATTAATTTATATTCTGATATGATTTAATAACTCATTTTTCTGGCTAAATATGACTAATTTATAGTAGTATGGATATATATATATACATAAATGTTGTTCAAAATTAGTGACTCATAACCAACTTAGTCATGCAAGCGAATTAAACAACAACTAGTTGTTCAATTTGGGCAAAACTGACGTGGAATAGGTGTTTATTTAATTGGTAATAAACACTATACAGGCCGTATTTAAACAGGTTAATATGATCTCTGAGCAAGTTCTTTCTCTGTTTGAATGTGTTTAGAAACCGTAAACATATTATGATTGTTCTAAGTCTCGCACTGAAGTTTGCTGTTAGTGTGATTAACTTGGCTTTATCGACTTTAAATCAATGAAACCAGTTTGGTTTAACAACTCGCTATGTTTAAGAACTTGAATGAGATGAAACGGTGGAACGAAACTGGTAAATAAGAAATCAAATTCTGCAGTTTATTTATTACCTGTGTTGTGCTAATAATTAACATGACATACTAAGTTAGGCCTAACATATAGAACAATGTATGTGCTGTGCTAATAATTAGGATGATATATAAAGTGAGGCCCAAGCATATACAATGTTATTTAGTCTTTGAAATCAAACACCCTGAGAATGAGACACAATATATGCATATCATAAAGCTCTAAAGAATGTGATATAAGTAACAAATAAATTATATCCTTAACACCTTAAGTACTTTCCAAGTTATAGATTATTGTGGATATATAGTAATTGTTTGTTTTGAATTTCGCGCAAAGCTACTTGAGGGCTATATGCGCTAGCCGTCCCTAATTTCACAGTGCAAGACTAGAGGGAAATCAGCTAGTCATCACCACTCACCGTCAACTCTTGGGCTACTCTTTTACCAAAGAATATTGGGATTGACCGACATATTATAACGCCCCCACAGCTGAAAGGGCGAGCATGTTTGGTGCGATGCGACCGGGATTCGAACCCGCGACCGTCGGATTACGAGTCAAACGCCTTAACACATTTGGCCATGCACGGTCTTATATAGTAATTGAGCTCACGCATATAATTTTCATTTTCTCTTGGACTTAGATATGACATGTGGAAGAAATACATGATATAATAAATTATAAAGGTGAAGTCATTCCTAATAAGAGATGTACAGAGAACCTAGATTTAATTTGGGGAAATATTTCATCATTCTAACGACTCTGTGGTCACGTGTGACCGTTGGTACAAACGGTTACATGAGAACTGTATTGGTGTTTATATCAGTCATGTGAAATATACTGCATCACAGTTGCACATTTTGTTGTGATTTTGTGCAACGTCCATCACTACACATGTGGTCATCAACTTAGTTCCATGCAGACGGAGAGTCAAAAGGAACCTGGTCGAGATTACTCGCATCTCACGGTGTTATTATTATAGCTTACAGCACAATATATTATCTAATTATACAACCAAAGGCACGTAATATAGTTTGTTTTGGCTTGTTTTGCACTTCGAAAGTTACATGAGGACTGTATCAGCTGGCCGTACCTAATTTAGCAACAAAATGCAAGAGGGAAATCAGCTACTTTTTTATAAACGAATAGTAGGATTAACCATACATCATAACATCATTTCAGCCAAAAGAGAGAGAGAGATTCGAACCTGCAACTACTAGACTGCGAGTCGAGCATTTTAACCGCCAGGTCATGCCAGGGTCCAGTGAATACATATTTTATGTTTCATATCGGGCCATAAAATAGCAAATAAAGAAACTTTGTGGATCTTTGTGTGTAAACTTTATTAAACCATAAATGGACTAATACCATTCAGGGTGTCATTTTAGAAAATGAAGATAAAACCTATAGTGACGTACCAACTAAAGCTGCTAAGAGACACGGATCAGTTATTGTTTTCGTTAGTAGTTGGAAATAAAATAATATTGAGTACATGAGCCAATAAAAGAATTTGAAAGCCATGTTGCTACGGTCAACAGAAAAGACCCGATAAAGTTATATCAGTCACAGCAAATGTCTCTGACATGTTGTTAACCTGCATTAACTCTCACAAATCAACAATGACAGGAGATATAAAGCTGATAGTCAGAAAACTCGCCAGATTGTAAGACGAGGAAAGGATAATGTTTGGATACGATTCTCAGGAAGTGTCTCGCTTTCAGATATCCACTGAAAAACTGAAAACATCTGAGAGATTATAAAAAAAAATTCAACAACTGGACTATAGATGAACATATGATGAAACAATTGGACTATAAATGAGCATATGATAAAACAACTGCACTATAGACGAACATATGATGAAACAACTGGACTATAGATGAACATGAGATGAAACAGCTGGACTATAGATGAACATGAGATGAAACAACTGGACTATAGATGAACAAGAGACGAAACAACTGGACTATAGATGAAAGTGAGATGAAACAACTGTAATATAGATGAACATGAGATGAAACAACTGGACTATAAATGAACATATGATGAAACAACTGGACTATAGTTGAACATAAGATGAAATAACTGGACTATAAATGAGCATAAGATGAAACAACTGGACTATAGACGAACATATGATGAAACAACTGGACTATAGATGAACATGAGATGAAACAACTGGGCTACAGATGAGCATAAGATGAAACAATTGGACGATAGATGAGCATATGATGAAACAATGTGTTTCAAAAAATATGATGGAAATTCAAATATTATATAAAAAAGTTAACCAAAAAATTATATCAGAGGTGAACGTTTTGTGGACATTGGAGTCAAAGGATCAGACATTGCTAGGACAAAAAACACCGAGAAGCAAACTAAAACCTTAGACATTTATATGCCAACTATATTTCCCCAAGAATGCATAAAAAATGTTTTATGAGAAGCATCTAATTTTTGTAACTTGATAGAATATTCCAAGATACGAAACCTTAACAGTAAATATCTTCAGAAACCCAACTAATAGTCATCAAGCATTTATGAAGAAATTATTCTGGCAGGGCAGACATTGTTGGACATGATTTGGTTTGTTTTGAACTTCGCGCAAAGCTACACGAGTGCTATCTGCCTAGCCGTTCCTAATTTAGCAGCATAAGACTAAAGGGAAGGCAGCTATTCATCATCACCCACCACTAACTCTTGGGCTACTCTTTTACCAAAGAATAGTGGGACTAAACGTCACTTTATAAAGCCCTCAGCTGAAAGGGCGAACATGTTTGGTGTGATGGGGATTAGAACTCGCGACCCACAGATTACGAGTCGAGTGCCTTAACCACCTGGCCGTGCCGGGCTTGATAGACATGAAAGGTGAGGGTTTAAGGTAAGTATAGGTATATATATTGAAAATGCTTATAACTATGTATTCAAGATAGGTATATATTCATGTATACAGTGAAAGTCAATTTGTTTAATACGAGCTCTGTGCTTCTTAGTTCAAGACACTTTGTTTTAAATTCTACAGGCTTGGTTCTCATGGTAATATCGGTCACAAATGGGTACATCTCTATGTAACATGTGAAATTCTCAAATAAGGGCAATTATCATCTTATGATTTCTTTGAAGTAACAAAGAAAGTAGGCCCCGGCATGGCCAGATGGTTGAAGTACTCGATTCGTAATCCGAGGATCGCGGGTTCGAAACCCCATCACACAAAACATGCTTGGCCTTTCGGCCGTGAGAGCGTTATAATGTGACGGTCAATCCCACTATTCATTAGTAAAAGAGTAGTCCAAGAGTTAGCGGTGAATGGTAATGTCTAGCTGCCTTTTCTCTAGTCTTACACTGCTAAATTAGGGACGGCTAGCGCAGATAGTCATCGTGTAGCTTTGCGCGAAATTTATAACAAACCAAACAAAGAAAATTTTCAGATCTAATGTATTATCGGAGATTTCAAACAATAATTCAAACATGTGTTAAGACCTTTCTTATCCGAACCCTTAATGGATGTCTGTACCTTTGCTTGAGTTTCAATGAAGTTAGAAATACGGAGTCATAGAACATATGTTATGTTCATGCTGTTAACATAATTAATAAACAAACTGACAAACATTGCAAATCGAAGACCATATTATTTCCTATCATGTTGTGTTTGGCTACTACATACATATTAGAAACGTCTATATCACGTTGTGTTTTGCTATTTCACAAATACCATAAACGTCTGTATCACGTTGTGTTTGGCTACTATACAAATACGAGAAACGTCTGTATCACGTTGTGTTTGGCTACTATACAAATACGAGAAACGTCTGTATCACGTTGTGTTTTGTTACTATACACATACCAGAAACGTCTGTATCACGTTGTGTTTTGCTACTATACAAATACTAGAAACGTCTGTATCACGTTGTGTTTTGTTACTATACACATACCAGAAACGTCTGTATCACATCATGTTTGGCTACTATACAAATACGAGAAACGTCTGTATCACGTTGTGTTTTGCTACTATACAAATACTAGAATCGTCTGTATCACGTTGTGTTTTGTTACTATACACATACCAGAAACGCCTGAGAAAACAACAATTAAGGAACAAAATATCATTTTATTTTGATGTATTTAAAGAACTGTCACACGTTGCTTTCATGAAACACACTCGGTAATAAACGAACAATATGTTTTCAAGTATTGTGATGCGGAGGTTAAAGTAGTACATTTCAGGCAAGAAAAAAACACATTCGCACAGAAGTCGTTGTGAAGGAAAGTTAAACTTCAACAATTTTAATTTGTAACCTTGAAGAAACATAATCAGAAACAGGTCTCTCCCAGTGCTTGAAATGTGGAGCACAGCTGTTGTTGTAATCACAAACAGGTCTTTCCCAGTGCTTGAAATGTGGAGCACAGCTGTTGTTTTAATCACAAACAGGTCTCTCCCAGTGCTTGAAATGTGGAGCACAGTTGTTGTTTTAATCACAAACAGGTCTCTCCCAGTGCTTGAAATGTGGAGCACAGCTGTTGTTTTAATCACAAACAGGTCTCTCCCAGTGCTTGAAATGTGGAGCACAGCTGTTGTTTTAATCACAAACAGGTCTCTCCCAGTGCTTGAAATGTGGAGCACAGTTGTTGTTTTAATCACAAACAGGTCTTTCCCAGTGCTTGAAATGTGGAGCACAGCTGTTGTTTTAATCACAAACAGGTCTCTCCCAGTGCTTGAAATGTGGAGCACAGCTGTTGTTTTAATCACAAACAGGTCTTTCCCAGTGCTTGAAATGTGGAGCACAGCTGTTGTTTTAATCACAAACAGGTCTCTCCCAGTGCTTGAAATGTGGAGCACAGCTGTTGTTTTAATCACAAACAGGTCTCTCCCAGTGCTTGAAATGTGGAGCACAGTTGTTGTTTTAATCACAAACAGGTCTCTCCCAGTGCTTGAAATGTGGAGCACAGCTGTTGTTTTAATCACAAACAGGTCTCTCCCAGTGCTTGAAATGTGGAGCACAGCTGTTGTTTTAATCACAAACAGGTCTCTCCCAGTGCTTGAAATGTGGAGCACAGCTGTTGTTTTAATCACAAACAGGTCTCTCCCAGTGCTTGAAATGTGGAGCACAGCTGTTGTTTTAATCACAAACAGGTCTCTCCCAGTGCTTGAAATGTGGAGCACAGTTGTTGTTTTAATCACAAACAGGTCTCTCCCAGTACTTGAAATGTGGAGCACAGCTGTTGTTTTAATCACAAACAGGTCTCTCCCAGTGCTTGAAATGTGGAGCACAGCTGTTGTTTTAATCACAATCAGGTCTCTCCCAGTGCTTGAAATGTGGAGCACAGCTGTTGTTTTAATCACAAACAGGTCTCTCCCAGTGCTTGAAATGTGGAGCACAGCTGTTGTTTTAATCACAAACAGGTCTCTCCCAGTGCTTGAAATGTGGAGCACAGCTGTTGTTTTAATCACAAACAGGTCTCTCCCAGTGCTTGAAATGTGGAGCACAGTTGTTGTTCTAGTGGATAACGCAGAAAACAAAAATAGAGTTAATGAATAAGTTTGTTATTAGAAAATAGAGACACGCAATCCTAGAAAGAGCAAATAGGTGAGCCTATCAAAGGAAACCGTTCATACAGGGGAAACGTTTTGAGTATATACTTCCTTTTCTGATACCCGCTCCAGGGTAAAGCAATGGATCCTGCAAGTGGCAGCTCTGTACAACAAACAGTCATTTCACAACTCCAACATTTCTGTTGGAGATCTAAGTGTCAGCTACACCATATCTGCGCAGGTGTTGAATTAGCATGTGTCTCGATAGGAAAAGGAACACTGGATGAAGAAAAACGTGCAGTGGTTATCCTTTGTTCCAGCTCTGCCGAAGGGCATATCGACTTATATGAAAGGGAAGGAGCAGAGTTTGTGGACGGACTTAAGTAGGATTATTGTGAACACAATGAAGAGCTTTTGTAACGCAGACAGCCGTCACTTGGTCCAAATCAGTGCGAAAATAAGTATCAGTTATATTATTGTTTTCAATATCGTTAGAAAACTCATCAGAGATGAGACGTTTGAAACAAAACCAACACTTCAGTTCCGTCTATATAATGTTGAACTATTGAGATGTGTGGGACGTAGCATCAAGTTAGAATCAGCAAGATAAAATCAATATTAAGTACAATCATGGTTCATGAAAATTCGTATATTATCCAGGTGAATGTCTTTGATGAGACTGCATGTTTGCATTTCTTGTTTTGAGCTTGTAGTGGTGTGTTGATTAGAGCACTGGACTTGCAAGGTGCGGGTGCGATTGATCAAATCACCATCTCCAAACACGCTAGCCTTTTTAGCCGTGGGGACATTATAATCTGACAATTAAGAGAATGTTTTGCAACGACTGTGTAATGATTATAGCGCAGGAAAACGGTTTTCAACTCTTAAAGCAATTAACTTAATTAAGAGTAACTTGTTTAATTAATGAAAGTTCCAATAGTCATTAGTGTTTACGAAAATGTTATGTAACGGTGTTCGATATCACAAAATATACGTTCATTTTCGTGAAACATTTTCCTGTGCTTGCATACAAAATTGAACTAGATAAATTATTTTTGATGCTGGTTTGACAAAAAAATAAGTGTAAATGTAAGTTCTGTTTTGAATTGAGAGTCACTGTGGCATCCGAAATAAATATTTGTTTTTAATATTTATTGTCTACTTCAGATCCCACTGAGGTCATGCAAACTAAGGAGAAAATGCTCCTAAAATACTCACCTGTTGTTGTTTTCCAAGTGAAATACAAAGAATACCAGATCTTTGCTGTGCATCTCTCCTGAAAAGATATCGATTCATGATGAACGTAACAACTTTACAACACTTCATAAACTCCGCGATTCGGAAACCTATTGACAGCCCAGTAATTCAGAACCTGAGAGCTATAAGGAAAATAATTGTCAGTTGAACGGAACGAAATATTATGTACTATCCTGTCACAATTATAATGAATCCATCCAAGGTTATGCCCCTCGGCAGTGTTGGTATTATGCATCATACATCAAACTCGGCAAAGAAGAGAACAATAGTAAATGAAACATTTCTAAGTGGAAATGACGTAAATCGATTCACAGCAACAGACTTTACGCACGGATGAGGTAAGTATCCTAAATTAATATTGAGAAGCGGTAGGAAGCAATCAATAAGAGTATTTAGGTTGGTGCCCATCCAGGAACAATCTATCTCCCACGGATAACGTTTCCATTTTCCAGCTGCATCACGTTAAGCCTTAAAATGCCATTGTAATTCGTCAGCATCATAGGAAATAATTGGATTTAACGTTTCTTTATATAACGACATCGAAAAGAAATCCCGTAAATTACGAACAGCTCCATCAAAACCTTGTGTTGCATCATCATTACGTTGTAACTACAGTATTCAGCCTGTCATGAGATGTATTAATCGTAAAATATAAAACTGTTCTATAGTGGGATTACAGATACAAGCCTGTTAAGCAAATGGTCGTGGAACACACCACATTTATATCAATTTGTATTTGTTGACCAGCTTCTCTGGCCCAGTGTGGCTCTGTACAGATGTCATCACGACTACGTTTGGCTTGGTGGTGAAGAACCCTAAATTCCATTCAATTCTTATCGTAAACTCATAGCTCACACACATCACAATGATTTCTTGAAATGTGTCCTCATAATAGTTAATTCATGTACAAAGAGTACATGAAAAAAAAACCTCTTTCACTTAAGCATTCTTAAAAAGGGCAAATTTATTAACACCACGAAAAAGAGAGATATGGCAAATTCTGGTATATGGATTTTCTATGATCAATATTAACGTTTCAATATCGTCTTCTGTCGCATCATCTTGTGACCGTTATGGTCGAATTTACACTTAATGTTATTTGAGATATTCAAATCGGACAATGTCCAGATTATGCCAACATTTGATGCTACCTCTATAACTTTTTTTTTTGAGTAACTTTTAATACGGTCCAATTTCTGTCTTTTGTCAAACAGAACCATCTATGGAGTGCTTATGGTAACCTTTTCGCTTCAGGTGTTCCCCTTTTTATTATTTTTCACATTAATCACTGAAACTTTTGTGGTACGTTCCAACATCTTCGGCTCGGCATGGCCAGGTGGTTATGGTAGTCGACTCGTAATCCAAGGGTCGTGGGTTCGAATCCCCGTTGCACCAAACGTGCTCGCTCTTTCAGCCGTGGGGCCATTATAATGAGACGGTTAATCTCACTATTCGTTTGTCAAAGAGAAGCCCAAACGTTGGCGGTAGGTGGTGATGATTAGTTCCCTTCTCTCTAGCCTTACACTGCTAAATTAGGGACGGCTAGCGCAGATAGCACTCGTGTAGCTTTGCGCGAAATTAAAAAATAAAAAACAATCCAACACCTTCCGCCATTTGAGCTAATCTTCCTTAACGAATAGTGGGCGTTGACTGTTACTTTTATAACATGTCAACAGCTGAAAAGCGTGAGCAGGTTTGGTAGTAACCGGCTTTCGATCGCAAGACGAAGGTCGTAAGCATTGGATATGCTAGGACTACTTGTATGTGAAAGGTCTCCATAGAAGTAGAACATTATAAATATATAACAAACTCACAGTTTCCAGGATGGCAGCTTATCACCATGATAATCACATCTGTGGCACATGTGAGCACTGGTGAATTGTTTTTGACAGGGACGTTTGTTTTACGGCAAAATCAAACATTAAAGCAATGAACTAAATTTCTAAATTAGAAAACAACCAGATCATGAAAATAGATTCATTTTTAGGCGCGGCATAACGGCTCATAGAACGACTCCAAAGTATTCTGTTCTTGTTTTTCTCAAGTACAAACTTTCAGCTGATAGCTCTGTCATTCTATGACCGGTGTGGGACTTAGAAATTCAAACCCTTTTGACTTATATATCTGACCCCGTCTAAAGTCTCTCAGATTAATTATTCTAATCCTACCTAAAAGAATTTCAATTTAGGGTAGGCTGGTAAAGACCCTAATGAGTAATAAAACTGAATTAGGTATACACGCCCCTTGCCTAGGATGCTGGTGAAAAAAAACAGGGTTAATAAAAGGAAAAACAAAAGGTGTCATAGACTACTTTAGTCTAATACTGTCTAAAAAAATTTAAAGAACCACGTATATTGAGGGTTCCTACTTGATTGACAGTGTTTGTTTGTTTGTTTTGAATTTCGCGCAAAGCTACTCGAGGGCTATCTGCGCTAGCCATCCCTAAATTAGCAGTGTAAGACTAGAGGTAAGGTAGCCAGTCATCAACACCCACCGCCAACCCTTGAACAACTCTATTCAGTGGGATTGACCGTAACCTTATAACGCCCTCACGGCTGAAAGGCCGAGCATGTTTGGTGCGACCGGGATTCGAACCCGACATCCTCGGATTACGAGTCAAACGCTTGGCCATGCCGGGCCTATTGACAGTGAAGCTGAGTTAATGCAAATAGTTGTTTCATGAAGAGGCAGAATTTAAAAGGCCAGGTATGGTCGGGTGGTTAAGGCACTCGACTCGTAATATGAGGATCACGGGTCCGAATACCCGTCAGAGCTAACATGCTCCCCTTTCAGTCGTGAGGCGTTATACTGTGACGGTCAATCCCACCATTCGTTTGTAAAAGAGTAGCGAAGAGTTGGCGATGGATGGGGATGACTAGCTGCCCTTACTCTAGTCTTACATTGCTAAAGTAGGGAGGGGTAGCGCAGATAGCCCCCGTGTAACATTGAGCGAAATTCGAAACAATATAAACCAAAATTTAGAATACTGCCCCAATATCAATTTCAGTTTTTATTGTAAACGGTAGGATAATATGTTAATATACATATATATATATATATATTAAAGAATATTATATTACGTTTTTCATGTTTCATTACGCTTTAGTATAAATTTCATTCTTAAAAAATTGTCTGAGGAAGTACAATATTTATTACTTTAAATTGCAGTATGTATTTCCCGAAATCATTATGAGATAATTCGCTAAAAAAGAACTGTATTGATCAAACAGTGTGAAAGAAATCAAATCTGGTAAATAGCAATTTTTACAAATTTGTGTTTAAGGTGCTCTACAATACACATTTGTGTTTAAGGTGCTCTACAATACACACTTGTGTTTAAGGTGCTCTACAATACACACTTGTGTTTAAGGTGCTCTACAATACACATTTGTGTTTAAGGTTCTTCACAATACACACTTGTGTTTAAGGTGCTCTACAATACACATTTGTGTTTAAGGTGCTTTATAATATACATTTGTGTTTAATGTGCTCTACAATACACATTTGTGTTTAAAATGTAGGTGTTTTCTTATAGCAACGTCATATCAGGCTATCTGCTGAGTCCACAGTGGGGAATCGAACTCCCTGATTCTAGTGTTGTAAATACGTAGACTTACCACTGTACCAACGGAAGGCAAGCTTATACGTAGACTTACCACTGTTCCAACGGAGGGCAAGCTTATACGTAGACTTACCACTGTACCAACGGAGGGCAAGCTTATACGTAGACTTACCACTGTACCAACGGAAGGCAAGCTTATACGTAGACTTACCACTGTACCAACGGAGGGCAAGCTTATACGTAGACTTACCACTGTACCAACGGAAGGCAAGCTTATACGTAGACTTACCACTGTACCAACGGAGGGCAAGCTTATACGTAGACTTACCACTGTACCAACGGAAGGCAAGCTTATACGTAGACTTACCACTGTACCAACGGAAGGCAAGCTTATACGTAGACTTACCACTGTACCAACGGAGGGCAAGCTTATACGTAGACTTACCACTGTACCAACGGAAGGCAAGCTTATACGTAGACTTACCACTGTACCAACGGAGGGCAAGCTTATTGAGAAAACGTTTCTTTTATTTGCATGCGTAAATTGCTTACATGAAAATAAATGTACAAAACATTGGACAGAGAACTGTTTAACTAAAACTATAATAAATTATTCATGATGAAATATAAGTGTTCTCAAAATACGTGTCTTTTTAAAACAAAGTTAAATATCTTGCACAGGTTCATAGTGATCTGTAAATTCAGTTATATGTTTGTTTTTTTCCAAGGGTGAAATTTGTTTATCCTACTTGCTAGAAGACCACTGGCCCAAACAGTTTTTTTTATAGAATTTTAAAGGTGAATTTTGAGAACTAAAAGTCATAGTAAATATATTATACATCCACTGAGATCTCAAAATTGATAGTAGGCTAACAGAATAGATAGACGCAAAATTATCACCATTTCACGTATTTAATCAACACAATTATTTGTCATATGCAAAGTTTATTGGGGAAGAAAATCATGTATTTGTTTGTTTTTCGTGAAGTGTTTAATTGATAGCAATAATTTCTTTTTACATACATTGTAATTATGATTTTAGGCGCAAAGTTTATAAATAACATGCATTATTTTACCTATGTTGGTAAGCTATACGTTTCACAATGGTATGAGGTAATAACTACGTCGCAATTCTGGGAGTTCTGTAAAAAAAAAAGCTTATTTTTCCAAACGCAAAATGTCATTTTATTTTTTTTTGAGTCGACATAAAACATACACACAGTGAAGTCCGACTTCGTCAGCTGGTCGACTAGCTCGTCATTGCCCTATTAACCTGAGGTAATACTGAACTCCATTACGAACCAAGTTTCAGTTTGACCGTTAGTGTATTTTCTGCTCTTATAAAATTATCATTTAAGATGCGAACTAAATTAAAATATCAGTGTAGTAAGCAGTGAGTTAGAACGAAGTTTGTTTGGTAATAAACAATCTTTATCACTAACTATTCCAAGTATTAGGCCCATCTTCATTTTTCTTTGATGCAAGAAGTAAGTGATATTCTGTGTTCGTTTTGTTAATGCAGTAAATATGTTCCTTGTTGTTGTTTTTTTTGCTTTTATTATAAATTCTGTCTACTTGTTTTCACGTGAACTTCCTTAAGTTAACACTTCCTACTATTTTGAATCAACACTGTCGGTAACTTGCTACACCAAAAGCTCATTGTTAACGTTTCTAAAGTAAGACTAACCTATGTATCGCATTGCACAAAGCAGTCTACAACTAGCTATAAAATTGAAACTGAAACCTACATTCAACGTGTATGAAAAGGAAAGAGGATTTAGCAGTGTAATCAATTTAACGAAACCCGAAAAGATTTTGAGTAAATCACGTCTCACCTTGTAGTTTAACTAGAATCATCACAACAGTTTCAAGATTAAATAAAAATACTGAAACTCAATTTCTAAAGGATTCTATATTTCATTATTTTTTTTACAAGTCGATGCTTTGGTTTTCATTCATTTTAGGGTAAACAGTTTTATTTCTGGAAGTAATTTCATTCAGCTGTTGTTAATGTTTATTAATAACATATTCTGTGACTTATTTACACGACCTTTCGCCCCCCGCTAGTACAGCGGTAGGTTTACAGATTTACAACGCTAAAATCAGGAGTTCGATTCCACTCGGTGGGCTCAGCAGATAGCCCGATGTGGCTTTTTTAAAAGAAAACACACACACAAGACCTTTCTATAGGCGAAAAATGTTTAACTGCAAGTACTTTACTTCCAAATGCTGTTTAATATTCGAAGATAACGAATTTTCGTGAACTAAAAATCATATCAGAGTTTTAGTTGCTTAGCAGCCAGGTGGCCAAGGTTTGGCTTGTTTCGAATTTCGAGCAAAACTACACAAGGGCTACCTGCCCTAGCCTTCCCTAATTTTGCAGTGTAAGACTAGAGGGAAGACAGCTAGTCATCACCACTCACCGCCGACCCTTGGGACACTCTTTTACCAACGAATAGTGGGATTGACCGTTACATTATAACGCCCCACGGCTGGGAGGGCGAGCATGTTTGGAGCGACGGGGATTCGAACCCGCAATCCTCGGATTACGAGTCGAACGCCTTAACCCAACTGGCCATGCCGGGCTTCTCTTAGGTTACTTTTTACTAATGAATAGTGGGATTGACCGTCACATTATAACGACCCCACGGATGAAAGGGCGAGCATGTTTGGTGTGACGAAAACACGAACCCGATACCTTCGGATTACGAATCGAGTGCCTTAACCATGTGCCCACGCTGGGCCGTGAATAAAGACTTTACAAAACGGTCGAATTGAAATTTTACGCTTTACGTATCTATAAAGTTTAACGTGCCGAGTTGCAATCTTAAGATCCAAGGTTCGCCCTACGATGCCTTTTAACACAATCACTTGCGCTGTTTTTATTTTGTAAAAAAAATATACTCCTCTCATATCTGGAGCATAACTTGACCTATGAGTTGAAAACAATAACAAGAAATAATGAAACTAATTGCTTAAAAGATTTGAAGTTTTAACTTTAGCTATTAAAAATGTTAAAAAATAAAATAAAATATTTAACTTTTTTTTTTCTTTTGAGATTTAGCTTATACAGGCAGAAGGAAATTTTATTTAGTCAAAGAATACTTCGATAAGTCGCCGGCGTGATTTTCATTTTATCATATGCTATCTAATTATTGTCAAAGTTCTGTTCCTCAGTCTGCCTCTAGTTAGCCTGGAAATTAATTTAACGCATGAACGATAAACATAGTTTGTAAGATTGCCATTTAACCTTTAGAACCAAATTACTTTTTTTTTTATTCGATCGATTCAAGAGAAAGTCGAAACGAAAGCATGTCCGTCGTTTACTGTAAATACAGTTACAAGCTTTGATCTTTCACAAATTTTAAGAGAAAAAACAGTTAAGCCTAAAAGTTTAGTTGTTATTACACGCAGGTGATTAGTAAGAAACCTATTACATTAGCTAGGAACGTTAACTTAAGTGAGAATCGGATGTTCTTGAGTGAATATACAAAGATCGAGAGATTAATAACACTGGACACTGGTATCCAAGTTCGAAGAAGTAAAACAGTTTCTCAAGCAGAATATCACGTAGAAATCTAAGACTAAAACTAGCATTCGGTAAAACAACTTCAGATGTTCTAAGATAACAAAACAGCTTGCTTTATTCTTTTAAGAAACCCACCAGTAACTGACCACCCAGTTCAGAACTTATCCATTAGTTAAACACCAGACTCAAAAACTCACTAATAGGAAAAGTAAACGCAGGATTTAGAGTCCACCGATAGGTTTTTTTCCCTTTAAAAGAGGATTATAACGTTTTTAACCTTTGTAATGACCTTGACCTTTTCAACTTGATTTGTAAGTTTGCTACGTAACATGAGATGGTCAAAAACTACAAGAATAATACAGCATCTTTAACCGCAACCCTCTGATTATGAGTCGAGCGCCCTAACCACTTGATCATGCCGGGTAAAGGTGGTTAAGGAATTCGACTCGCAATTTGCAGGTCGAGGGTTAGAGTCTCTCTTACCAAAACAATTCGTCGATTTTAGACAAGAGCAATATAGCCCTTTTAACTTCGGTAATAACATTAACTTTTTGAAACTGACTTAGAAATCTACAACACAAAAGGGTTAGATGTGTTTCTTTAAACTGGTGTTATAAATGCGATTGTTGCTTGCAAGTCTAAATCTAACCAACCAAAAAAGTACAATGCTTTACTTGCCAACAAACAATTATATTCTGAAAGAACAATAAAATAACATTGGTGGAATTTCTTCTACAATTGTCATTATACATATTTTTTTATTTCTCGAGAAATTTATTTTTTTAAACCTTCCTTGCTTTTGAAATGATAAAAAAGAGACATGGAGTTTTATAGTTGTCATATTATCTTTATTGTACGGTATTTTATTAACTATTAGTGGGTTACTACTGTAGTTCTGTGTTTCGAGAACTCCAAGGTTCGCTTGTAAATGTTAATAAACACCAACCACATTTTCAGCTACCTACTTATGCGTTGTAAGAGTGAGAGTCAATATCATTTTTCGTTTAAAAATCAGACAAAGCCCCTGTGGCGACGGATGCTCGCCACTGCTTGTTTTCCCTTTAGTCAATAGTTTAAAAGAGACAGCTATACCTAAATCCTATGGACTCCTTTCCCTCTGATAAGTACTTCCAAAGAGACAACTAAACCTAACCCTAAATGTCCTTATCCTGGCAGTCTACTCCACTTGTGAGTAAAGGTGCCGTTAGTATTAAATTTAAACATTAAGCGCCTTTTTTTTCACACAAAAACACGTCACTGTTCATGTTTTTCATGCTAGCGGTTTTATAAACGTACTTGATAGCTTTCATGACAACAGAGCCAGAAGTGTTAACATGCTGATGAAGGGTTATCTCAGAAGACGTTTTTTGCCAGATGTTGTTTTCGCTGCTGAGATAAATCATATATTGTCACAGTACAGATTACAGATAAAGTACTTCGATGTTAATTAAGTTAAAGTTATATCATATAAAAATAAAACAAAAGATAAACTATAAGTAATGACAATAAAAAATTATAAACCAATTACAATTAAATAGTTCCACGTGAAAGCTCAATAAAAGTTTCGTCCAACTAAGAATATTCTAGATACAATCTCTTCCTTGAATTATATGGCGTACTTTATACACAGAAAACGTAACAATAATTCTTCCAGAATTAACAACCTTTTAGGCTACTGCGACTTATGAATTACTGGTACAGCTAATTTACTTTCTACAGGTTTGAAATTACCCTTGTTCTCAATTTGGGGTCCGTAAATAATCTTTGACATTTCAATTACTGTTTTCAGCGTATATGTATATATTATACGTTGTTTTTAGTACAGTAGCAATAGATTAAATATAATGACGTCCTATTTTTATCCAACGATAAGAAAGTTTAAGGATATATTTGGAACCTGTTCGCTTAATAACCCTCCTTGTTAAACTACATTGTACTCTGGTGTGTATTTATAGTTATTAATAAATTATCTGTGCTGTGGGAAGCGAAATGACTTTATTTTGTATTCATTGTTCTTATAAATAACGAAAAACTGATATGAATTGGTTCAAGGTAAAATTTAGGTTTTTGTAATACATTGTATTCGTTCATCATTGACAAATAAAAACATAAGATTCGATAGCAATTAAACTTTACTCGTACGTTATTAATAAATCTTCATACTTTTTTATTGCAATAGAGTGTTTAATCTTTTAACCTTTCACAGGTAGTGTTAACCTTTTAACCTTTCACAGACAGTGTTCAACCTTTTAACCTTTCACAGATAGTATTTAACCTCTTAACCTTTCACAGGTAGTGTTTAACCATTTAACCTTTCACAGATAGTGTTCAACCTTTTAACCTTTCACAGATAGTGTTTAATCTTTTCCCCTTTCACAGATAGTGTTTAACCTTTTAACCTTTTACAGGTAGTGTTTAACCTTTTAACCTTTCACAGATAGTGTTTAACCTTTTAACCTTTCACAGATTGCTAATAAACTGAAAACAACAACAACAGAGTGTTATTTTGGTGTTATTAAAATCACTAAAGCTGATAAATTACTATAACATGCGATAAGTCAGAGTTAAGTCTGAGAACTTGTAACGTTACAAATTCGGATTGGATACCTGCGATGGGTAGAACACACACAGTCCGCTGTGTTGCTTTGTACAACAAACAAAACTTAGCTTTAGTAAGCAGCAACGAAAGGACCCAATCTGAAAGAATAAATTTTATATAGGAGCATAAAGTGGTTCTGTAGGCCCTGTAAAACGTACAATGTACCCTTATTTATTGTCTGGGAAGCTCTCATGAAGAAAATAATATCACTGTGAATCGAACTGTATTACAGTAGACGTGAGGAAACTTCACTGTTCAGCATTTGTGATTATATGTAGTTCCGATAAATCAATACGCTTACTAACTACCACTAATAACAACAAAAAACTTCTTGCTATCGAACTAGGCTTCCTAGAGATGTTGTAACTACAGTCTCATTAATGTTGTTGTTATACTTGATACAAACTTGGAAGTGTTAAGACGAACTCAGTTTTCCTCCGCTCGTAACGAACTTATTAAATGCTGACTCGTCTAAGTGATATTTTTACGCCCACAAAAGTACTCTTTTTCAAGAATTTCAATATTTTCTGAAACATGTTTTAAATATGTTGCCTTTCCTTTAATTTTTAACACTTTAATCTTTAGATCGCTATCAAAATCACACTAGCATATTTGTCAGTTTTATTTTTCTACAGTTCGAACTCTTTCACTGCCATAAACACACGTATACCTCTCTACAACACTGCTATTGGCCCATGTGCCCATTTCTACAACACTGCCACAGACACACGTGTTAACCTCTTCAACATTTCCATGTACACATGTGTCCATTTCTACAAGATTGCCCGTAATCCAAGAGTCGCAGATTAAAATTCCTGTCACACCAAACACGCTCGCCATTTCAGCCGTGGGAGCATTGTAATGTCATGGTCAATCCCACTATTCCTTGGTAAAAGAGTAGCCCAAGAGTTGGCGGTGGATGGTGATGACTAGCTGCCTTCCCTGTAGTCTTACAGTGCTAAATTAGGGACAGCTAGCACGGATAGCCATCGAGCAGCCTTGTGTGAATTTCAAAACAAAAACAAACCAAGCCTGTTTCCAAATTAACTAGCTGCTCCCCAGTGGCACAATGATATATTTGCAACCTCTCAGTTCTAGAAACCTGGTTTCGATACTTGTGGTGGGAAAGGAACAGATAGCTCATTGTGTAGCATTGTGCTTAACTCCATTCAACTAACGAGCTCGTTTCGTATAAATTTCTACAAAAAACATCGGTTTCGAGAGTGTTAATTTTAGTTACACAATATAACGTAGTTACACAATATAACGCTTATACCAAAGAATAATCACTTTTATGACTTGAAAACATGTTATTGGGAATTATGTAATATTTGATAAATTCTAAAAACCTTTTCACGATAGATGTCAAAATTTCTTATGCGTGATCACCTTTCTACGATGGTTGACTTTACAATATCAGTTTTGTTAGAGACAATTACTAAGACCTGAAATGTTATACCATATCATCTATATATCTGCACAAAATGTAGGCTTCGAACATCACTTATCGGACAAGATATGCAATTATGTCTAAATAATTCTTATTGCGGGAAATATAGATAAAATAATATTATTTGTTTGTTAGTTCTCAGCTAAAAAGTTAAACAATATGCTATCTGTACTCTCGCACCGCCTGTATCGAGCCCTAATATCTGACGTTATAAGCCTCGGAGTTATCCCTGAGCCAAGAGGAGGACATGACAGAGTATTTGTAATGCACGTTATGATAGAATATATTCAGAAAGATTAATAATCAATAATGTAATTGTAAAGTATATGCTGATTAGATTGATATTTTACAAAGTATATATATTTTTCATATCTTTGATTTGTTTCTATTTTATTCAAAATAAAACCAAACTAACTATTTGCTGTGTTCACCGCAGGGAATCTAATCCTGAATTTTAGCGTTGTAATTCCAAAAGCTTATTTTGAAAGAATTATTTCAGTGTTATATAAATTATTTAATATTTTATCTATTTCTTTAGTTGTTGGTTTTAGAACATAATGATTTGTTTAGTTCCTACAAAATATATTTTTGATGCTAAGAAGCTTAGCAACAACCAAGGACGACATATTCAACCCAAAATTAATAGCATTGAACTCACGAAAAAAAAATTAAACAATATATTGAAGGCCTCTACGGAGAGAAGAGAATTAGCGTGACTTCATACAATTGTATCCGAACTCTGAGTGGAATCAGGTGAACTTCTTGGAAATGTCTTATTTCATATCTAAATCCTTTTATTTTATTAACTTGTTCAGTTTTACTACAGTTTATCTCATACCACTCCTGATTATGAATAAAACTTGTAAAATAAAAATAATTCAATAAGTGTATTTTTATACGGATTGGCAGGATCCACTCAAGCTTTAAACAATATAAAACCAGCTCCATCCGAAACGTTCAACAGCCACCTTCATCCAAACGTTCAACATTCAGCTGCATCCAAACGTTCAACATCTAGCTTCATTCAAACATGCAACACCTTGCTCCATCCAAACATCGAACAGCTATCCAACAGTAAGCTTCATCCAAACGTTCAACAGTTAGTTCCATTCAAACGTTCAACAGCCATCTTCATCCAAACATTCAATAGTAAGCCCCAACCAAACGTTCAACAGCCATCTTCATCCAAACATTCAATAGTAAGCTCCAACCAAACGTTCAACACCCATCTTCATCCAAACATTCAATAGTAAGCTCCAACCAAACGCTCAACAGCCATCTTCATCCAAACATTCAATAGTAAGCTCCAACCAAACGTTCAACAGCCATCTTCATCCAAACATTCAATAGTAAGCTCCAACCAAACGTTCAACAGCCATCTTCATCCAAAGATTCAATAGTAAGCTCCAACCAAACGTTCAACACCCATCTTCATCCAAACATTCAATAGTAAGCTCCAACCAAACGCTCAACAGCCATCTTTATCCAAACATTCAATAGTAAGCTCCAACGAAACGTTCAACAGCCATCTTCATCCAAACATTCAGCAGTCAGATCCATCCAAACGTTCAACATCTAAACATTTGAAAAAATATTAGTTACAGTTTATAGGTCTTGGAGTCCTTTATAGGAGGCATACTTTCCAAAACTGGCTGAGTTCAATCACTATATGATAAATATTCATAACGAATACTTTTTATCGTTTTCAACTAATACAGAAAACAGAAATGCTCTTTAAATAAACTATAAATTACTTTAACTCCAAAGCTTGGAAATCTTCAATAATTATTTAACATTTTCATAGAAATATGATCCTAATGAGATCAGGCAAACACTGTATGAACCTAGTGAGATCGAGCAAACACAATGTGAACTTAGTGAGATCAGACAAACACAGTATGAACCTAGTGAGATCAGGAAAACACAATGTGAACCTAGTGAGATCAGGCAAAGAAAATGTGAACCTAGTGAGATCGAGCAAACACAGTGTGAACCTAGTGAGATCCAGGAAACACAATGTGAACCTAGTGAGATCAGACAAACACAATGTGAGCCTAGTGAGATCAGACAAACACAGTATGAACCTAGTGAGATCAGGCAAACACAGATGAACCTAGTGAGATCAGGCAAACACAGTATGAACCTAGTGCGATCGAGCAAACACAATGTGAACCTTGTGAAATCGAGCAAACACAGTGTGAACCTAGTGAGATCAGGGAAAACACAATGTGAACCTAGTGAGATCGAGCAAACAGTGTGAACCTAGTGAGATCAGGCAAACACAATGTGAACCTAGTGAGATCAGGCAAACACAATGTGAACCTAGTGAGATCAGACAAACAGAGTGTGAACCTAGTGAGATCGAGCAAACACAGTGTGAACCTAGTGAGATCAGGCAAACACAATGTGAACCTAGTGAGATCAGGCAAACACGGTGTGAACCTAGTGAGATCAAGCAAACACAATGTGAACCTAGTGAGATCAGGCAAACACAATGTGAGCCTAGTGAGATCAGACAAACACAATGTGAACCTAGTGAGATCAGACAAACACAATGTGAGCCTAGTGAGATCAGACAAATACAGTATGAACCTAGTGAGATCAGGCAAACACAGATGAACCTAGTGAGATCAGGCAAACACAGTATGAACCTAGTGCGATCGAGCAAACACAATGTGAACCTAGTGAGATCAGGCAAACACAGTATGAACCTAGTGAGATCAGACAAACACAGAGTGGACCTAGTGAGATCAGACAAACACAATGTGAACCTAGTGAGATCAGGCAAACACAATGTGAACCTAGTGAGATCGAGCAAACACAATGTGAACCTAGTGAGATCGAGCAAACACAGTGTGAACCTAGTGAGATCATGCAAACACAATGTGAACCTAGTGAGAACGAGCAAACACAGTGTGAACCTAGTGAGATCAGGCAAACACAGTATGAACCTAGTGAGATCAGACAAACACAATGTGAACCTAGTGAGATCAGGAAAACACAATGTGAACCTAGTGAGATCAAACAAACACAATGTGAACCTAGTGAGATCAGGCAAACACAGATGAACCTAGTGAGATCAGGCAAACACAATGTGAACCTAGTGAGATCGAGCAAACACAGTGTGAACCTAGTGAGATCAGACAAACACAATGTGAACCTAGTGAGATCAGGAAAACACAATGTGAACCTAGTGAGATCAAACAAACACAATGTGAACCTAGTGAGATCAGGCAAACACAATGTGAACCTAGTGAGATCAGGCAAACACAGTATGAACCTAGTGAGATCGAGCAAACACAATGTGAAATTAGTGAGATCAGACAAACACAGTATGAACCTAGTGAGATCGAACAAACAGTGTGAATTTAATGAGATCGAGCAAACACAATGTGAACCTAGTGAGATCAGACAAACACAATGTGAACCTAGTGAGATCAGGCAAACACAGTATGAACCTAGTGAGATCGAGCAAACACACTGTGAACCTAGTGAGATCGAGCAAACACAATGTGAACTTAGTGAGATCAGACAAACACAGTGTGAACCTAGTGAGATCAGGAAAACACAATGTGAACCTAGTGAGATCAGGCAAACACAATGTGAACCTAGTGACATCAGGCAAACACAGTATGAACCTAGTGAGATCGAACAAACAGTGTGAACCTAGTGAGATCAGGCAAACACAGTGTGAACCTAGTGAGATCGAGCAAACAGTGTGAACCTAGTGAGATCAGACAATCACAATGTGAGCCTAGTGAGATCAGGCAAACACCATATGAACCTAGTGAGATCAGAGAAACACAGTATGAACCTAGTGAGATCAGGCAAACACAGTATGAACCGAGTGAGATCGAGCAAACACAGTGTGAGCCTAGTGAGATCAGGCAAACACGGTGTGAACCTAGTGAGATCAAGCAAACACAATGTGAACCTAGTGAGATCAGGCAAACACAATGTGAGCCTAGTGAGATCAGACAAACACAATGTGAACCTAGTGAGATCAGACAAACACAGTGTGAGTTTAGTGAGATCAGACAAACACAATGTGAGCCTAGTGAGATCAGGCAAACACCATATGAACCTAGTGAGATCAGACAAACACAGTATGAACCTAGTGAGATCGAGCAAACACAGTGTGAGCCTAGTAAGATCAGACAAACACTATGTGAACCTAGTGAGACCAGACAAACACAATGTGAGCCTAGTGAGATCAGACAAACACAATGAGAGCCTAGTGAGATCAGACAAACACTATGTGAGCCTAGTGAGATCAGGCAAGCACAATGTGAACCTAGTGAGATCAGGCAAACACAATGTGAACCTAGTGAGATCAGACAAACACCATGTGAGCCTCGTGAGATCAGGCAAGCACAATGTGAACCTAGTTAGATCAGGCAAACACAATGTGTGCCTCATGAGATCAGACAAACACAAAGATCTGATCTCATTTGTAGGAACATAATAAAGTTAATGTAACGGTAACTCACTTGCATCACCTGAGACTCAGACACTTATTTTCATCGTTTCTCTTTTTTATTCGTTAATCAAAGTGTTCAGTGTCCTCATTACCTTATTTTAAAGACAGATATGAATCCACATAATATTTGCACATTTAAATTGTTTTTTTTTCCTTTCTACATCAACGTTTATTGATATCCACCATCTGTTGCTGATGATGTATTTCAAGGAAGAGAAGGCGTTTCGATAAAGGACAGTGACACTTACTATTGTTGCATTATGCATGATGCATATTAGTTTTGGAACATGGGGTACATCTGTTTCACGTAGAATAAAAACATCACATTAATATACATTTCATTACACTGAATCGCTGGTGCTTAAGGTAAGGTACATCACTGGTATTTGGCAATTTCTTTAAACTGTTTCTTTTCATTAAAACATTCCAAAGCAAGCAAAGGATGATCTGTGTAATTTAGATATTAGGTAAGCAAAGGACGATCTGTGTAATTTAGATATTAGGTGCTAGAGTTAGCTTCAGTCATTTATTTAAGACCAAAACGTCTAATCTCTTCAAAAATAACTATCAATAAATTGTTTTGTTTGTGAATTTCGCACAAAGTTACTCAAGGGCTATCTGTGCTAGCCTTCCCTAATTTAGCAGTGTAAGACTACAAGGAAAGCAGCTAGTCATCACCACCCACCGCCAACTCTTGGGCTACTCTTTTACCAACGAATAGTGGGAGTGACCGTCACATTATAACGCCCCCACGGCTGAAAGGGCGAACATGTTTGGCACGACGGGGATGCGAACCCTCAGATTACGAGTCGCACGCCTTAACACGCTTGGCCATGCCGGGTCAACTATCAACAATATACTTGTCTATTAGTAAGACTAATAGCTTTGCAGTATTAATTTACAAAGGTACGTGGGCTAAGAAACCTCGCTCTATATACACTTCCAGATTTAAGGTCACCTATTTTAGGTAATTACATTTAATTTCGTAAGATACGTTTGATTTAAAAAACAAACAAACATGTATTGATATTTAGCAAATATACGATATACATTCAAAAATTATAAAATTACTTTCGATATTGGTTTCACTGTTATTTGTAAAGTAATTTGAAAATAGGGGCTTGGTTGATATTGGCTTAGGAATATTTGTGCAAAGCTTTATCTTCCTATAAGGAGAGCATATTCGGTTTTTTCAAATACGGTAAACTATTCGTTTTGTTTTAATAGTATCTCATAAATTGTTAAACGTTTGTTTTAACATAATAGAAGAAATTACCTTAGTCATCTAAATGAAACACGACATCTGCTTTATATCTCGAATTTAGAGGAAAGCGTGAGAGATAAGTGATAGAGTTGATTATATGGTTTCTTCAAGGGGGCCTGGCATGGCATGGCATGACTAAGCGTTTTAAGGCGTGCGGCTCGTAATCTAAGGGTCGCGGGTTCGCAAACATGCCCAGCCGTGGGGCGTGTTACGCAATCCAAAAAAGAGTAGCCCAAGAGTTAGCGGTTGGCGGTGATGACTAGCTGCCTTTCCTCTAGTCCTACACTGCTAAATTAGGGACGGCTAGCACAGATAACCCTCGAGTAGCTTTGTGCGAAGTTCCAAAACAAACAATTCTTCAAAGGACGATTTAGTTTCATTTTGGATTCTTTAAATAACTTTAGGAAACATCACTTTTTATAAAAGTAATTAATCAGAAAGACTGTTTAGAAGTAACTCACCTATCTAGAAGAGAACTAAAGAGTAAGTATCCGGCATGGCCAGGTGGTTAAGGCACTCGACTCGTGATCCGAGGGTCGCGGGTTTGAATTCTCATCACACCAAACATGCTCGCCCTTTCAGCCAGGGGGAACGTTATAATGTGACAGTCAATCTTACTATTCGTTGCTAAAAGAGTACCCCAAACGTTTACGGTGGGTGGTGATTATTAGCAGCCTTCCCTCTAGTCTTACACTGCTAAATTCGGAACGGACAGCGCAGATAGCACTCTTGTAGCTCTGTGCGAAATTAAAAAAAACAAACAAACAATCTAACAAATTAATCAATGTAACCAATAATATATTTATATATACTTGGAGGTGACTAGAAACATTTAAAGTCAGGACACAGATAACGGGTACCTCTAGTGATTACGGTCACATTGAGACACAGGTTAAGTGCTATCTCTATTTTGTACGTTTGTGCTTAAGTCAAAAATAGCAATAACAAAAACCACTAAAAATATTTCTAAATATATCTCGTTCTTTCTATGTCTTTTGTCTACTACTTTTTTTTTCACCAACATTAAAAGATATTTGTTGACATTCGTTATCAATTTAAGTTGCAAACATTCTGTGCGAGTATGTTTAATTATTTGTTATAAATTTTGTTATTAAGATGTTTTTTTATGAGTTTTCATTCTAGTATACTAAATTTAGTGAATTGTTGAAAATATAAACATTTGCCACAGGGGTCCGATTTTAGGGAAATTACTTACAGATATTTACCTTCAGGATCAGGCAAAAAGAGAACTAATAATAGATATTTACTTTAGGGAATCGACGTGAGGGGAACCACTGATATATGTATACCTTAAGGATTCGACTTAAAACGAACTACTTATAAGAATTTGCCTTAAGGATCCGACTTTAGGATGACCACTTAGCTGACGAAGAGATGTTATTATATTTTGTTTTAGAGTTATAAGGAAAAACATTAGTCAGTCAAAGCTAACACTAATATATATAACAAGTCTTTCATATTGTTGTCATTATTATCTGGTTATCGCTTATTTTCTTGATATTATGTTTTATATCCTCTAAACAATTTAAAACCATGAAATATGTCTCATTCAATGGTAAAATGACAGTATTGTTGGAGCTTACAATATTTTTAATATAAACATTATATGAAATTTAAAGGAAGTTCACATAAAATATTAATTCATGTAAAGCTGACATTTCTCAAGTTGTCAATAATTAATGACACATTCTCTATTTGAATAACAGTTCATGATTTCAACAAAAACAAAAATATACAAACATTACGTTCATTATAAAAACACAACTGACAAACATTATATGTACGTTTCAAATCTGACAAGTTTCACTCGGTCTGTAAAAATGAAAAGGAAAATCATCACTTTCTTCATTATGTTTCTGTAAATATCCATCACTTCCTTCATTATGTTACTGTAAATTGCCATCACTTCCTTCATTATGTTTCTGTAAATATCCATCACTTCCTTCATTATGTTTCTGTAAATATCCATCACTTCTTTCATTATGTTTCTGTAAATATCCATCACTTCTTTCATTATGTTTCTGTAAATAGCCATCACTTTCCTTGTTATTTATTAACAGATAACCATCACTTCCGTTGTTATTTATCAACAGATAACCATCACTTTCCTTGTTATTTATGATTTCCGTTGTTAATTAGCCATCACTTTCCTTGTTATTTATCAACAGATAACCATCACTTTCCTTGTTACGTATCAAGAGATAACCATCACTTTTCTTGTTATTTATCAACAGATAACCATCACTTTTCTTGTTATTTATCAACAGATAACCATCACTTTTCTTGTTAATTATCAACAGATTATCAATATTTCCTTTATTACGTTTCAATACATAATCCATATTTGTTTTTATGTATAAATAAATAACCACCATTTTCCTTGTTACGTATAGTACTATCGATCTGTCTGATTATTTTAGTGTTCGAAACGTATTTCAATAGTACACAACAGTTGTAATATTATTTTTGTATGTATTTACTTTAGTATGACGCTGGTTTAAGAGTATTTGTGTGCATGACAGCGGAGGTACATGTTAATATTTCAGTAAAATGTTATTTAATGTTTTTGTCTACTCCTTAGAGACCAAATACATGAATATATGAACTTCATACGTATACATAGAGTGAGAAAAAAGTGAATGGCTCGTTAATAGGTTGCTAGATAAACTCAATTGTTAGCCTTCGAAGAATGATTCATACCATTCATATATGTACAGGGAGGAGCTAGGAGCAAGTACTTAATGGAATCTCGCCAGGGATATTTGAGTAAACTATTCCAATCGATGAGAGACCTTGGACTCGTAAAAATGGAAGAGGTTTAAAATACAGGTAAAGCTAGCAAAATAAAACACAAACTTATTTGATTCGTATTACGAAATATTTTAAACTGTGCTCGTTTTGGTGTCTTATTTTATTAAAATACGCATAAGAAACTACCAGTTAGCAATGTTCCCTCTAAGGATATTTATTTACAAGGTGTAGCCTGTAAATGTTCTGCATGAACATTTCCTTTCCCAGTGGCACAGCCGTATTGTCTGCGAACTTACAACGGTAGACATCGGGTTTTTTGATACCCGTGATGGTCAGAGCACAGATAGTTTTTTTGTGTAGCTTTGTGCTTAATTACAAACAATAAAAATGCAAAGAATATATTTATCTTACAGAAATATAGTTTACAGGTCAAACCTGTTTCGCTGCAAACGAGAGAAACAAACACGTCACCATATCCTTTTTTTTTGTCGTTTATTATCATAGCATTTTCTGAACGGTATCTCAAATATAAAATTTGAAATAACCTATGTAATACTAATCTATGGACAGAGAAATTATTATTGTATTTTATGACGAATGAGAATTACATGTCCGTGATCATTTTCTTAAATATGTTTCCTCGCTAGGACAGCGGTAAGCCTCCGAACTTACAACGCTAAAATCAGGGGTTCGATTCTCCTCGATAAACACAGCAGAAAAAGAAAACTCATATATGCGTTCCTACAAATATGAATAATTACATTATTTGCAAATATATCGCTTTGCTTCAAAAACATACTTCTAGTTATTGGGGTCCACAGAAATTATTTTTCGGTTGAATATAGTTCTAAAATATTAATGTTTTTTTTCAATTAATTAAGTGTAGAGCGATTCAGTTATTAGATCGTTTTTAAGACTTAAATTACTTATATCCAAAAAAATTATTATATTTTTCTGACCTAAGTTGAAGCTTGTTTTTGATTAAGTACAAATTTATACAATGGACTGTCTGGGCTGTGTTCGTCGTGTGTACTGAAGCCTGGTTTTTAGGGTTATAAGTTCTCACACTTACTGCCGAGACACTGAAAGGTCTGTTTTAAAACGTGCAGAATCTTGCCGTATTATTTTATTTATAATACTTTAATAATAAAAATTTAATAATACTTACAGTATAACTTTGTGTACCTTGTAGTCGGTCGTTTGCTTGTTTATGAAAGCTGTTATTCAGGTTTATGGTCCGCTTGTAGCGAGGGAGTTGATATAAAACTGTTTATTACTAAGTGGCTTCAATATTTTGATAAGACTGTTTATTTTTTAAATAAGCTTCTTTGCTTCCGCTGAACAAAAGGAAGATGAAACCATCCGCACTTTCAAAGCAAAAAATCAAACAATACGGCCTTTAAATAGCTTGTAATCTTCTGGAATTTCAGCGGAAGCTTTACGGAATGACATTCTATCTTGAAGCCGAATAATCAAACAGTCAGACAAATTTGTTTTTATTTAAGCGCAAAACTACAGAATGAACTCTCTTAGCTCTGCTCACTAAGGGTATCGAAACCCGATTTCTAGCGTTGTAAGTTTGCAGACATACCGCTGTTCCACTCGATCAATAACACACTGAGCACCATCTTTAACATCTTACAACAACAACAATAAAAACTTGTATGAACTAATATTTGTGAAACATATTTGTACTTTCCTTGTTTGTCACCCGCGAGTACAGCGGTAAGTATACGGATTTACAACGCTAAAATCAGGGATTCGATTCCTCTCGGTGGACTCAGCAGATGTGGATTTGCTATAAGAAAACGCACATATACTTTCCTTGTAAAATTTGTTGTTGTCTACATTTAATAAATAAGACACTGAGTTGTATTTTGATCAATATAGAATAAGCAGAAAATTTTAGTTTAGTATTAGAACTTTGAATAAATGAGTGTCTTATTTGATTTTCTACTGATACATTTCGTAATAGATTTTATTTATAGAAAACTAGCTGGCTTTCGTAAGCTTTTCATCTTGATCTCATTAATAGAGAAGTTTTATTTTGTTTTGTTTGTTTGTTCTTGAATTTCGCGCAAAGCTGCACAAGGGCTATCTGTGCTAGCCGTCCCTAATTTTGCAGTGTAAGACTAGAGGGAAGGCAGCTAGTCATCACCACCCACCACCAACTCTTGGGCTACTTTTCATCAACGAATAGTGGGATTGACTGTCACGTTATAATGCCCCCACGGCTAAAAGGGCGAGCATGTTTGGTGCGATTCGAACCCGCGACCCTCGACTTACGAGTCAAACGCCTTAACCCACCTGACCATGCTGGGCCAACTAGAGAAGTGCACACATCATTACGTTGGAGTATATAGGAACGAATGAACAAATAAATTACACTAAACAAATACTTCTGTAATACGTAACGAGATGATCAACACCAAATTCAAGAATCACTTTCTTGAACATTAGAAATAATTTAGCTTGTATGTTCAGGGTTTAACTATGATTGAATAAACAACACTAAAAAGCAATACACATGTATTTAGCTGTGCAGTCGTGCACCTATGTATGTTGTGCATCTTTCTTTTTATGATTTAGTCCTTAATGTCCTACAGCCTTCATCTAGTGCACACATGTTTAATATGGATACTGAATATGTTATATTAAAACGTAGTGTAGTTTACATTGCAAAAGGCTATGTCATAAAACTGTCATGTCGAAAGCACATCACTCCTCTCTACTGCTTTCCATAGTCCATATAATTTAATATACAGAATGTTACCAGTACTCTCTTCAACTGTTCTATCGCATTTCAGTCTCCATTTGTTTGAGATATGTCAAGAGTTAATTGGAGGTATGACAGTTAAAGATCCGTTTTTATTACGCTGTATACTGTATAGCAGCTGTATACTGCTGCTTGTGAAAGGTGTATGCCTTTTGTTACTCACATTTGTTTAGTAGATTTTCATTTATTACAAGATTTTGCACTTTATTTACCACTGCTAGGGTATGAGTTGCTGCAGGTATCTTCCCGCGGTGTCCTTGAGTCCCAAGTCGACCCATATTCTTTGTTTTACAAGGAATATCTTCTACTTGGAAGTTTTAAATTTCCAATGTAAACACATATTTGTAGTCTATGTCAACTTTTGGCATCACACTACCTACAAACGCTGGACAATGTCATTATGTGGCCCTGATACATTATTTTCCACTGTGACTTTAGAATAGCTATGGTTGTCACCTACCTTGCTGATTTTGATATTAACATTACGTACTCGAAGTATGTATACAATCGTGACTAGTTGTTAAACCTTATTGGCTGGTTTATATTTTACTTCATCAGGTAGTGTCTTCTGTTTATCCATTGTTTCCGGAATTGGAACTCTCAAAGAAATAATATTCTGTACAAACGTGTCAAAGAACGGCTGGTATGGGTATTAACACTTTTATTGGTAAGGAGAGAAAACGTTTCGACCTTCCTAGGTCATCCTCAGGTTAAGAAAGAAAGAGTTGGAAAGCGATTGTTACCGAACACATGTCTTAAGGACGAGAGTATAAACGGGTACAGGATTGTAGGGGGCGTTGCAGTTGGATGTTAGATTATATATAGATATATAGATATAGAAGTGTTCCTTTAAATTGGTTGTTGTTGTTTTGAATTAAACACAAACCTACACAATGGGCTATCTGTGCTCTGCCCACCACAGGTATCGAAACCCGGTTTTTAGCGTTATAAGTCCGCAGCCATAAGGCTGAGCCACTGGGCGATATATTGGTTGAATTTTGATTTTTGTTGCTGTATAACTAGGGCTTCTTTGATTTTGCGTTTGTTTATATTTATATTTGTTTCCCTACTTAATATCTGGGTGTTTTATATGGTTACGTTGTGTTTATTTGATTTGCAGTGTTCAAAATCGTGTGATGGTGTGTTTGGGTTCTTTGAATCTAGTGTCAATTTTTTTGCTTGTTTTTCCAATGTAGAAGTCGTGGCAGTTGTTGCATTATATTTTATCAATTATGTTGGTGTGGTGTTTGTAAGCATAGTTTTTACGTTGTATGGACTTTAGTTTTTTACCTGGTTTTTGAATTAATTCGGTGTTCACTGGAATGTTGTGTTTTGTTATAAGTTTTTTTCCAAATGTTGGTTATTTTTTCGCTTACGTCGGAAACATATGGTATACAGCAGTATAAGGTTTTGTAGCTTGTTGTATCTTGTGATTTATTGTTGTTTGTTTGTTGTGGGTCTACAAACAAATTTCCTCTTAAATCCGTGGAAAAGTTATACGCACACACCTTGACCTATTACCTCAGATCTCAAGAAGCAGATTTTGAAAATATATACATCTTTATCGAATATTGTTAATATTTTAATAATTAATACTAATTGGCATGCATCAGAAGTTTTTTAAGCAATGTTTTCTTTAGTTCGACTACCAACCTCGATGATAAACTGGTCTATAATAAAATTCTGTACAAAAAGAGAGTTAATAATTAAAAAAAGAAATATTTCCGTTTTAGAAATCTTAAGAAAAAAATCACCTTTTTATTCTTTTGGTAACTACGTGCAGCATACTGATTGGTTTGCTGGGATGCGGACTGGAAGTCGCTGTGGTACTGATGAACAAGTCTTTGCATTTTCAACTTTGAATGCGTTATAAAAGTGATAAACAATTACGTTATTCGGCTCAACATAGAACAATGTTCCTGTAGTAATGGGTGCTGCTGATAGTTGTTCAAATTATGGACAACTAAACCAACACCAGAGGGAACTCTAATCTGGTCGTTTAGCCCTTGTACAATATAGGGTTCCGCCGATTAGGTTGAAATGTCTGCATTTTATGTCGGTTTCGTTTGTTTAGAATTTCGCGCAAAGCTACTAGAGAGCTATCTTCGCTAGTCTTCAACAATTTATCAGTGTAAAGCTAGAGGGAAGTAGTCATCACAACCCACTGCCAATTCTTGGGCTACTCTTTACCAAAAAATAATGAGATTGACTATACATTATAACGCTACCACGGCTGAACGGACGAACATGTTTGATACATGATAGAATTGTAACGTAAGTGTACAAACACTATCATATTTTGACATGACAATCCAATATGTTTAAAGCTTAATTAATTAACTTTTAATTAAGATGATTAAAGTAATTCGTTAATGAATATCCTGTTTAAGATTTTTACCAAACAAAACTAACTTAGCGAAAAAAAATTCTAGGGTAGTTTCGATTCAGCATAAAAAAAAAAGTTACTTGGATAAATTCTTGATTATCCAGTAAAATGAAAGAAAATGAAAACAACCGCCAGTTTCAGAATTATTATTCTCAACATAAACACGTGCTCTAAATGAACTCATATTTTACACGAAACGAAAATAAATGCATGTAATAATTTGAGATGATTGGATTCTAAGTAATTCATTTTCTAATGTGGGAACCAGCAACGTGATTTAAATGAACTCTATCTCAGTAAGTCTTTTTTTATGTATCTTTATTAAATGTTACTTCTACCCTTAAAATAACCCACGAATTGAGCCTCTACGTTGTTTATTAGTCACGCGCTCTCGTCATGATAAATTAATTACATTTCATAACAGTGTATCAACGTTGTGCTTTATAGCATCAAAATAGAAACAAGACTTATGTTAGCGCCACACCTGTCTACGATGCTTAGTAGACAATTTTTAGTCACGAATTTGTTCAACAGTTAGGCTAAACTAGCAAACTACAGGAGAGGTAGTTTTTTATATTGCTTGTTTTTAATGTTAAAGTCACAAATGTGAAGAAACAAAAAAAAGTGTTCTTCTTGCGTACATGTGTTGTGCCGTGTTGCGTGCGCAGAATAAAAGTTATGATCGCCAAAAGCAAAGGCCCGGCATGGCCAGGTGGTTAAGCTACTCTGAGGATCAAGGGTTCGAATCCCCGTCACACCAATCATGCTCGCTCTTTCGGCCGTGGGGGCATTATAATGTGACGGTCAATCCCACTATTCGTTGGTAAAAGAGTAACCCTAGAATTGGCGGTGGGTGGTGATGACTGACTCTCTTTCCGCTCGTCTTACACTGCTAAATTAGGGACGAATGGCGCAGATAGCTCTCGTGTAGCTTTGCGCGAAGTTCAAAACAAACGAAAAGGAACCTATCTTTCTAAATAGCCTAAACATAATTCCTGATTTTGTTAAATAGATAACTAAAAACTGTTTGAAATTGAAGAGAACTCGCAAGCCTGCACTCCTATCCGTCTGTCCACACCTCGAAATTAACCCTCGTTTTATCGGAATTTTGTATCATAAATATGATACACATTTGTGCCTTCTCTTCTAAAGTGAAATCGTATTTTTTGCACCGTATTTCTATCGAAAAATGATAATATTATCAAAGTTCATTGAGTCATCAAAGCTATTGCGGCATGAGAGAGTTTAACTCGCAACTTTAGAATAATTATAACATCGTGTAGAGTTTGTGATAAAAACACTTCAACACGTGCTCACAAGTAAGTTGTGTGTGTTTTCTTACAGCAAAGCCATATTGAGTTATCTGCTGAGTCCACCGAGGGGAATCAAACCCCTGATTGTAGCGTTTTAAATCCGTAGACTTACCACTGTGCCAGCTAGGGGGCGCAAGTAAGGTGATATGTTAGTTTTCACTTTTGTGATATATGAATAAGTCACCTCAATAACAGTAGATTCTTATAGCTTTAAAAGATTATATTCCAATGAACTTGATAAATATAGTTTAAGCAACAACAAAACATTGCTATTTTTATCGCTTAACGTGTTAATTAATTTGTTTATTTTTGAATTTTCGCGTAAAGCTACACGAGAGCTATCTGCGCTAGCCTTTCCTAATTTTACAGTGTAAGACTAGAGGAAAGCAACTCGTCGTCAACTGGGATTACTCTTTTATCAACGAATAGTAGGATTGACTATCATATTATAATGCCCCCATGTTTGAAAGGGCGAGCATGTTTGGTGTGACAAGGATTTAAACCCGCGACCCTAAGATTACGAGTCGAAGGTTACAAACCACCTGGCCATGCCGGGCCCCTAATGAACTTGGTATTTGTGTTTTGGAAAATATCTTTCGTTTGTATACAATACTTAATTGAAAGTATCTTAAATAGTTTAAAATTAACTGGATATATATATATATGCGCCATGTGGATGAAACGTAATTTTATAACACACAGTTTTATTTCAATTGAGCATGATTTGTAGAAATCGATACTAGAAGAATTGTTCGCCTTATATGGGATCTTAGTTACAGCTTGAACAACTTATTTCCATTTATTACATATGTATATATTTATCAATATACCACAATCATTTGCGCTAGCCGTCCCTAATTTAGCAGTGTAAGACTAGAGGGAAGCCAGCTAGTCATCATCATCCACCGCCAACTCTTGAGCTACTATTTTACCAACGAATAGTGGGATTGACTGTCACATTATAATGCACCCACGGCTGAAAGGGCGAAGATGTTTGGTGCAACCGGGATTCGAACCCGCGACCCTCGGATTTCGAGTCGAACGCCTTAACACGCTTGGCCATGCCGGGCCTCGTTTTGGTTTGTTGTCACGACGTTCTTTGCGAAGTGGTAAGTACTGCTTTATCAACGTGATCATTCCGAGCCTGTTAACAGGTGACAACGAATAATTTTTTTTTATCTTTATAAAAGGCCCGGTAGAGCCAGGTGGTAAAGGAACTCGATTCGTTCGTAATCTGAGGGCGGAGGGCTCGAATCCTTGCCACATCAAACATGCTTGCCCTTTCAGCCGTGGGGGCGTTATAATTCGACGATCAATCCCACTATTTGTTGGTAAAAGAGTAGCCCAAGAGTTGACGGTGGGTGGTGAGTACTAGTTGCCTTCCCTCTAATCTTACACTGCTAAATTAGAGACGGTAGTGCAGATAGCCCTCGTGTAGTTTTGGGCGAAATTCAAAAACAAAAGAAACCTCCGTAAGAAGTGTTTGTCACGTAGGTTATGTCTCACAGAAATCACATCATCAACATTCACTTGCACAGTTTACTGTTCCTAACAATGACATTTAATTATACCAATGACTGTCATTGTTAAGTTTAGTAGTTTCTGGTTTGTTTTTACTTACTTGTTGATGAAATCCGCGTAACAGCCAAAAGCTTTGATCACTAGTTCAAAGTTCAAACGTCTATTTTCTAACTGTATAAATACACTTAAAATATATTTATACAATACTCATAAGTACAGAATGTACGAGTATACACTGTTGAGATATTGCGCTTAATAGGAGTTAAAGAAATTCTGAGTATACACAAAGATACCACAAGAATAACTCGTATAGCAGGAACAAAAGTTCTTTATGAATATATCCCTTGTAATAAACACGTTAAGAACCTAGTAATGATGTTGTTACTTCTTAATAAGTCGTTAGGTGCAAAGACCTTTCAGTATTGACTCTTTATATTGCTAACCAGAAATCTACACTATGGTATATCTCAGTTGTACCCACTGCGTATCGAAACCCGGCATTTAGCGTTATAAGCGTTCATAATTTCTGTTGAGCCAATTGGAAAGGGACGTTTAATATAACACCATAGGAACATGGGTTCATTTTCTTAACTTACATCAGGTATTTAAATGCCCGTGAAACACCTGTAGCAGGTATTCTGTTACCGTGTAACTATTCGCAAACAGAAGTATGAGACACTTTGGGGTCAAACTTAATTCAATGATTAACGTACCGGATTATGACCACCGTGACGTACAAATGTAAAACAAATCAATGCAAGACCTCGCTCTGCACTCAGGAGAAGCGGGTGTGTTATAAGAGCTACAATTAAACCCCACTGTTCTGTCTGACAAAAGTAGCCCAAGAACTGGTGGTGAGTGCTGTTGGCTAGCAGCCTGTCTTGTAGTCGATTTGTTCAAAAATAGGGACGACTAGCTCAGATAGTGTGAAAATATAAAAAAAAACAAAATAAATGTAAACCACTTGTGACTAACTCGTAAGGATTATTTATATATATATATATAATATTATTGAAGATAACTCATAACTTCTGCCAGGATCCCTCCCACCAAGTGGCACAGCGAAATGTCCACGGACTTTTGTTGCTATGAACCGGCTTTCCTTACCAAATGCGCAGACAGCTCTTTGTGCATCTTTGAGTTTAATAACATGCTAGAACAACAACAATTTTTAAGTCGTAAAATCAACTTACTGATCAACAAAGATACCAGAGATATATGTGTCTATTATTTCTATGTCTATCATTTCTCTGCGAGTCGATTTATAATTTCATCTGAATGCATAATGAATCGCAGTTTAATAATGAAAATATGTTAATGTTTTCAGGAAGGAAAAACGAAAGCACTTAACACTTAATGTTTACATTTGTTTAAAAGTTACGAGAATTCCACAAACAATTTATTTGTTTCGGATGTTCGCTACTAAAGATCCATGCGCGTGATCCGTCTCTAATTTTGAAGCGACAGTCTAGAGGAAAGACAACTACTCCATGACGTACACCGCCAACTGTGAGGTTATTGTAATCATTCTGAAGAAACATTAAACGGAAATACAAGCGAGTATCTTTGAGGATTCTAAAATGGATAGAAAAATAAAATATTCCATTTATCTACTGGAATATACTATATACTAGTATTATATACTACTTATATAAAGGTTAAATTTTTGTTGGTTTCTAAAGATAAATTTACTTTAATAAAGGAATTGAAGGTTTAAGTTCTGGTTTCTCGGCTCGAACCTTGGATCTTACGTGCTTATACCACCACACTGACGTCATATAGGTGGGCCGAACAGGACATGTGATGTACAAGCGTGTGTTTGTTTTCTTATAGCAAAGCCACATCGGGCTAACCGCTGATTCTACCGACGGACATCGAACCCCTGAATTTAGCGTTGCAAACCCGCAGACTTACCGTTGTACCACCAGGGCACGAGATGTTGAAAATATAAACGCGTTTACCATTTTATGTATATGTCAAAGGATTGCTGTTTTAAACAGTCAAAAGTGTTGTATTTCATTGTAAAAGTATAGCTCCCCCATATATATATAAAAATAGTTCGTAGAGATTCTTAATTAGACGTTACTTACATGACCTTTGCTATTTACAATTGTGTAGCTTAAGCATACGGGCTCGGCATGGTCAGGTGAATTGAGGCGATCGACTCGTAATTCGTGGGTCGCGAGTTCGAATCCCCGTCGCACCAAATATGTTCGCCCTTCAAGCCGTGGGGACGTTATAATGTGACGGTCAATCTCACTATTTGTTGCTAAAAGAGTAGCCCAAGAGTTGTCCGGTGGGTGGTGATGACTAGCTGTCTTCCCTCTTGTCTTACACTGCTAAACGAGGGACGACTAGCGCAGATAGCCCTCGTGTGGCTTTGCGCGAAATTCAAAAACAAACAATTCTCATAAGTAAAGAAACGGCAATATTGATAGACAATATCATAAGTAATAACACTACAACATTTAGATACAATATCATAAGTAAGAACACTACAACATTTAGATACAATATCATAAGTAAGAACACTACAACATTTAGATACAATATCATAAGTAAGAACACTACAACATTTAGATACAATATCATAAGTAAGAACACTACAACATTTACATACAATATCATAAGTAATAACACTACAACATTTACATACAATATCATAACTAAGAACACTATAACATTTAGATACAATATCATAAGTAAGAACACTACAACATTTAAACATTGTCTCATATGTAAGAATAATGTAATATTTAGATCGTAAGTTAAGATTAGAAGCTCTATATTTTTCTTTGTGATACGACACCAATAAAAACACTGACATATTTTGTTTTAGTTAGTCAGCGTGTGAAGTCAAGTTCCACAAAAGATCCAGCAAGATGCTAGTTTGGTAGAGTTTGGATTTGTTTTTTAATTGATCTTGTAAGGAATGTTAATGCAAGAAATGTAAGTAGAAGTGAATAAAACTATGATGATTGTATCTCTTGCTATGATACAAGTGATTGGCTTCTCTGTCACCACGTTAACGTTTATTTCCAAATAACCGATAATGTTACTCATTTAACTTTTAGATGCATGAAAAGTTTATATTATATCACACGTGACCTTTCAATCATAGACGAAACAAAAGCACATATTCCCTTGAGATTTTTTAGAAATCATGGTAAATTGGGCCTCAGTTACATGTGGATAAAATTATGTAGGTGTTTATTTTTAATGTACCAATATCTTATAGAAGGAACCTATAACCAGTTGGAAGTTGATGCATCACGTGTAAAATTGTTGGAAATCGATTAGAATTACATTTTTCTTGGACTTATGTAACTATTCCACCCTTTCATATCTCTTCTGATTCAGAGAACAAGACAATCATGAAGTTTAGTCCAATAAATTGCTTCAGAAGTCAACCTACCTAAGCCTTTTTCTTTATTTTTTGCAATCAAATCTATAATATTTTTACTCTATTTTGCTCTTAAGAAACAGCCATTTATAAAAGTACGAGAAAGAAGATGTAAATAAAAATGTATAATATTATTCAGAAAAGCCATTTTGTGTCAACGGTCATACAAAAAACATTGAGTAGTTTTTCAAGCATATTCACCAATAACAGCTTAATTAAAATTTTCTTATAAAATACGCGTTACTTATAATTAATTACCACGTCATGTTTCTGAAGGTGAAATCAAAATAATAAATGCTAATGTGCTGTTTATTATTTACAGCTGCCGTTTTCTCCTACGTGACACTCTCTTGTTATAAACAAGTTTCTAATATTGCAGCCTAAGTCCCCGTTGTCATTAGATTTATAACATCCTTAGGGTTAATGTATTTCAAACAAAACTAACCGAAGATTGTATAACACCATAAACATTCCACAGCATCTGTCTTTTTCCACCAAGGAGTGCAAAACAGTAATGGAGCTATAAAAATTGGCTACATAATTCAAAAGACATTTAAACTACAGCTATTTTGTACGTGAGAACTATATTAAGTAAATATGTATATGGCGTGTGTTTTGACTTGTACTTTATTTACCACAATGAACCTATGTTTATATAAGGTTTAAGAATATGGGACATAGATACTATTATATCGCTCTTCTGAAGTATTTATCAAACAAGTTTTTTAAAATATTAAAAACAAATTGGACTTCATACCTATTTCAATGTTTTAAATATAGTAATATGTTTAGAATATTATATATTAATATATTATATTACATTTATTATTTTAAAAATAGTTAACTTCTACTGATGCATATTATTCCACAAGTTCTACACAAATATGACACAAAATAATGTTTGAAGACAACATGGGACTTAACTGTCCATCACCATCCTCCGATCGAAACTAAAAGATAAATAAGTTATAAAACTTATATCTAACTTCCATATACTGATCAAGCATTCTCTTAAACTAATATAAATTTACCGCATCTACAACATCTGAAGGCAACCCATTCCAAAGGTCAACCAACCACCATGTTAGAAAATAAAACTGTCTTAGCTAAAGATGACTCTTACACTACCAAAATATATATTTGTGTCCCTTAGTCCTAGTATTCTAAGTAATAAGTATGAACAAGTATGGTGTAGCAACACTATCAATCCCTTTGACAATCTTAAACACCTCAATAAAATCCCCATTAACTCTTATTTTTCAAGAGAAAACAAGACGAGAGATTTCAGCCTCCCCTCTTATGATAAACCCCCATTCTAGGCACCCGCAGTTCAACAATTCAATGTCCTTTATAAGATAAAAAACCAAAAAATGAACACAAGACTCCAAATGTGATCTAACCAGTGATCCATACAATGAAATTATAGCCTCATTAGACTTGTATTCAATATATCTGTAAATTCAACCTGAAATCCTCTTTGCCGCACAGCTAGCAACAGCACATGCTTGGATGTCTTAAGAGTCTTATCGACTATTGCATCAAGATTCATTTTTTCATAACAATGTTTAGGTTATTCCCATCCAAATTGTATTTATAATTCAAATTAAGATAATCCACAAGTATTAACTTACATTTATTATAACTAAAACCCATCTGCCATTTATCTGCCCAACTCACTAAATGATCTAAATCCTTTTGCAAACCAGCAGCATCTTTTTTACAGCCAGCAACACCCAAGACCTTAATATCATCTGAAAATATAAGTAGTTTATTGGCCATTCCTTCATCTATGTTATTGTTGTAAGTAAAATAGAGTAAAGGTCCTAAGACTGAACCTTGAGGTACCCTACTTGTCACATTAATCCAGTTTGACTAGACTTCATTAATAACAACTTTCTGGTTTCGTCCATTGACTCTTCTACCTAACTTGCTAGCTTATCCTCCATACCTACAAAGATAGTTTTCGAAGATTTTTACGTGTCACTTTGTTAAATGCTTTCTGAAAATCCAGATACAACAAATGTACACCATAATCTACATAAGAAGTAACATTTCCAAAAAAATGTCAAAATATTTTATGAATATTTTTCCCTAGTGAAACTATACCCATTATCCGATAAAATTATAAACTTTGTTAAATGACTTTCCAAATCATCTTTTAATAGACTTTTCAAAACTTTTGCCGAAACTCATGTAAGACAAGTAGGCCTATAATTACTTATTTTTGTCCTATAATTCTTGGATAATTTTCGTCATCTCTAGGTGAAAAGAGTAGCGACATTAGCTAACTTCCAATCTTCTAGTATCTACCCATACTCAAGGACGTTGAAAAACTGAATAAGGTCGTTCACATATCAGATTATTAACGTTCTTCAAAACCCTCGGGTTGTTCTGGAGACTTATCTTTCTGTAAACTTCACAGTTTTTATCTTAACAAAATCTGAAAACTCTAAATATTCTATGTATAATATACACTCTATCACCATAAGAAGTCACCCTGCGGAACATTGGTACGTCTAGAGAAGCATAACCTGGTTCCGATACTCGTAGTGGTCAAAGCACAGATAGCCCATTATACAGCTTTGTGTTTAACTAGAAACAATTAGTTATAAGAAACTTAGACCTGTTTTTTTTCCTCGATATTTCCTTGTTCAGAGTTTCCAATAAAGAGTGAGATTTTCTGAATCCGGCATAATTTAGTAACAAGTGATAAACTGAACACTGCTTTGTGTTTCATGCTCATTTTGAAATTAATTCTGTTTATGTAAACGTTAAATCGACTGGAAATAATGACTATGCATCACTATTCAAATACAAAACAAACCATAAAACTATGGTCCAACCTGCAAAAATAATTGTGCTTACTACAGTTCGACAATGGTAGTTTCTTTACCACCATTCGATAGCTTCCATAAAATAGTTTGAAAGTGTTTAAAGATGTCTATATTTTATCAGCATATGGAAGTAATAATTTTTTAAGTTTGAAAGTTCAGGTAATCAAATTTGTAGTGGATATTAAACAAATATCAAATGGAGATAATCGTACAGTCAATCCTCACTAATACGGAATTTCACCAATGGTGTTTCATACTTATATGTTAGGTTCAAGATTACCATAAAATTACCATATAAATACATATTGTAAATATTAAAGTAAATCCCGTGTAAACAATATCAGATATTTTATCTTTTATCAATTTTGCATCTTTGATTTTTGTGTATAGCGCTGAACAGTGTTATTAAGGACTAGAAAAGGGCGTTTACTACAACTGAACAAGATGACATTATCCCTAGCTCTGAACAGTGTTATTAAGGACTAAAAAAGGGCGTTTACTACAACTGAACAAGATGACATTATCCCTAGCTCTGAACAGTGTTATTAAGGACTAGAAAAGGGCGTTTACTACAACTGAACAAAATGACATTATCCCTAGCTCTAAACAGTGTTATTAAGGACTAGAAAAGGGCGTTTACTACAACTGAACAAAATGACATTATCCCTAGCTCTGAACAATGTTATTAAGGACTAGAAAAGAGCGTTTACTACAACTGAACAAGATGACATTATCCCTAGCTCTGAACAGTGTTATTAAGGACTAAAAAAGGCGTTTACTACAACTGAACAAAATGACATTATCCCTAGCTCTGAACAATGTTATTAAGAACTAGAAAAGGGCGTTTACTACAACTGAACAAGATGACATTATCCCTAGCTCTGAAAAGTGTTATTAAGGACTAGAAAAGGGCGTTTACTACAACTGAACAAGATGACATTATCCCTAGCTCTAAACAGTGTTATTAAGGACTAGAAAAGGGCGTTTATACAACTGAACAAGATGACATTATCCCTAGCTCTGAACAGTGTTATTAAGGACTAGAAAAGGGCGTTTACTACAACTGAACAAGATGACATTATCCCTAGCTCTGAACAGTGTTATCAAGGACTAGAAAAGGGCGTTTACTACAACTGAACAAGATGACATTATCCCTAGCTCTAAAGAGTGTTATTAAGGACTAAAAAAGGGCGTTTACTACAACTGAACAAGATGACATTATCCCTAACTCTGAACAGTGTTATTAAGGACTAGAAAAGGGCGTTTACTACAACTGAACAAAATGACATTATCCCTAGCTCTGAACAGTGTTATTAAGGACTAGAAAAGAGCGTTTACTACAACTGAACAAGATGACATTATCCCTAGCTCTGAACAGTGTTATTAAGGACTAGAAAAGGGCGTTTACTACAACTGAACAAGACGACATTATTTCTAGTTCTGAACAGTGCTATTAAGGACTAGAAAAGGGCGTTTACTACAATTGAACAAGAAGATGGCATTATCCTTAGCTCTGAACAGTGTTATAAGGGCGTTTACTCCAACTGAAGCAGTAGATGTGTTTCTTACTATATAATACTTTCACTGAGAAGTACATTTACAAGTAACCCGAAAATACTCACTAACTTACTGTGTTTTGTGTCGACACAAAAAGTATTTACCCCGCATCGAATGAATTTTTATTATATAATATATTTTCAACAAAAATAATTTTTTTAAAAAAACGACATCTGCTACGGCTTGTTGTAAAGTTCGGGGGGAGTGTTTCATCATAAACTGTTTGAAGTTGCAACTGACCAAGGTGAATTCGTCTGATATGTTAAAGGAAAGCAAACAAAGCAAGTAAATACGAAGCCAGAAACGTTTTCAACGTGTTTACAAAAACATATAACGAAATCGTCTTCAAGAACATTCTGGAAACATAGAAAACTTGAATCAATACGAATTTCACACTAACTGGCTTTGTCTTTAATAAGCGCTATACTGTTTAAAACTTGCTTTTTATATCATGGCCAACTTTCAACTTTAAAAAAATGGTAAACTATACCTAGAATATTTGGAATTAGCCCCTCAACTAATTTTTGTTTTCTTATCAAATGAAAATGGCCGAACTCTTACAAATCGGTTTAGGCCTGACATGCCCAGGTGGTTAAGGTACTCGACTCTTACTCCGAGAGTCGCGGGTTCGAATCCTCATCACATCAAATATGCTCTCCCCTTCAGCCGTGGGGGCATTACAATATGATGGTCAATCCCACTATTCGTTGTTAATAGAGAAGCCCAAAAGTTGGCAGTAGGTGGTGATGACTAACTGCTTTCCCTCTAGTCTTACACTGCTAAATTTGGAGGGATAGTGCAGATAGCCCTCGTGTAGCTTTGATAGAAATTCAAAAACAATAAAATGGAAAGACAATATGTGTATGCTGAGAAGTGACATGCCACATTCATGGAAAATTCTGAGAAAATGTTATACTATATTCAGGGGAACGTGTGTAGAGAAAGAATCTCACATCTTATCCCTTCATAAAAGTAATCCTACTAAGGAGAAATGTCACGTCATATCTAAAGAAAATTTGTGTACTGAGAAGAAATGTTATGTCAAATTTACAGGAAAATCTAGTTCAATATTGACAGATATTTAAATTATTCTGGTGTGATAGCCAGTGGTTCCATATAAGTGCAATTATATCAATATTTTGTATTTATTGCAAAGTTAACCAATGTCACCTGTCCAGTTCATCTAAAACTAAAACTCATCATCCGTGCTAAGGGAGTAACTGTTACACTTCTAACACACAAACAATTTAAAGTGCGAGGAATATTTTATGGTAGTCCTAGGATTCAAACCCGTTTCGCCAGCTCCGAAATCCAGAGTTACATCAGAGAGCCAACTTTCCACCCCTCGAGTGTAATTGTCAACTAAAGCAGTACGAAAACCCTCAGATTGATAGGAAACCTGTTTAGCTTACTAATTGGGCATAGAACGAGCATGTCATGTAAATAATCTATTTGTTGTAAACAAACTGTTCGTCTCAAATGGTTTCACATCTGTTTACAGTTTATCTCTTTGCACGTGTGTTACGCGTGCTGATGTTTCAAAACAAGTTTCGTTTTCCATAAATACCACGTGAGTTGATCTGCTCTCTCAGCTAGTCACGCCTGAACATATGGCGCTGTTTACAAAACTGACTAACGTATTTCAAAGAGGTTTGTTTGTTTTCTGAATATTGCGCAAAGCTACACGAGGGCTATCTGCGCTAGCTCTCTTTAATTTAGCACTGTAAGACTAAAGGGAAGGCAGCTAGTCATCACTTACCACCGCCGCCTCTTTGGTTACTCTTTTACCAACGAATAGTGGGATTGACTGTCAAATTATAACGCCCCCACGGCTGAAAGAGCGAGTGTGTTTGGTGCGACCGCGATTCGACCCCACCACTCTCAGATTGCGAATCGAACGCCCTAGCCACTTGGCCATGCAGGGGCCTTTTTCAAAGAGAGAGAGAGGTCAGGAAAATACAGAACCGTTACAGGAAAAATAAGACACGGCGACGTATTTGGCTAGTCCAATAAGGATAAGAACAGTATTATACGAATAGCAATAAAAGCGTTTTTGGTGAAATAGACAGATCTATTTTAACCCTTACATGGATTTTGTGTCGTGAGTGATCGAGAATGCATCACGTGGTATAAAACATTTTATATGTTGCCTTGGAAGCCTAATCAACAGATTGCATTATTGTTTTCAAGGCTCTAGTCATGCATGTCACAGCAGAGCTTTACAGACGACAGCTGTGTTTTTGCAGTGCAATAAAATCACGATGATTCACTTAGGCCTAGTTTATAAACAACGCTCAAAACATAGGCAGCATACAAATTACAATCAAATTCATATGATGAAGGTTGGCATGTTGGTATCGAACGTGGCTAGAACAACAGAACAATAAACATATTAGAAACAGTCTGTCGGAACATTGAACTTTTGAACAACTTTAAATAAAATAATTCTAGTTTGAGTCAGAACTTGGTTAAGCTAAAGATATGGCATTATTTGACCAATCGAACATAACAACGAGGTAAGCACCAATTGTTAACAAGTGAGATCAGTACGATATCTAACTTGCTAAACAACTAAGTAACGGGCCAAGCACGTTAAGGGGTGCGATTCATAATCTGAGGGTCGCGGGTTCGCATCCCCGTCGCGCCAAACATATTCGCCCTCCCAGCCGTGGGGGCGTATAATGTGACGGTCAATCCCACTATTCGTTGGTAAAAGAGCAGCCCAAGAGTTGGCGGTGGGCGGTGATGACTAGCTGCCTTCCCTCTAGTCTTACACTACTATATTAGGGACGGCTAGCGCAGATAGCCCTCGTGTAGTTTTGCGCGAAATTCAAAAACAAACAAATTAATTAACACGTTAAGCGATAAAAATAGCAATGTTTTGTTGTTGCTTAAACTATCTTTATCAATCTCTTTCAAGCTGTGACCGATGAAGATTTTTAGATAAAACTTCATATTATAATACCCCTCTTCCTTTGTTACTTTAGGATTCTCACCTGTCTTTCCTTAAGTGATTATTTCCTTCTACAAGTTCTTAATTTTCGTTATTGGTTTTGTGTTTTAGTTGAAAGCTACAAAATAGGCTACATGTACTATGCCCATTACGAGTGATCGATCCCTGGATTCCAATCCTTACAATTAACATTCAACCACAGGGAAGGACGGTTGAAACAAAGATCTTGCGCTATTTATTCAAAGTAAATATTTTTGGTTGAACTCCGTTTCTATTTTCTTAAAAGATTTTATTGGTCATATTTTATGTTCTTGTTTGTTTGTTTGTTTGCTTTTAATTTTGCGCACAGCTACTCAAGGGTTATCTGTGATAGCCGTCCCTAATTTAACAGTGTAAGACTAAAGGGAAGGCAGCTAGTCATCACCACCCACCGCCATCTCTTGGGCTACTCTTTTACCAACGAATAGTGGGATTGACCGGCACATTATAACGCCCCTACGACTGAAAAGGCGAGCATGTTTGGTGCGACGGTGATGCAAACCCGCGACCCTCAGATTACGAATCGAACGCCTTAACCCATCTGGCCATGCCAGGTCCACCTACCTCGAATCGAATATTGAAACTTGGTTTTTAATGGTGCGAACCCTCACGTTAGCCGATGAGCCACTCGCAACCATTTTGTAATGTAATATTAAAGTTGTACATATGTAGTCATAGTAGAATTGACTAAAATATACTCTAGAACAGAAGAAAAGTACAACAAGAGAACAGGGATTTGTGGTTTTGTGATTGCAGGTGTTATTTGCAGTACTACTTTTTTGAAGTTTCCATTGTACTCTATTAGTACAGAGACATTTCCTGGATATTGCAACGAGGAACTAAAACAATGAAACGATTACTCACTTGCCTAATGATTCATTGCTACTTTCTAAAGTAATTATTCAAACGTGGCCGAACAGGAATTTCCAAGTAAAGTCATACGTTGATCATAGCATAGAAATGGATTCCACCAGCTTCACCAGTTATTAATGTATGTCAAGATAACCTAGCACTGTAAAATCGATATAAGTGGTTTATTGTGCATTTGTAAGCTGCCTTGGCTGTTTTCAGATACATAACACATCAAGGCTTAAAGTCGAAGACGTTTGCCGCCTTGCAATAATTTATTACAAACACTTTTGACGAGAACTTGAACAATCTGTGTATTTTTAGGACGAGATCGAAATATTTTGATGCGTCTTTGTAAAAATAAAAAACAATGGTTTTTTAATTATCATTCTCTAAATATTATGCAGGAGGAATTTTTCCTACTGAGCATAAATTTACGCGAAGGGCTATATGTTTTCTGCCCACCACGGGTATCGAAACTCGGTTTCGCGCAATGTGAGTCCGTAAGTTATAACACTGTACCACTTGGGGGAAGGGAGAATATATAGAAAGGCCAAATGTCACAGGAAATGGAATAGTTATTTTTACTGTGCAAAACTGATTTGGTGTGTTTTGAATTTCGCTCAAAGCTACACGAGGGTAATCTGCGCTAGCCGTTCCTAATTTAGCAGTGTAAGACTAGAGAGGAAGAAGGCTAGTCATCACTACCCGCCACCAACTCTTGGGGTACTCTTTTACCAACGAATAGTGGGATTGACCGTCACAACAGTGACATTATAACTCCCCCACGGCTGAAAGTGCGAACATATTTGGTGTGATGGGGATTCGAACCCGCGACCTTCGGAATACGAGTCGAGTGCCTTAACTACGTGACCATGCCCGGTCAACTGTGCAGCAGAAGCATTGAAATTATTTTGAGTAAAAAATTAAACAGAGTATTTTGGAAAGAAAGTTATCAACTTTCGAGGCTGTCGTCTGAGTGTACACAATTTATATCATCCGATTGCATTTTTCGAAGTGGTTATGGTATTAAACGTCTTTTTTATGTTCAAAAAGTAAAGTTTTAAAGATTAAAACGAACAAATGAAAGCAAGCAATGAGAGCAAAGTTCAAATCTCTATCAGCTTCGAATTTGTTTGTAGATCAACACAAAATTACACAATGAGCTATTTGTATTCTACTCATAATAGTTATCAAAACCCGGTTTCCACCGCAGTAAGTCCACAGACATACTGCTGGGCCACTGGTGGGCTTGCTCAAAGCTACACGAGAGCTACCTGCGATAGCTGTCTTTAATTTGACAATGAAAAACTAGAGGGAAGGCAGCTAGTCATCACCACCCACCGCCAACTCTTGGGCTACTGTTTCACTAACCAATAGTGGGATTGACCGTTAGGTTATAACGTCCCTACGGCTGGAAGAGCGAGCATGTTTGGTGCAGCAGGGATTCAACCCCGCGACCCTCAGATTACGAGTCAAGTTTATTAACCACCAGGCCATGCCGGGCCAAAAGCAATGGACTGGTAATAAATTTAACCCTAAAATTCACTATATACATAAATTCATTTGCAAAAAACAACAACAAACAAAACAGAATAATAATAGTAAAGAAACGTCGACACATTAGAAACGTTTTAGTAAAAAGGAAATAATCACCTAATTCGTTGTATAGGGACATAATTACCACCATCCATGAGCACATGGAGTGAGGATTCTAACACACAATTCGCAGACTAAGAGTCATATGTTCTGGAAAGTTCTAAATAACAGAGAAGTATTTCAGTTTCATCACATAAAGGAAACTGGTATATTCTACGAATTGGAAAATTTACCTTTCCTGTTTACTAATCTATGAACAAGCAACAGAAATTATCCGCAACAGACTATCTTCATGCAGTAAGTGTTGCCGGATTGAAAAATATGTAGATAAGGACGTCAGACTGAAACGGATTTAATACCCTTTGGGGGCCTGGCATGCCCTAGCGCGTTAAGGCGTACGCTTCGTAATCTGAGGATCGCGGGTTCGCATCCTCATTGCGCCAAACATGCTCGCCCTCCCAGCCGTGGGGGCGTTATAATGTGACGGTCAATCCCACTATTCGTTGGTAAAAGAGTAGCCCAAGAGTTGGCGGTGATGACTAGCTGCCTTCCCTCTAGTTTTACACTGCTAAATTAGGGACGGCTAGCACAGATAGCCCTCGTGTAGCTTTGTGCGAAATTCCAAAACCAAACCAAATACCCTTTGTGTTAAGCCTATTAAACTGAATGCACCCATCCGCATCCATCACTGTCTTTTCTAACCGTCGTCTTTCTTAATACAACAAGTTCCAATCTACTTTTTATTAACCCTATCTCCCCATAAAAAAGTATAATGCACGTTGTTTTTTTTAGCTTTTCCATGTGTCAAGATGTAACCATTCACAATATGTTCGCGAATTATTAATTAAGATATAAAAATGGAGACCTCTGGTGATGAAAAGTATCAGCTCATCAAATTATATTTGCCTAAAATAATTATTGAAATATTCAGATATGATTTTCTTTAAATAAGAAATATTTTATTAAAAATATTTCTTCTCATTAAGTGTGGAAATTATGGAGCTCTCAAATTAAGCAAGAACGTGATTATTATTAAATACAAAGCTATACAATGGGTTGCTTATGCTCTGCCCATCACGGGTATCGAAACCTAATTTTTAGCGTAATAAGTCCTCAAAATTAATGCGAAGTCATCGGAAGACAAAGCTATATCTAGAAATTACAATCGCTTTTGTCGATATGATAACATATTAAATACACATTCACATAGGGCCGGCATGGCCAGATAGTTAGGGGCGCTTGACTCGTAATCTGAGGGTCGCGGGTTCGAATTCCCGTTACACCAAACATACTAGCCCTTTCAGCCGTGGAGACCTAATAATGTGACGATCAATCCAATTATTCGTTGGACGGTATGTGGTGGTGATGACTAGCTACCTTCCCTCAAGCCTTACACTGCTAAATTAAGGGTAGCTAGCGCAGATAACCCTGGCGTAGCTTTGCACAAAACACAAACATACTATCACATTGATGTATATAGCATTTAAAATGAAGTGGACACAAATGTACAAACTCGTATTAATTCATGTTCCTTTGTGTGTGTGTTTTTTATACCGATAGTATATAAGCCTTCGCTCAAAATTAGTCGATACAGATAAAGCATTAAAAGGTCTCTGATACTAATAACTTCTTTAACTAACTTATTGTATGAAAATCTAAAGACTGGCTCAATATGCAAGTATATAATTCATACAAATATAAAGTATATTTTTCTCATGATTATCCTTATTATTTTTTCTACAGGCTTTTGATTAATTTAAAGAGAAAATATAATTTTGATAACTAAATCTATTTATGTAGTTCGGCATTCATGAAAAGTGGACGATTCAATTACTTTGACTCTAAACGAATTAGCAGTCTTATGACGAATCTTTCTCTCTATTAAAGAATCTTTAGGCAGGTAAATTATATTAGATTTGAAGCGTTTGTGGACTGTATCGGTCTGGATGAAGGGGCGAAAAACAATTCTATTGATCAACGTCTCGCAGGTACAACTGGACCAAAGTTTATATGCAAATACGGTTCGTTTGGGTTGAGAAAATATTTTACGTAGAGGAGCGAACAACGTTTCGACCTTCTTCGGTCATCGTCAGGTTCCCAAAGAAAGAAAGAGGTAACTGACCGGAAGCTGACCACATGTTTAGAAGGGGTTGTGTAACTGAGTGTCGAAATGTAGAGGGCAGTGCTAGATGTTGGATTATATAATTTAATTTATTATATTTATTATAGGTATAAAGGCCACGACTTCTATATTGGAGAAACAAGTAGAAAAATGGAAACCAGATTTAAAGAACATAAAAAGTCACCTTCACACGTTTTCGAACACTGCAAGTCAAATAAACACAACATAACCATAGAAAACACTCAAATACTAAATAAAGAAACAAACATAAACAAACGCAAAATTAAAGAAGCCTTACTTATACAACAACTTAAACCCAAAATAAACCAATATAAAGGAACGCCTTTATACCTATATTAAAAATAATAAAATAAAATAATATATTCAAACATCTAACACCGCCCTCTACATTCCGACACTCAGTTACACAGCCCCTTCCTAACATGTGGTCAGCTTCCGGTCAGTTACCTTCTTTCTTTGTGAACCTGACGGTGGTCGAAGAAGGTCGAAACGTTGTTCGTTCTTCTATGTAAAATGTTTTCTCAACCCAAACGAGCCGTTTTTACATAAATATTTCTCTACAAGTGGGTTTCTCGACATCACTGGACCAAAGTAGTTTGTTCTGATGCAAGATAATGCTAGCGTCATACTGACAGAAATGTAATAGATTACTCCAAATCAGAAATCTTAGAGATCACGGATTGGCTATCAAGAAATTCTAATTTATATTCCTTGAATATATCTAGTACCATGTACGTCAACGCTTTAATCCGCAGCTCTATATCAGAGAATCCGGCATTAAACTGATTGAAGAATGGGGAACCTCCGTAACGATGTTAGATCTCAGATGTGATGGCCAGATATAGGCGTTGTTAGATTTCTGGAGGAATATTCTATACGAAACTAGTGTTTTATTAGCCGAATTCAGTGAGAAAATTATAAACACACACACACATATATATACCGTCGTTTCTGCTATGTCGACTTCGAGAACAACTCTACCCTTAACACATTTTGTTTAACAATATTTTTATACTCTTCTGGTTGTTGTTGTTTTTGAATTAAGCACAAAGCTGCACAATGGGCTATCTGTGATCTGCCCACTACGGGTATCGAAACACGGATTTTAGCGTCGTAAGTCCGCAGACATACCGCTGAACCACTGAGGGGGAGGCTACTCTTCTGGTATCATTAAAACTTGAAAACGAGAACAGAAGAGAAAGTAGAACAACTAGTACTCGTATCCTAGTTTCGTTTGGTTTGGGTTGTTTTCCGTTTCTTGATGTTTTGTTGTATTGTCTTATTTCTTATCCATAAATGTTAATACGCTTACATGAATACATATATACATGTATTTATGATTGTTTTAAACTTAGACAAATGGTTAAACTTTTGTTCTCATTCGGCCTTTTACACACAGAGCGATATTTTTCGATATTTAACGAGAAGTTATGTATTTGGTGTCAGGTAGAGGAGAGTAGATATCGGATATGGTACGCAGATTTAGTGACAGTTTGTAGTAGAGGAGAGGATATACTGGATACGATACGCAGGTGTAACAAAGAAACTTGTAAACATGTATTTGATATAACTTACACAAAAGTAATATGAGAATTTTATGATTTATGTTTATTTTTCCAAATAAACATCATCTTGCATTCCAACTAAATAAAGCTGATACCATCAATTCACAGACATAGTTTGAATACGTATACTTTTGTGGGACATCTGTTATTTTGTGCACAAAAGAGTTGTCTATTTTACTCAGAAAGTTCTCATAAGTCATGTAAATACACAATTGGTAATTATGCTGCACTAATAATGTGCACAGTGGATAATAACAACGTTGACAGTTTTTGTTTATTTGATAAAATCCTAACTCTGTGTAGTAAATAACTATTAAAATGCATAAAATGCTGATTTAAATGAAGTCGTTTATTATCACATAAGTATACAAGTTGATTTTGCTCTTGAAATAATTACAAGAAATTTGCCTCAAAATTTAAACAAGTAGTTCTCAAAAGTTTCAGGCTCATGTACCACTTTTTGTTTAGTATTTAAAAGTTACAAACCTGGGCCTAATTTTTAAAAATAAAAGATAAAAAAATCTAGTAAGTGTCTAATCTTGGCATGGCCAAGTGGGCTAAGACGTTCGACTCGTAGTCTGAGGATTGCGGGTTCGAATCCCCATCACACCAAACATGCTCGCATTTTCAGCCGTGGGGTGTTATAATGTCATGGTCAATCCCAGTATTCGTTGGTAAAAGAGTAGCCCAAGAGTTGGCAATGGGTGGTGATAACTAGCTGCCTTGCCTCTTGTCTTACACTGCTAAATTAGAGACGGCTAGCTCAGAATGCCCTCGTGTAGCTTTGCACGAAATTCAAAAACAAACAAAAACAAACTTATAATTTCGATGTTTCGTCTTGATAGATGACGGACATTCTAATAATTTTTATTAAAAGGATGACAATATTAAGGAGAGAATACAAAGCCATGCAACTTTCCATCATTAAGAAAGTCGTATGAAGCCATAAAACTTAAATAAAACAAACTCCACCGTGAGAAACCAAACGGAGTTTGCAAACAAAAACGACCTCAAACTAAAAAATTCTGACAAAAGCCCAGAGATGACTTCGTCGATATGTGAAGCCACATAACTTTCACAGAACTGTTTTTAAACGTTTTCAGTTACCACTGCAAGGAAAAAAGACAGATAGATAGATATTTTGATAGATATATGTTTCATCATAAGAAAAAGAACAGTGAAAGTTCTTGGACGTTAAAGTTTCTTAATGTATCTAAGCGTTTTTGATATATTTTGATGATTTATTATATATCCCTAAACGCTTGGAAGTACATTGCGTATTGAGAAAAAGATTCAACTTAGAAAACTGTCAGTTGCTTTGAGAAAATATTTCAATACGTATATTTATAAGTATCTTAAGCCTAAAACATACGCAAACGATCATCAGGGTATGGAAAAAAACAACCAGTCTAGTTTATGTAGCTAATGTATTGGTTTAAGAAATTTTGTAATATATTTTTAATCAATATGTCCTGGGTTGTTTTTACTAAAGTGTAATTTTGTTTTTTCTTGGTAAAGATAATATAGACTGTTAGAAGTGCAGTTCATCTCCGAAACACATTTTTTTATAATAAACGGGTTCTCGCTCATTCAGTCATTGCTTAGCAACGTATTTGAAATATATTTTATTTTTACATGTAAACATTGCCTACGTCTTTGTGATTGAGGTGTATTTAGTATGCGTTCACACTTACTGTTTCTATCAAACGATACATTCTTCATAAAAAATACACGTTAAATGATTACTTCTGGCAAACTGTCACACTTATTTTAATATAAATATATTTACCACAGTCGAAAGTGTGTGTGTATGCTTCTTATAGCAAAACCACCTTAGACTATCTGCTGAGTCCACCGAGGGGAATCGAACAGCTGATATTAGCGTTGTAAATCCGTCGACTTTCCGCTGAACCAGCGAGGGATTGTTGAAAATGTAAAAAAAAAAAAAAAAAAACAAAAACATAATGGATTTAATTTATTAAAATATGCCTTGCCGGTCTATTATTTTATCATATCTACACATTTCTTCTTTTATAAGCCAGGCATGGTCAGGTAATTACGGCGCTCGACTCGTAATCCGAGGGTCGTGGATTCGAATCCCCGTCACACCAAACATGCTCGCTCTTTCAGCCGTGGGGGCGTTATAATGTGATGGTCAATCCCACTATTCGTTGGTAAAAGAGTAGCCCAAGAGATGGCGGTGAGTGGTGATGACTAGCTGCCTTGCCTCTAGTCATACACTGCTAAATTAGGGACGGCTAGTGCAGATAGCCCTCGTGTAGCTTTGCGCGAAATTAAAAAAAAACAAACCTTCTTTTATACTTTTGACCAAACTGACTTAAAATCCAAATGTTTATGTTAAATAAAAGCACCCGTCTATGATGAAACAGTTGTCATAGCTACCCCTTAACCATAGGGTTCCTATACCTATTTTACTAGAACAATGAGTTTTCATTTTTGACCTTAAACAACTCTCTACGCCTGTACAGTCACATAGCTGTAAATCGGGTTTCGATACCAGTGATAGATAGAACACAACTAGCTCATTGTGTAGCTTTGCGCTTAATTCTGAACAAACAAACAAATCAAACAAACAGTTACCGTAACTACTGTTATAGTTACCATAGCTACTCTAAAAACAAACAGTTACCGTAACTACTGTTATGGTTACCATAGCTACTCTAAAAACAATCAGTTACCGTAACTACTGTTATGGTTACCATAGCTACTCTAAAAACAAACAGTTACCGTAACTACTGTTATGGTTACCATAGCTACTCTAAAAACAAACGGTTACCGTAACTACTGTTATAGTCACCATAGCTACTCTAAAAACAAAGTTACCGTAACTACTGTTATAGTTACTATAGCTAGTCTAAAAACAAACGGTTACCGTAACTACTGTTATAGTTACCATAGCTACTCTAAAAACAAACGGTTACCGTAACTACTGTTATAGTTACCATAGCTACTCTAAAAACAAAGTTACCGTAACTACTGTTATAGTTACTATAGCTACTCTAAAAACAAACGGTTACCGTAACTACTGTTATAGTTACCATAGCTACTCTAAAAACAAACGGTTACCGTAACTACTGTTATAGTTACCATAGCTACTCTAAAAACAATCAGTTACCGTAACTACTGTTATAGTTACCATAGCTACTCTAAAAACAAACAGTTATCGTAACTGCTGTTTTAGTTACCATAGTTACTCTAAAAACAAACAGACGTGATTTCTCTACTGCGAACGGTACAAAATTATTTTGATTTGCATCGAACTTTAGAAGTAATCTCAATGTTGTGTTGTTAACTCAACGAACCAAATGCATAATTAATATTTATGTATTGTTACTATTAGTAACAAAGTAGTAACTAATATATAAAAGTAATAATAAGACAACAACACGAAACAGGTCTTCTTAACTTTAGCAGTTTATACCAGAAACGGTGTATCTAATAAGCTATGGATCGCTTACCAAAAGGGAAATAAAAGAACACACAGATATGCCACTTAGCTCAATGCCAGACAGAAGCACGTGGGGGTAATTCATGTTAAAATAACAAACATTTTCGTACCATCTGAAAAAATAAATAAATCGTATGTTTTAATCTTAACTTTGCATAAAACTCTAGGACTATTTTTGATCAGTGAAAAGCTACAAGAGTTAAAAACCATCATAAATGCTTTTCGTAACACGACCATGAAACCAGTTTGAGCTTGTTAAGTTTATAAGTCTACGTTCGAATTCCTAACAAAGTATCTATGGAAACTATCTTAGAATTTTATTGTACAGGATTAGCATTCCTTATGATAATAGGCGTATTCTGATTACTGGTGCAGAGCAAATACGTGTAACGTAAGGCCACCTGCAAGCTTATTACATCCTGCCATTTTTCCATAATACTTTGTAGGTTTCCTTTGAATCGAAAAAGTTCAACATATTTAACTATAAGAGTTTATTTCTAAACACTTATTATAGGCTCATTTTGAGGAGTAGCTGATCTTAATTCACAATTTGTGGAAATAAAAATACGGATTTACCAGTTAAATCTGGTTACAGGTAAAAACAATGAAACCGAACTTTCACTAGAATGTCGAAAATGTGAGGTGAACGTGGTTATTTTATCAGAATGCTGTACTGTATGACAAAACCAATATATTAAATTTGCAGAGCGCCTTGCGACACGTGTTGTAAGAACTGCTTACACTAGACGTTCCTAATTTGCCAGTTGTAGTTCACAGGAAAGAGAGCTTGTGAACACCATCCACTGACAAATGTTGAGTTACACTTGTCGAGCCGAATACTAGAATTTAACTGTCACTCTTATAACACTCTCATAGTCCCAACGTGAGCAGCCAGATGTCGTTCTTGTTTTCTTCAGATAATAGGACTCTTAGGCCTCGTATCTATTTGACTGTGCTCGTTCAACATGTTTTGATATGCAAAACGTAGAGACTGATGGCTTAATTAATAGAAAAACTTCAACATTTCCAAGTAATGTTCCAGTAAAGGACGATTAAAAGAGATAGCGTTTCTTTCTTTTATCTTTATAATGTTCGTGCATTAAAAGTTTCACATTTCAACTTGATTATATCAGATAATGTGAACTCGTTTTGCTGGTAATCAGTTCTATGTGACCTACTTGTCTCTCCGGTTGCACTTATTTTAATTTATTAAGCTGTGAACGTAACGTTCTGTAATTCCCCTTGAAATAATGCGAACGTGATTCATACAAAGAGGATCGGCTTAATTTTTACGCAATAAACACGAAAATAAAAAAGAACCCATAAACACATAGAAATAATCACAGGCTTTGTATTCTTACCTCGGCTCGCAACCTGAGGGTCACGAGTTTAAATCCCTGTCACACCAAACATGCTCGCCCTTTCAGCTGTGGGGACGTTATAATGGGACGGCCAGTCTCACTATTCGTTGGTAAAAGAGTAGACCAAGAGTTGGTGATGACAAACTGCCTTCCATTTAGTCTTATGCTACTAAAGTAGGGACGGCTAGCACAGATAGCCCGCGAGTAGCTTTGGGCGAAATTCAAAATAAACCAAACCTACGTATTCTTATATTATTTCTTGGTAAGTATTATTTATAGTTATTTATTAATTTCCAGGTGTAAAATGGTATCATATAAGGGATGACAGATCTTACATGTTCATAAAAGCAGACGAAAATTTTGCGTAGCTTGTTTTGAGGCCCAGCGTGGCCAAGTGGTTAGGAAGCTCCACTCGCATTCTTTGGGTCGCGGATTCGAATCTCCGTCCCTCAAAACATGCTCGCCCTTTCAACCATAAGAGTGTTAAAAAGTGAGGGTCAAGTTCACTATTTATTGGTAAAAGAGTAGCCCAAGAGTTGGCGGTGAGTGGTGATGACTAGCTGCCTTCCCTCTAGTCTTTCGCTGCTATATTTAGGGACGGCTGATGCAAATATGTCTCGTGTAGTTTTCTGAGAAATATAAAACCAGCTTGTTAAGACTCGTCAGATGAGGGTTCGGCCTGTTGTATAGAGCTGGGATTGAAACTGACGAACCGGGTGTGATACCACAAAATATTAAGTTGTAGATGTGTTATAAGAATTACAATCAAATCCTCAGTATGGAACATAGGATGGTACTATTTGATGCCTTTCCTCAGGGGAGAAGCTCTAAATAATGGACGCTAGCAGATATAATTAAAATTTTACTTCAAATAACGATAAAGTTTTCTTCTCAACAGCCAGCCAACTTAATAAACTAACGTTGGCCGACAGTCATAACCTAAAGATCGCGGGTTCGAATCCCTGTCACACCAAAACATACTCGTTATAAATGTGACGATCAGTACCACTATTCGTTGGTTAAAGAGTAGCCTAGGAATTGGTGGTGGGTGGTGGTGACTAGCTGCCTTCCCTCTAATCTTAAACTGCTGAATTAGGGAGCGCTAATGCAGAAAAAAAGCTCACGTGCAACTTTGCGCGAAATTCCAAAAACAAACAGTCATAACCTTAGGTGATAGACGACCGGTTCATATCATGTTGCACATTAAACTCTTAATGAGTTACAACAAAATTGCTGTGTGATTCAATAAGCAATAGTAACTAATTTATTACTTACCCATGTGTCCGAATATTGAGTTTTTGTTGGTTGCTCTAATTCACGCATGCGTAAAGAGAAGTTCGTTGATCGTTCGATTTAAGAATTCGTATAACTCATTCAGTGTGAACCTTAGTCTCTGAGCCTTTTGGGAAATTCTGGTCTCGTAGAGATGCATCATAATAACACACATACACTAAAAAAATAATGTAGAAGTATTATCGTACGTTTATTAACCTTTAAGAAAAACATGTTACATCAGACTTCCTGCAGTACTAACTCCCCTTTACGTTGAGTTTTGTCCTTATTTCTTCTTCTGAGTTGTTTTTTTGTCCTCGATCACGGTTTGAATGTTTTTTTAACACAATGTAATATCTGTTCTAACAATGAACGATAGGAACATGCGACCTGTGGCAACTTAAAAAACACTGTAATACGAAGGATTTTCAGATGAAGAATGTACGCGTCTAACCATTCCGCGATAAAGTAAACACGACGTTTGTTTTCATTATAAAAAAAATCACTGTCTTTGTCGTTTAATTTTCTAAGTATGTAGAAGTTTTTATGTCTGAAACTTTAATGTATTTTTTAAAGTGTTTCTCAATTTTCTTAAAATGCGAAACGTTCACTGAAAGTTACATTATTTCACCAGAATCTATGATTTAACGAATATAAATGGGAATCTAATTTTGAAAAATTCACCTGTCTACACAGCACATTTCCTTGTGCTAATCTACTTCTTTTATTTCAACCTCAACGGAGGTTGTGTGTAGACAAGTGGTTAGCATGATCTAACTCTAAATCCGAGACATCACGGTTCGAGGTCTGTCGCGGCAGAAAAGCAAACCTATAAATTGAAGCCCTGATAAAATAAATCTCAGAGTTGGTGACTAATAGTTGTGAAGCTCTCTGGCTTCCCGTTACATCAGCGATAAGTCTAAAGACTCATAACGCTAAAATTCGGGTTTCGATACCTTTAATGGAAACAATATATTCCAGTGCTTATCCAAAACCTGATATAAGAAATCAACCTTTAGAGAAAATTCGACAACAGACAAACTTGATGTGTACAGTGCGTACGTTGCAGAAAACGTAGTAGTTTTCTAGTAGTTTAAAAACATTCAAACCGTGATTGGGGAATAAAAAAACTCAGGAAAACAAATTTTTAACCTCAAGAGGAAACTTCCGCAAAACAAATACACAATCAGAGCTCCACAAATTGCTCAGTTTTTTTCACGAGAAATAAAACATCCAAAAATACCTATTTAACTCATCTAGAAAGTATCGTGTTCCGACAAAAAAAAAACCTATGAAAAGCAGGTCCATTTTCTGTTATCTTGGGATGATGGACTCCTTTGTTGATGTCAAGTTATGGGAGTTGACTAATGCTAATTTAGTTATTTAGGAGATGCATTAGTTTTTATGTGCGCCGTTTCTATTGGTCAATGCAGGCAACGAATGTTGTCGAGTAATTATCTTTTTTGTCTGGTCTAACACTTCAAAATGGTCAGAAAAATTAAGCCCTCGAGCCGCTTTGCGCGAAAATCGACGATAAACAAGTAGTATAACGTTAACCCTGCCTTTCTGCACGTGCGATTCAATTAATTCCAAAAGCGCTTTAACAACAAGAACAACAAGTAAAATGAAAAGAGTGTTCAGGAGAAAAGATATGGAACATGTTCATATTCCGTTCTTCTCACTTTTCCACTTGTCGTTTTTGTCTCTCCCAAAATGTAGTCCAGGTACATTATAATTTACAATGAATCAAATTAGTTAAACCTGAGCTGTTGTCGGCCATCCCTACCGGGCAGTATGTAACAATATAACTCAACCAAAAGTGAGAAAAATAAAGACACCTAGTTTGAGAAATCAACAATCAACCGAGTCATTTTTAGAACCCGCAAATTACTGAACGAAGCACGTTTCACTTCTGTTTTGTCTGTTTCATCACCAGCCCTCAATTATAAAGTTCCTCGGATCATTGATCGTAGAACCTCGGGTTTCTTGGTAAAATTAAGAGGAAATGAAATAATGTCAGAAACCTGGTTCATACGTCCTCGCTGGAATAAAATGTCATGTCAGTTCTGAGGCCAACTCTTTCTTTGACAACAGTAACGTAAAAGGGGGATTAATATTACAACGACCCATCGGAATCGATACGTTCTTGTGTCTTAACAGCATATGGGTCTTGTATTAAAATTCATGAGATCTGTCATTTCATACTGAATCGTGATGCACGAGCGAGGAAGTGAAATATGTGGTCAGTACCGCCATTATATTTGTGTGAACGAAATAAGTTCAGTCTTTTTAAGTACCCGAGTCTCGTGCACACGAAGTTGAATATGAGAAATTAAATACAGAAGAAACTTTAATTCCTCTTTCTTGGGGTGTCCAGTCTGTCCTTTTGTATTTGTTTGGTGTCCAGTCTGTTCTTTTGTGTTTGTTTGTTTTTTCCAATTTTTGCGAAAAGCTACACGAAGACTATCTGCACTAGCTATCCCTAATTTAGCAATGTAAGACTAGCGGGAAGACAGCTAGTCATCACCATCCGTCCCCCGACTGAAAGAGCGAGCATGTTCGGTGTGACACAGATTCGAACCCTCTTCGTTGTTTAACCAGTAGCACTGTCAAGTATATAGGTTTTCATTTCAATGGTTCCTATGATATGGTAATATATAAACAAATACCATATGTTTCATTTGAAATACCAACATATTTTGAAGACAAACATAAAAGCACTTAGCACTTGCTCAAAATCATATATTGGATTTGCTGTTTATTCATATCAATTGGGCTATCTGCTGAGTCCACTGAGGGGTATCGAACCCCTGATTTTAGCGTTGTAAGCCCGTATAGTTACCGCTGTACCAGCAGGCTACTAAATAATCTACTCTTTATTGTATACTATAAGTTACCAACTTCCTTGAGAATAGGGTATTTATCGTATAATTCTATCCTATTGGTATCTTTTCGCAAGCGTAGTCAATAGAATATGCTACTACGTGAACCAGCAGTAGATTTTCGATACAGCTAAGCAATCCTATCTTTGCTGAGAGTTTGCCTGTTTGTTGGATTCAGTGGGTTATCTATGTTAACATGCTCTAATTTGGAAGTCAAAGAGCAAAAGGAGAAAGCATCTAGTCAACACTGTCCACCACCAACTCTTCGGCTACATTTTAACAACAAAAAATGCTACTGACCATCAAACTACAATGGCTCCAAGACTGAAAGAGTAGGAATATACGGTTAGGAACTCGAACCCGAGGTACCCCGATCAGAAGTTCAATGTTTCAACCATGACAGACTCTTTTGGTGACACATGTGAGATTCTTTAGGTGACACATGCCAGATTCTTTTGGTGACACATGACAAATTCTTTTGGTGACACATGACAGCCACTTTTGGCGACACAAATTTCCATTTTCCAAAGCTGCTCCCAGTTTGTTCATTTATTAATTTGTTGTGCTAAATCTTAGAAACTATTCAACTTCAGCAACATTACTCTTAATAGTTATAAGATATATCATAATAATTTTGTTCGACACTTATGAAATAGATTTAAAATTAACAATGTTGCAGCATTGTTGGTTTTAGCTTACTGTCTCAAACATATTACATCTATAATTAAATCATCATTTTTATTAGTAGGTCTAAACGCAAGGTTAATAAGTTTGTTGATAGGCAAAGGGTCAAACCCGAGTGTGACCCAACTGTTCACGTTCCATTACCGCTAAGGAAAAACAGGGGGCTTTGCACTTTTGGGGCGTGAATGTTTCATAAGAGCAGCGGTTAACCCTACAATAGCCCAAGTATAGCCCAAGAGTAGACTGTGGGTACTGTTGAATAGCTGGTTTTCTCTTTTCTACCATTTCAAAATTACAGACTGATAGTGAAGTCTGTTTTTAAAATTACAGACTGATAGTGAAGTCTGTTTTCAAAATTACAGACTGATAGTGAAGTCTGTTTAGTCTGTTTTAGTTTTAGTTGCTGTACAAGTAAGGCTTCTTTGATTTTGCATTTGTTTATATTTGTTTTCCTCTTTTATGTCTGGGTGTTTTCTTTGGTTATTTATGTTTATTTGATTTGCAGTGTTCATATACGTATGAATGTGTTATTTTTTTGTGTTCTTTGAATCTAGTTTCCATTTTTCTGCTTGTTTCTCCAATATAGAAATCGTGGCAGTTGTTGCACACTACAACTATACGGCGCCCCCAAACCTCACAAACCTGATTGTCGACTACGACCCATAATGTCGAACTACGAATCATTTAACTGTAACCTTGGTAAATATATAGAGTGAGCATTTTCTAAATGTGTAACATGAGCCGGTTTCTTTTTCAAAGACTCTTTTATCTTTAAATCTATTCTTAATCAAATAACCGTAAAGTCTTAATGGACAGTTTTGATGTAATATCTCTCTTCACAGAAGTCCCAACAACTTAAGCCTGCAAGATAGTTTTAGAACGTTATATCCAAGATCCCAACCCATTACTGTACACGTCTCCAGCAGCCAATTAGCAACATTTACAGAATTCATTACCATCAAAACTAACTACGTTCAATAAACAAAATTACCTAGAAATAAATGGCCTAAGTATGGGAATCCCGTGTAACCTGTTCTAACCAACGTTTTTATGACACAGATTGAATCTCAAGCGATCAATTCAGCCTTACACCCACCACTATATTGGTATAGGTATGTTGATGATACAGTTGCTGGATTCACATCTACAGAACACACACTTTGTTTTTTCAACCTCGTTAACTCGATACACCCCAACATTAAGTTCACCTGTGAACATGAAAAAACTAACCAAATAATATTTCTTAACCTCGAGATCACTAAAACCGGTATACAATTCTAAACAGAAATCCACAGGAAAATCACCCGTACTGGATTATACATTCCCTGGGCCTTAGAACATGAAACAAAACAAAAACTCAACGTATTAAGAAACCAAATAAACGCAGCCATAAAACCATGTTCACCTGATAAACTTAACAATGAAATCAACAAAATAAAACAACACTTCATCAAAGTAAATAAATTTCCTTAAAAACCGTGGAAAAAGTATACACACACATCTAGACCAACAACAAACAAACAACAATAAATCACAAGATACAACAAATTACAAAACCTTGTAGTGCTGTATACCATATGTTCCTGACATCAGCGAAAAAATAACCAACATTTGGATAAACTTATAACAAAACACAACATTCCAGTAAACACGAAATTTATTCAAAAACCAGGGATATAACTAAAGTCCATACTATGTAAAAACTACACTGACAAACACAGCAACAACATTATTTATAAAATACAATGCAACAACTACCACGACTTCTATATTGGAGAAACAAGCAGAAAAATGGAAACTAGATTAAAATAACAAAAAAAAACACCTTCACTCGTTTTTTTAACACTGCAAATCAAATAAACACAACATAACTATAGAAAATACCAAGATACGAAGTCGGGAGACAAATATAAACAAACGCAAAATCAAGGAAGCCCTACTTATACAACAACGAAAACCACAATTAAACTAATCTAAAGGAACACTATTATACCTATACTAATTAATAACCTAACATTCACCTGCAGCGCCCCCTACAATCAGGAAACTCGTTTATACTCTCGTCCCTAAAACATGTGTCCGTCAACGGTCACATTCAAACTCTCTCTTTCTTAACCTGAAGGTGACCGAGGAAAGTCGAAACGTTGTTCTCTTTTTGTCAATAAAAGTGTTAATACCCGTCCCAGCTGTTCCGAGATACAAAACATAGAACACTTTAACCTATGGTTGATAAACTATATAAAGCATAGGATACTTTAACCTGTGGTTGATAAACTATATAAAGCATAGGATACTTTAACCTGTGTTCGATAAACTATATAAAGCATAGGATACTTTAACCTGTGTTCGATAAACTATATAAGACACAGGTTACTTCAGCCTGTGGTCAATAAACTATATAAGACATAGAATACTTTAATGTGTGGTCCATAACTATTTAAAATGTAGGGCACTTTAACCTGTGGTCAATAAACTATATAAGACATAGGATACTTTAACGTGTAGTCGATTAGCTATATAAAACGTAGGACACTTTAACCTGTGGTCCATAAGCTATTTAAAATGTAGGGCACTTTAACCTGTGGTCAATAAACTATATAAAATATAGGATACTTTAGCCTGTGGTCAGTAAACTATACAAGACATAGGAAACTTTAATGTGTGGTCCATGAGCTATTTAAAATGTAGGGCACTTTAACCTGTGGTCAATAAACTATATAAAATAAAGGATACTTTAGCCTGTGGTCAGTAAACTATACAAGACATAGGAAACTTTAATGTGTGGTCCATAAGCTATTTAAAATGTAGGGCACTTTAACCTGTGGTCAATAAACTATATAAAATATAGGATACCTTAGCCTGTGGTCAGTAAACTATACAAGACATAGGAAACTTTAATCTGTGGTCAATAAACTATTTAAGACATGAGACCTGTGGTCGATGAAATATACACCGTACGATTATTTATTTAAAAATCACGTTACACACGTACATATTTACAAGATTGTGGTTAAGATTTTGTGTGACTTTTTAAAAACTGCTCTATCTACAAACTATACTCTAACAATTAGATTCACAAAAAGACAAATATTTCTCCTTCAGGGACAGACAGCACAGATCATTGAAATTAAACTGTCTCTGTTTGTGAGTTGGTTAATCAGTGTTGTCAAGAAATTTAAAAAAAATATATATATTCGCTTATTGAATATACGCATCCAAAGACAAGAGTTCCAAGAGTTTCGTCATAAGTTCATTGATTTCATAAACTGGCGTATTTTCCTTAAGGGGCACCTCCAGTGACTAAGTCGTAAGTCTGTAGACTTCCGGTACTAAAATTCGGATTGCATAGATTTGTGCTTAACAGCAACCAACCCAATGGATGATTATCAAAATACGTTAATGATATGACATCATTCATCATTCATATTTTAACTATGTGTATGAATTGAATTAATTATAAAAATATCCTCGTAATTCTTATTTTTTATATTCTAATTATTTCCCGTCAAATTTAAAATTTACGGTTTAAAATTTAAAATTATTTTTTTCACTTTGGATGATGAAGGGAGGGGCCGTCTTATCAACTACTTATATGTTTATTACCAATGAGGGAATCTACTGACAAGAATTAATTCTACATAAATGGATTAGTTGGTCAAGTTTGTTTTTTATCTAAAGCCTGCAGGCCCACCGACAGCAATTCTAGACACAGGGAAAAATACTCAGTGGCCTACTAGAATAAGGCTGCTTATCTCTTCTTTAGTTTCTTTAGCGGAGGGTCCTGGGCAGATGTCCCCTTTGCCCTTCTTTGTCAACGGGCCAACATAAAAGCGAAAAGGTATAATGATTTAATTTTTAAAGAAGCTTTTTGAATAAAACTGCTTTTTTTAAGTCAAAGTTATGGTGCTAATATTATGTTTCTTTAAAACATGTGATGGTTGTAGCCCAATGTTTATTGTACCATATTTTGAATCAAAAGGTAATTGGCGTCTTATTAGTATAAAAACACGCCTTGTACTTAGAATTTATAGGTTCTCTCTACAAGTATAGAGTATGACCAGGTGGTTAGGGCGCACGTCTCGTAATTTAATGGTTCGAATGCCCGTCACACGAAATATGCTCGCTCTTTCAGCCGTGAGGTGTTATAACCTGACGGTCAATTCCATTATTCATTAGTATAGGAGTAGGCCAAAAGTTGGCGGTAGGTGGTGATGACTAGCTGTCTTCTCTTTAGTATTACACTGCTAAAATACGGACGACTAGTGCAGATAGCTCTCGTGTAGCTTTGCGCGAAATTCAAAACAAACAAATATTCAAATCACAATACTTGATCGGAGTGGTCAAAAAGTTGGCTGTGGGTGCTGTTAACTATCTGTTTTTCTTTTATTCAAAATTATATACAAAAAAGCTTTTGTAGAGTCGTGGGAGAAGAAGCCTAAGACAACTAACCTTAGTCATTTATTATGTATTGAATGATTGACAAAGTAGTTTAATGTCACTTCAAATAGCACTTAAGCTAAGACATTTATGTTTTATTGCATAAAGATTTATGTAGTTAACTTTTTTTTATTCTAATAAAGATTAAAACTGTAAATTTTGTACCCGTAAATTTTGAAAGGTTTTTCTTGGTAAGCATGTGTGTTTTAGCGCAAAACCAAACTCAGCTATCTGTTATGGTTGGCTGTTTTGAATTTCGTACAAAGCTACTCGAGAGCTATCTGCGCTAGCCGTCCCTAAATTAGCAGTGTAAGACTAGAGGGAAGGCAGCTAGTCATCAGCACCCACCGCTAACTCTTGGGCTACTCTTTTACCAAGGAATACTGGGATTGACTGTCACATTATAACGCCCCCACGGCTGAAAGGGCGAGCATGTTTGGTGCGACCGGTATTCGAACTCGTGACCCTCGGATTACAAGTCGAACGCCTTAACACGCTTGGCCATGCCGGGCCCTATCTGCTATCTCTAGCACACGTAACCGAACATACTTCGCTTTTTTCTAATCCGATAATTTTTTACCAATTTTTATTCTAATAAAATAGCCAGAGAGGTATGATCCGAAACAAGGTAACTATATTTTAGTTCTGAACTACACATTTTAATTACATTTTATTAGTTCGTCAGTTGGTGTTCAGAGAATGACTTGTTTATCTCTCACTACTGCTTTATGAAATATACGTGTGCGTATCACATTTTGACATTTTAATTTCAAAACAAATAAACCATTTGTGAAAAAAAAAAAGTGAGCTCTCTGTTTATCTTTTATTTTTCTTACTTCTGTTTCTTAAAATCGTGCATATTTATTAAAATGATTTTTCCGTCTGGTATCACAAACATATTAGAACGATCCTGGAACCTCATCACATCGTTACAGTCCATATCATTACGTCCAGTCATACTCTATCAGACAACCGTGCATTTTGACAAGAGCCCTGCACTGTAGCTTAAATTTCAAAACGGGCTCCATCCGTAAAACCACTTGGTGGCTCAGCCGTACTTCTACAACCTTTTAATATAAGAACGTAATTTTGATATACATGGTGGATAGAGCATAGATAGCTTGTTATGTAGATTTTTGAATACAAATAAACAAACATTTTTTACAACTGTATGATAAATATAATTAATAGATGAATTTTTCCCTACTTTGTACAGACTGAAGTCAGAAAACATTATTGATTCAAGATATTTTCTATTTATAAACTCATAGAACAATCAGTTAAGAACAACAAAACAGCATTAACCGTGTTAAAAAACAACACAACTATGTTCTGGTCTAATGACCGTGTTTTTGTTTCTTTATTTTATGTCATTTGTAAGTCAAATTTTGTAATTAATGCATCGTATTATTAGACTGTATTACTTATTGATTTAAGCAAGTTCTTGTGTGTCACTAAGCACAAAGCTACACAAAGAGCTATCTGTGCTCTGCCCACTACAGATATCGGAGCTATCTGTGCTCTGCCCACTATAGATATCGGAGCTATCTGTGCTCTGCTCACTACAGATATCAGAGCTATCTGTGCTCTGCTCACTACAGATATCGGAGCTATCTGTGCTCTGCTCACTATAAATATCAGAGCTATCTGTGCTCTGCCCACTATAGATATCGGAGCTATCTGTGCTCTGCTCACTACAGATATCGGAGCTATCTGTGCTCTGCTCACTATAGATATCGGAGCTATCTGTGCTCTGCTCACTACAAATATCAGAGCTATCTGTGCTCTGCTCACTACAGATATCGAGCTATTTGTGCTCTGCTCACTATAAATATCAGAGCTATCTGTGCTCTGCCCACTATAGATATCGGAGCTATCTGTGCTCTGCTCACTACAGATATCGGAGCTATCTGTGCTCTGCTCACTACAGATATCGGAGCTATCTGTGCTCTGCCCACTAAAAATATCGAAATCCGGTGTGTGTGTGTTTTTCTATAGCAAAGCCACATCGGGTTATTTGCTGAGCCCACAAAGGGGAATCGAACCCCTGATTTTAGCGTTGTAAATCTGTAGACATACCGCTGTACTAACGGGGGGCACGAAATTCGGTTCTGGCGGTAGCAGACCGCAGACCTGTTTTAATGATGTACTATAGGTTAGAATTTCGTAGTTTTCTAACAATGACCAAAATTTCAACTGTGGTATCAACAGGTATTTTTTTTATATAAGTTTAATGTATACCTCGATCCTGTTTGTCAACACAGAAAACAAAATATTCGAAATAGAAATCAAATGATATTACTATTATTATTTTCGATATCTGCAGTAGGCAGAACACAGATAGCCCATTATACAGCTTTGTGCTTCCCAATAAACATTAGGGGTTCGATTCTCCTAGGTGCACTCAGCAGATATCCAGTTAAAACACACACGCACAACAAACAAAATCAAAGGAACAAAAGGACCCGTTACCATGAAATATATCTTTAACTTAATGTAATATATTTTCAATTAAATTGACAGTGTGGTTAGGATTTCATCATTTTACACCCCCCCCACTCTCATCCTAATTACTTTGTGATAAGTTTAGAAGTTTTCAATACTAAAATCGGAACTGGATAACCATGGAAGGCTTAGTTCAGACAAACAATAGAGTAACTTTGGGTTTAAAAACAAGGTTACAAATAAATAAATTTTTACTTAACTTTACAATTAGTAGGTAAACATAATTTTTTTCTAATTACAGCGACATCTAGTTACTTTTATTTTTGTTATATCTTTTCTTTCTTCATTTGAGCACATGAAATGGAACTTCACGAGCACTCCACATACCCTCGTGAAGTTTCATCAAGCGGACATTTCTCTACCCTTAACTAAATGCTTTGATCAATTTATTTTTAGCCTACGACGACTTTTATGTATATTTTCAAATCGTTTTAACGTGTTGATCTTCGAAATAAAAACAGTAAATAATTCATGACAGTAAACAAATTATGTTAAGGGTGTCGAACACCGATATGCTAATTTTTTTTTAAAATATATAATTCGGCACGTCACGAGCCTGCCACAGCCAATACAAAGTCGCGGTGTAAGGAAAGGTGTCATAGCTGTACTTGGAAATTAGCATGTAGTAGGCAGTAATGCCACAGACCTTAATTACTTTTGAGAAGAAAATTATAGAAGACTTATAGTGATACACGCAGATGTGTGATTTATAATTTTATTAGAGAGGAATATATCTTGTTCTTAATAACATTGAAAAACAAAGGAGTATGGATCAACTTAGTGTACCAAGACCATTTAGAAAAATAACTGTAACAAGTCTTAACCCAGTCATGGTGAGCAAAGTACGACATAATGTAAGACAGCCCTAGTATAGCTCTGCGCAAAATTCAAATCAACAAATTACCACAGATTTTAGGCCTATCTGAAAATAAGTTAATAACACAGTGCAAAAAATGTGTTTTAGGCTCACGTTGGAATAAGTTCCTTCGTTTGATTTGAGATGTTCTTTCATTCAAACCGCTAGGTGGCATACTTTCTAACAATGAGTGAAAAACTACAGCACATGGACTAAAAATGAGTTTAATACATTACAACTAACTGTCTAACAATAAGTAAAATTTCACGGTTGTCTAACAGCATGTTTATACACTTTGTTAAGCTAAGTTATGGTCTCACCCTCACTTAAATATCAAAAATCTTCACAAAAGGAGTGTCACTGTATTTTTTTATTTCAAAAAATAAAGTTATTGTTGTTCAAGATATTTTTAGTACCACTAAGCTTTTGTTTCTTTGTATACTACTTGAAACTGGTAGTTAAGCACTAAATAACAAATTATTGCATGAACATAAACTCGCGATTTATTAGCCACTAGTTATGTTGTCATAATATGAGAACACACTTGTTGATCTATATCTCTGTGTGTGTGTGCATGCCATATAAGAGAGAATATGTTTTGTTTTTTAATAACACCTAAGGTTAACTTTTGAAACGTACTTCTAAGAAAGTGGTGAAACCTATTTTCTGAAAATAACTCTTTTTTTTAAATTATCTTTATGTTCCCAAATTACTGTGTGAAGAATGTGAATAGAAATAATGCTTTAGCCAACAAATGTAAAAATTTTAAATTTGGCGGAAGTGAGATACGTTGAACATTCCATTAATAAAGCTATATTCTTCTAAGCCTTATTCTACAGGGTATTCGGAAAATCACTGTGCTGTTTTGTAATCATATTTTATTCAGTCTATTTCAAGTCAGCAACTGATAGCGGTGTTTAAAAACAAAATAAGAAGGATCCAGGCCTGTATTGATGCCAACGGGGGTCACTTTCAACATTGTTTATAATTGTCATTCATATTTACCTCCTGTATTCTATATTGAAACATGTCTTTTAATAAATGTACAAGTGCACAGTGACTTTCCGAACACCCTGTATAACAATTTGTCTAAAAAATCTGTTGTTAACAAGCGTAAAAATCAAGATGGAGAGACATTCTAAGAGACTAGCTTTGAAATTAGAACAACAGAGGGCGCTATAGATAAAATGGATGGCACTGCGTGACATGTGTTTTTGGCAGATTTTGATATATCATTCTAGGTATGTATAATGAATGGTAACTGAAATTATTAACTGAAACAAAATAGATGAATACAATCTCGTAAATATATCAGATCGCTACTTAGTGGTTCAACGAAACTATCTGACTCTGATGATAATTACATTTGCATATGACCTATCTATCTTTCTAAGTAAAAGACAAACAAGTCCATGCTTCGTTTATAGGTACGTTTTCTAGCATTCTGAAAACTGCCGAAATTTTCTATTGATTGCTGCTTTGGGCTTGACTAGAGCTGCTACAAACGCGTGCCAAACGTCGTTGCTCATTGGTTCTTCACTACCGTTCTTCTCACAACTCCCGGATGTCATACCAAATCGGTTCTCTTACGTCCTGAGTGTATTGACTGCCTACTGTGCACAGTCATTCCGAGTCTTGTAAAGCCTAAAGCCCGGTACTACGTCTTTCCTGCCTTGGAAATTCTTAACATCTTTCACTACACTATGGTAAGTATCCAAATTTTCTTATCGTTCTCATCAGCTTTAGGAAACTGATAAATAATGGCCGATAGACTAGAGAGGATATACTTGGCCGGTTGATAAACTGAAAAGAATAATGATATTTGTTGAAGAATGTATCATTCAACAAGTGACGCAGATTTGCCATTTGGTATTGAATGACAGTCGGTTAATAACACTTTTGATCAAGTGTTCATCTATCAGGTTTATTTTTTGAAGTTGCGATTTTTAGCTTGAATCACTGTCAGAGAAAATAGACTTAGTTGTTGTTTTTTATTATTCTTGTTGTACAGAGTTCATAGTGTTACCATCTAGTAGTTCATTACTGTTGCTAGGCGATTTAACATCGCGTTTCTAATAAAACTTTCTTTAATGTACTTTAGTTTTGAAAATCAGTCAGAGCTTAGTGTGTAAGATTGATTATTTCACGAGGTAAGTTTTATTTTCGGAAAAAAACTTACTTTTTTATCTTTTATCATTTCAAAAGATATCCAAAGAAGACGTTTAAAAATCATCCTGTTCAATAGAACTTGAAGTTGAAATTTTTATTAGCAATAAATAAACAAATGAGGCATTGTATATACACATATATATATATATATATAACACTGAATATTCATTTATACATTCGTATTACCTAAGTTTATCTTTAACTCATTGTAATTTTATTGTATTAAAAATGTTTTTAACACTATATTTGGACTAGCATTATGACAGAATGCTACCTAATTAAGATTTAAATATTCTGTCATAAAGAATTAACCTAATAATATGATGCAGTTATCTGGTAAAAAAAAAAACAAAGAACCATTCCGTTCCTTAAAACCACAATATAGTTCTTTTACAGTTATTATTTAGTTTTCTTATTTAAACAATTTCCAGAAAATGAACTTGAAAATTATTGTTTTTCTAAATAAATTTAAAAAATGACAGTTACTCCAAAATATTGTCTTTGGGTATAGACTCTATTCTTGTGGGTATAAACTACTTGTGCAATTTAAAACAAACAATTGACTCGCAGAAATACGTTCTGAAGTTTTTATTATACAGATGGCGCTGTTAGTAGGTGTTTACGTTACTGAGAGCAAGACAGATTATCCAGGAACGCCTACCTTCATAAATCCTACATTAATAAATAAATAAAAGAAAAAAACTGTTTAAAGTATTTTTTATTTACTACTATTTAGTTTAGGTTTCCAGTATTAACAGTCAGTTATACAATACAATTTTTTTTCTATTTTTACTTTACTTTTCTCGCAATAGAAAATGATTTTATGAACTACATACAAACATAATATTACAGTGTTGAAGCTTTTATAACAATGATAATTTGTTTGTGAGAAGCTCAGTCCAATATTTCTTAACACGTTTTCTCATTAACTGCTCGCATTAATAGTGGTTTTATGAAAAGACAGGCTCTACTGTCGTTAACAAACACAATACTGCGATAAAATGGTGAATACGATTTTAAAGGGCATCTTATGGTGTACGTGATTTTAAAGGGCATCTTATGGTGTACATGATTTTATCGGGCATCTGCACATAGTAATCACAACTTATAATGACAGTTAGTATGATAAAATTACAGTAACATATACTCTGGATTGTCAGAGATTAAAATGAATGTTACTTGTGATAGACTAAATTCCGCCTCATACAGATTTTACTGGTGATTATATAAGAGAAAATAAAACTTAGCATGTTTTATAACATTTTTAATTTGTGAGAACACGCCTTTTTCTGTTGAAAATAATACATGTACCTCGTTATAAAACAGAAACTAGCAGTTTTCTTGAGTAATAAATGCAGAAAATTACGCCACGAAATGAAACATAAACGTTTTGTTTGGAATTCGTTACGATATAGGATTAACCTTTGTCAGAGTTAAAAGACTATTTTAGACTATGCTATTTATTTTAACAGCAGAAAGGAAATTGGTAAACAGCAATTTTACGTCCTCTTTAACCATTTTCTAGTGATTTTCTTTATTTGTTTGTTGTCAGTGAGGTATCGTTGTCGCGCCTGTCGCGGGGATTGAATCCCCCGTTTTAGCGTTATAAGTTCTAAAGATATTTTCGGTGAGAAACTGTTCACTTTACAGACGCTGTTTTCATTTTACATAACGATAGATGCTTCTAAACAGTTTTGTTTTCTTATTTCAAGTTTTAGAAGTACCAAAATGAATTAACTTAATAATTTGGCACGTTTTCCTGGCAAAAAACAAACCAAAACATTCGATTTCATGATACTACGATACATTTCTTTCAGAGTTGTTATCTAACCCCCTAGTGGCTCAGTGGTATATCTACTACAAATAAAGTATTGCTACCCGTGGTGGGCAGAGCACAGATAGCCCATTGTGTACCATTGTGCTTAATTACAACTAACTGTGTGTTTTCCGTATAGCAAAGCCACAAAGGGCTATCTGCTCAGCCCACCGAGAGGAATCGAACCCCTGATTTAATTACAACTAACCATTTGTTATTTTGATGCATTCTCTATGAGATTACTTTAGTGTAAAATTGTTACCACCAGTAATTTATTGTTTATTTGAACTAAAAAGTGAAAGAACTATTCATATTATGAGTAAAAGATATTGTACAATTAGTTTACGCAGAGTTCTTCTTTCCAAGATAGTTGTCTGTAAAAGATAAAATTTATATATAAGACTTAAAAATAGAAGAGTTCTTCTAATGTTTTGAGAGTTAAATGCTGTAGACAACAAAATATTTTGAAATCTCACTCCAATTATCCGTTCTGAAAACCACAAACCTAAAAGCTGTTTTCTACAAATGAGATTCCTTTGGCTGTTTAACCCTATTACTCCCCAATAATCAAAAAGGATTTAAAATTCCTTTTCTTGAACATTTTCTTAAGAAAACATTAATGGAAAATCACCTATCTCCTTGTTCTTTGAATACCTAGTACTTGCGTGAATAATCTAACTAGATAAATATTTATATAAGTTCTATTGTAATTAAACTTCAAGCAAACCAAGCTACGGTTTTCTAAGCGGAATGCCAAAGCAAATCACAAAGGTGAGTTCTAACTCTTTCACAGTCCACATTTAGTTACTAGAAACCGTACGTTACAGGGAAGCAAGTTATAATACATAAATATCACTAAATAAAAATAACGATGAAACACAATGTGGAAACTTAAGCCTAAATGCAATTTATTAGTTACGTGCACGTGTCGTAGGTCATTTGCAATAGTAAGCGACTGTTTCAGTCCGCGTTGCACGTACTACCTTCCTTTAACAGAAAATATCTCACTTCATCTTCAGATGTGGTCATTTGTCGATTGGTCGTTTTGGTAGTCGCCTCGTATTTAGCTTCTGTTTTCATGTTATTGTGTGGTAGTGTTACCTGTTTGTTGACAAACAGGAGTTTCTAGATGACGTACGATAATCAGAGTTTCCAGATGTTGAAAAATTTACAAGAATCTTAATATTCCACAACTGGACTGAAGACAAGACAGAGACAGGCATTTATTTAATTGTGGCTGTTAGGAATTGCTGTTCTGCTGACCATAAGCTCAATAAGGACTGTAGGACAGGACACGACGAAACGATTTGGGGGCACTGCTCATTTTGATTATTATGATAATCACTGGAAGTTCAAGCATTGTGTTTAATCATTTTATTGTTCGATCTGTTGCCAATGGTTACGTTTTGACTAAATAATTAAAAGTTCTTGATGTAATCCTGTTTAATACAACAATTTTGAGTTAGTTCAGTTACAGTGTTTATCAAATCGAATCAAAATAGATATTTTATGTTATGGTACGACATCAGTATGAATCTAAGCACAGATCTTGTTTCATATTCTCTATGAATTGAAGTATACGTCTTATATTATGAGATAATGTCACTAAATGATGCATCTTAATGGTCAAACTCACAATGACAGGATTATAATGGAGTACTTTGAAGAAGAAAGGTCAGGGGCCATGGACTGTCCAGTTAGGAGTCGTGATCTTTACTATGTGTTTGTTCTCCTTAGCCAATCATAAGATACTGAAAGTTTGGTATTGTGAAAACTAAGAAATGGGGCAAGGGCTCTAACCTGTTGTTTGTAACTTGAATATAATCCCAGAAAATCTACCAGTAAAAGTGGGTCTTGTTCGAACATCTTGTTTCTTTCTTTTAGACAAGTAAACTTAGTCTGAATTTAGTTTGAAAATATGTTGCTAATAGTGCTTGAGAAAAGGTGAAACCTTCAAATTCGAATATCGATTAATAGAACGTATTCAGTGTATGCATTGCTATCCTGAGGTGTCCTTTGATTTAAACTCTGTTGTTTATTGAGTTCTGTAACTTTTAAAGTCACTTTAGTGTTGATAAAAAGGTTACAAGTACGAACATAAAATAGGATACAACTAAAAACAGTGTAATAAGACGATATTTGTTGAAACGCAGGATCAGCCGTTCATCACTGTTTTGACAGTGGGGTATTATATTGAGTGTATATAGTGGCAAACTTCTAATACGTCTAAAATGATTATTTCTAGAATTTGTACATTTTATAAGACTCAAATATCTATGAATATGAACACAATCACCTGAGAAAGAGCACGAAAATCACGCCACCCAGTATTGCTATGAATGTAGAATATTTCTCAGGCAAGGAGTATTTCTTACAGCGTGTAAATCGGTTCGTCTTCTACTGATCCGTATTTAAAGTTTTCGTAACAAATAAATTGATACATATGTATATATTATTTCTTTCAAATATATAGAACGACAGGCACAGAAATGCTGATGCGTATTTATATTTTTCGTAACACAAAATTTGGTATACACTACTTATTTCAAGCATATAGATCAGCAGGCACGTAAATATTGACGTAAAGTGTGTTTTAATAAGTCAGTTATAACGCATTGATTGAAACACAAAATTAGTCCATTTTGGTTCAGTTTTCAAGTGTTAATGATTAATTGCTGTTTCATTCGACAACAAGTCCCTTGTCCGCACAAAGATACCAATTAACCAACTAATCTAAAACAAAATAACAATTTTGTACTTAATAAGGCTAATTAAGGTAAACTTCCAAAAACCTCGCTGGTACAGTAGTAAGTCTAAGGATTTATAACGCTATATACTGGGGTTCGATTCCGCTCGGTGGTGGCTTTGCTATAAGAAAACACGCGCTTCTAAGAAACTCGCTAGGCGGACAACATATATTTTAGTCGTATATATATATATATATATATCTAACACCGCCCTCTACATTCCAACACTCAGTTACACAACCCCTTCCTAACATGTGGTCAGCCTCCGGTCAGTTACCTTCTTTCTTTCTTTGTAAACCTGACGATGACCGAAGAAGGTCGAAACGTTGTTCGCTCTTCTATGTAAAATAATTTCTCAACCTAAACGAACCGTTTTTACATATATATTTCTCTACAAGTGGGTTTCTCGACATCACTGATTTTAGTCGGTACAAGTTACTTTTGCGACAATGCACGACATAACACGTCAGTCAGTATAGTTTTAAATGAAACGTATTTATCGCTCTAACTCATAAAAATCTTAATTATTACAACTGATTTGTGAAACGCTGTATTTTAAACGTTTCAAACATTCTCTTGTGTGATTCTATGTGGAGTATTCTTAAATTTTTAACCGTTTAAATCTATCACCAGAAAACAGTTGTTAGTTGGTCAAAAATAAACATCACAATCTCTTGGTAACAATGTAAAAAATATGCCCGTTTTGCAAATTTCGGAATGAAATCTCGGCAGTAATAGAAGAAGAAAGAACTTGCGCAGGTTTTCGCAAGAACTCTCAAAGACAATGTCCACCAACGAAACGCTGAGTTTCGATTACGTCATCACCGACAATAACGTTGTTATTTTTATAAGCTTACCAATTACTTACGTTTCAAAACTGTTCTCTTCTTGCTGTATTGGGTCGAATATAAACTAACGTTCATGGACGTCGTAATAAGTTATATTTATTATTTTCAGTGACGGATTAACAGTATTTCCGACTGTAATATTCTTATGCATATCTCTTGTAAATTTAACATAGTTGCATACTAAACAGACTGTCAGACAGAAATTTATGCATGCTTATAGTGAAAACCCAGGACGCTAACTTGACATGAATAATAAATTACGAGTATTAACGTACACAAAAACTGGCGTGCAAAGAAAGCCACCATTACAATACTTTCAGTTACCAACTAAAAAATAAAAAAGTATTTAAAAGTTGTCCTTAGCAGAAGTGCCTAAGCCAGTCCTTCATCCTTTTAGCAGATAAAAACCCATAAATATTATCTTTAATGTAGTAAGTAATCATTATACTTTAACAAACGTCGATCGAGCTGTTCGGTCTTATGTTCTCAGCCACTGCTGTTTCTAAGGAGACAAAATACACGCAGTCCTCGAATAAAAGAAACAAATTAAAGTAAAATAGCAAACTTCTATTTTGTAAATACTGAAAACTTTATGTTTGTACAAACAATGAATGTTATTTGGCAAAGTGACATGATTTTTTTTTTAAGAGTCCACAAAAGTAACTTTAGGGTTAATATCTCAACAATACTTGAAAAGAACCTTTCGTTGGAATATAATGCATTACCATAAGGAATTTCTACACAGCATTAGGTTTGTTAACAAACTGTTTACCGTAATGTAATAAGAAAGCAAGTAATACAATTTAGGAACGTCTATTTGTAATGAGGTATTTTTTTCGTGGTAGGTGGTCAAAGTAATCACCATCTTGTGTGCTATAGGAAGTCAAACTGTTGCTTCCGGCAATGACTGACGATTAGAGCTCTCGACTCGCAATCTGCTATCCCTTTCAGCCGTGGGGGCGTTATAAGTAACTATCAATCCTACTATTCGTCGGTAATCCAATAATTTGGCGGTGGGTGGTGTTGACTAGTTGTCTATCACCGCTAAATTGGGAACGAATAGCGCTGATCGTTTATCTTTGGACGAAATTCAAAACAAACCAAACCAAATATGGGAAATATATTGTTGTTAACATCATCAGTAAGTAAGCTGTTAACATCACCAGTAAGTAAGCTGTTAACATCATCAGTAAGTAAGCTGTTAACATTATCAGTAACTAAGCTGTTAACACCATCAGTAAGTAAGCTGTTAACATCATCAGTAAGTAAGCTGTTAACATCACCAGTAAGTAAGTTGTTAACATCATCAGTAAGTAAGCTGTTAACATCACCAGTAAGTAAGCTGTTAACATCATCAGTAACTAAGCTGTTAACATCAACAGTAAGTAAGCTGTTAACATCATCAGTAAGTAAGCTGTTAACATCACCAGTAAGTAAGCTGTTAACATCATCAGTAAGTAAGCTGTTAACATCATCAGCAAGTAAGCTATATTTCGTGAAATTTGTATTTAGTTTTTGTGTTATCCAACCAGAAATTCTGCGGCACCAGAGAATCCTTTGACAACCGTTATGCGTTTCAATCTCATGTTAAAAGTAATTTTAATACCTTTTTACTTACAACAATTGTTACGAGATAACATGCTGTAATGTCGTTTTAAACATGGCATACAATGTCACGTAATTTCAAGCTTAAATTGAACGATATATTAATAACAGATGAGTTCATTTAACTTAAATTATTTCGTTAAACTTTAAAAATGACGTTGAACCCGTGTACGTTTGTTATGTATTATGTTAATTTGAAGGTTGTCACAAAAATTTAGGTTGTGTGTAAAACTTGTTAGCTGCAGACGGTTTTTTCACTACTTTGAGATTTTGCGTAAAGGTAGTTCGCTAAACCATACTATTGGTATGTACATCGTGAAATTAAACAACATGAAATGTATTAGCATGATACAAACATCAGGAAATGTTTATTGTCTGAAACAGGAAAACTTGGTGTTCAGCATCTAGTTGGTGAAACCAACGCAAGGGTTTTCAACCCCTGTCAGTTAATAACATATTACTTCAGTAAAAAAAATATGTTTGTCACGATCCATTTTATTACGTGAGACTTAAGGCGTTTTGAAAAAAAGTTTGTTTGTTTGTTTGTTTTGAAATTTTGCACAAAGCTACTCGAGGGCTATCTGTGCTAGCCGTCCCTAATTTAGCAGTGTAAGACTAGAGGGAAGGCAGCTAGTCATCACCACCCACCGCCAACTCTTGGGCTACTATTTTACCAACGAATAGTGGGATTGACTGTAACATTATACACCCCCACGGCTGGGAGGGCGAGCATGTTTAGCGCGACGCGGGCGCGAACCCGCGACCCTCGGATTACGAGTCGCACGCCTTACGCGCTCGGCCATGCCAGGCCATTTCGAAAAAAAAAATGTCTTTTGTTTATCGTGAGGGAATAATTCACTTTATGATATGAACAAACATGTTTTTAAAACGTCCCTTTAGCTCTTGATACAAAACTGTGGTAAGAGTTACTAAAGTATCTTTAGCTCTTAATACAAAACTGTGGTAAGAGTTACTAAGGTCTCTTTAGCTCTTAATACAAAACTGTGGTAAGAGTTACTAAGGTCTCTTTAGCTCTTAATACAAAACTGTGGTAAGAGTTACTAAGGTCTCTTTAGCTCTTAATACAAAACTGTGGTAAGAGTTACTAAGGTCTCTTTAGCTCTTAATACAAAACTGTGGTAAGAGTTACTAAGGTCTCTTTAGTTCTTCATACAAAACTGTGGTAAGCGTTACTAAGGTCTTTTTAGTTCTTCATACAAATCTGTGGTAAGAGTTACTAAAGTATCTTTAGTTCTTCATACAAAAATGTGGTAAGAGTTACTAAAGTATTTTTAGTTCTTCATACAAAACTGTGGTAAGAGTTACTAAGGTCTCTTTAGTTCATACAAAACTGTGCTAAGAGTTACTGAAGTCTCTTTAGTTCTTGGTGTAGAACTGTGGTAAGAGTTAGTAAAGTATCTTTAGTTCTTGATACAAAACTGTGGTAAGAGTTACTAAAGTCTCTTTAGTTCTTGGTGTAGAACTGTGGTAAGAGTTAGTAAAGTCTCTTTAGTTCTTGATACAAAACTGTGGTAAGAGTTACTAAAGTCTCTTTAGTTCTTGGTGTAGAACTGTGGTAAGAGTTAGTAAAGTCTCTTTAGTTCTTGATACAGAACTGTGGTAAGAGTTACTAATGTCTCTTTAGTTCTTGATACAGAACTGTGGTAAGAGTTACTAAAGTCTCTTTAGTTCTTCATACAAAACTGTGGTAAGAGTGAAATCTATTTAGTTCTTGATACAAAACTGTGGTAAGAGTTACTAAAGTCTCTTTAGATCTTGGTACGAAACTGTGGTAAGAGTTAGCAACGATTTATCATTCTTTATGAAATAAAAACACTGAAATCTTAATTAATAGAGAGTTTTAGCTTTGTAACTCTAAATACACCAAACCTGAAACGCTGAAATCGTCTCTTATATTATAATTGTGAGCGAAGATCAGTAAACGTTACAAAAACTGACAAAGTATTTCTTATTGAATATGTGACTTGTTTAATGTCCACACATAAGTGTTGGCTTTTATCGTGGGAGTCTTTCAAGTTACTAGTGTTCAACTGTTTTAAAGATCTCCATGAAATGAAATGTTAAATACTGTTATCTACACAGCATATATAAGTATTCATCACTTCTGGAATTATTGTGCTAATATTTTAACAATTCTTAGAGAGCTACCTGTTTAATTGCTCTATGATTCGGTTACACGCTAATGCCCAATTCGCATTATCATGTTTCACTTAATCATCTGGGCATGAGCCAGTTATATTAATGTTATAAATTAGAGCTGGACTGCCATTTTCAGATCGCAGATGACTTGCAATAACACTCTGAGAAGTTCTTAACTTAGAGATAATGTAAATCTAATATCAGTACTACATATACGGAGTTCACTGTAATTGATTCATTCAACAATTCCATGGTTTAACAGTTTCCGCCTTGGAGTAAGAGAGAAAAATATATTTTCAATAAAAGATGAGAAATATTGAAATAATACACAGAACATTTAGTGTCTCGAAGTTAATTTGCTGTAAAACCGATGTTCAGGCAACTTACTGTCTCTATCCACTTCTAGCATCTTGTTAAAATAGAGATTTCAAGAACCTGACCAGCAAACCTTAAGTATTTGTGACAGCCATTCATTGGCCGTCCATAATCCAGTAAGAAATAACAATATTTCGTATATGTCAGGAAAGATGCGCAGTATAAATTGACATGTGTGTGTTAAGTATTGAAAAGAGAAAAATAAGCGACCGAAAACCCAAACATCAGGGCTGAGAGAGGGTTGACTTACTGAAAATGTTAACTTATGGAGCTGCTTTTAACAGCAACATCAAAGACCTGCCCTCGGAATTTTAAATACTTTTCCGGTACTAGTAGCTATGCTTACACACTTTCATGTAAATTTTCTGAGGAAGGGTGCACTTTCTTACAACTTTAAATTGTTAGATTAGGGTTAACTTTTTCAAAACCAGTTTACTTTCAGAATTTTATGCCTTTCCAGTGCTAACTATTTTACCACATTTCTATTTGTTTATTTTTGAATTTCACGCAAAGCTACACCACGAGGGCTATATACGTTAATCGTCCCTAATTTAGCAGTTTAAGACTAGAGGAAAGGCAGCTAGTTACCACCACTCACCGCCAACTCTTGGGCTACTCTTTTACTAACAAATAGTGGGATTGACCGACACATTTTAACGTATCTACGACTGAAAGAGCGAATATGTTTGGCGTGACGGGGATTCGAACCCGCGACACTCAGATTACGAGTCGAGGGTCCTTACCACCTGGCCATGCTCTCTACTAAGGAGAACCAATACAAGTCTCACTCAGCAGTGTAATTTCACACACAAAGTGTTATTTCAAACCCCTTAAAAGTTTTCATGGTGTACAGAAAGCTATAAATTAATTTCGTTTGTCTAAAATACGAAACCTTAGTAATTTAAAATTCAGTAGATTCGCTTTTATTCAGATTGTATTAATTTTTTTTTTATTTGAATATTTTTCTTCCAATAGTTATAACGAGTTTTAAGAAAAGTTTAGCAGAAATTGTTTTCTTCTAACACAAGAGAAGAAAATGTTCTTTAAATCTGGTCGAATCTCACACGAACTCTCGAAAGTGTCAGGAAAGAATTTTAATTTTCTAACGACCGAACAAGAGAGTTCTGTTTTATGTTTCAAGAAAAGAAAATAGAGTGAGCAACTTAGAAACGCTAGTTGATAACTAGCATGACGTAATGGAAGCTTAGAAGTAAAATAATGGGGTTTCAGTTAGACAAGTTATCTAAAAATCCTAACGAAGCAAGGATCTATGGTTAAAATATTCTTTAACCGAATTTAGGAGTACAAATGAACAGTTTGTAACCTCTATAGTCATAATCTTAAAAGCATGGAACAAGGAAATATTGTGACTAAATCTCATCCTTTTGCATCTGTGAAAAGTCCAACTGAGCTCAATATCACTTCAATGAGTCCATTCTTCAAAGTCCATGTCTCATCATTATTTTAATTGTTTGCTTTGAAATTCGAACAAAGCTGTATAATTAGTATCTGCAGTAGTTGTTCCTAATTTAGTAATGTAAGGATAGAGAGAAAGCAAACAGCCATCATCACCCACCGCCAACTTTTGGGCTACTCTTTTATCAACGAATAGTGGATTGACCGTAATATAATAACGCCGCAACAGGTAAACGTACGAGCATGTTTGGAGTGGCGGGGATTCGAATCCGCGACCATTAGGTTGCTGGACTTTAAAGAATGGACAAATTGGAGTGGTAATGGAATCAGTTTCATACACAATATTAGCAATGTTATTAAATCGACCGCCACAAGAAAATATTAATTTATTTTCTGGTGTTATTATGTGAGAAAAATATTTTTTCTTTGAGGTCATTGTCGTTATTTTTAATGGTTCAAAGTGTCACGAATATTTACAGTTCTGGTGACCTTTAATTATCATCACAATTTATCTTTTTGACCCGTTGACCATAGCTTGTCACACAAAACTCTCTTTAAGTATCTCCCTACACAGTTTATATTATAAGTAAAAGGTAAAACATACTTGTAACAGCAACAATAGATGTGTTAAATGTTATGTATTCAATTGAAATAACTGTTACTAAGCAATTTTTTCGTTTTTTATATACAAATTGAAATAGAAAGTTACTTTTTGGATAAACGTAAGTAGCACAGAAGATTAGACGTATTATTAGAAAAAGAAGAGAGATAACAACTCAAGTTATACTATAGATTATTGAATACCATTAAAACTTGCAAACTCACGATAAACTTTAATGAACCCCATTTCACATCGACAGATGAACTATAAAAAAAAAACACAAATACACGAAAGGTTCCAGAAATCTTAACAACCATCTAATCATGTCTAATGACTCGTTTTGATTTTGGTTATCTTATTATCACAAAACATACCTGGATTCCTAGTACTCCAACATATTTTCTACTAGCCAACAAGGTTAATAGTGTTCGGTATTTGTTTAATCACCGTGACCTTTTAAAGGTCAAGGTCATGAAACAAGCCTTGGTCAAAAGGTGTCGATTTTTTGTTTTGTAATATTAAACCTTTTGTAACCTAATATCAATCTAATTAACAGTTTTATTGCTTATTCACAAATCGTTTACTGGGATTTGTACATGTTCGTATATCATTTTGGGGGGAGATTTTCATCCTAATGAAATAAAACTGGACGTACAGATATTGGAAATCAGAAAGGCTAAAATAACAAATTTTTATCTTTACGGTTCAACGAAACTCATATCAGATTTTATTCCACTGTTTTGTTGTTGTTTTTTAATTTCGCGCGAAGCTACTCGAGGTCTATCTGCGCTAGCCGTCCCTAATTTAACAGTGTAAGACTAGAGGGAAGGCAGCTAGTCATAACCATCCACCGCCAACTCTTGGGCTACTCTTTTACCAACGAATAGTGGGATTGACTCTAACATTATAACGATTGAAAGGGAGAGCATGATTTGGTGTAAAAGGAGCTCGAACCTGAGGTCCTCAAATTACATGCTGTATATAATCAGTCAGATTGTTACCATATTACTTACCATACAAATAAAAATTCACAGTTGATATCTATAAGTATCTACACGATATTTCTATGATTTTGTTGAATAGGAGGATTGATCGACACATTATAACGCCCCCACGGCTGAAAGGGCGAACATGTTTGGTGCGACGGGGATTCGAACCCGCAACCCTCGGATTACGAGTCGAACGCCTTAACACGCTTGGCTATGCCGGCCTTTATTCCACTGCTCCCATGTAGCTCTCTTAGAACGTAGTTCATTGCCTTTCACGCTTTTAAGCAAGTTTGTAATGTCCAGCACAAATAATAACAACAGCATTAGATTTGAATGTTCAGTTAAGGTGAATCTTTACAAATGACTCATGTGGTCATCAATATTCTGAAGTCGAGAGCTCTGAAACCAGGCAGTTTTTGGACACGGAATATTGCATACCGGACAGGAGAGGACGTGGCCTCATGGTTAATGCGTGGTATTTGAATATGAGAAATCACGGCTCAGCATTCCGTAATTTGTAGCACGGGTGTGTTATAAGAATGAAAAGATAAAACCCCATTTACTGTTTAGGGTAGTTCAGTAGATGGCCGTGACTGTTGTTTACTAACTTCCTTGTTAATAATCTATCGGTTCAAAATTAGGTACGGAAGCATTGTATGAATATCCGGAACGAGCATCATGAACAACAACAATAGGTCCCCAACTAATTGTAAGGTCTTGAACGGTACAATATTAAATTCTTCTTGATAAATCCTGTTTTACAATCAATCACCAATAGCACAGAAGTGATTTCTGTCATCACAGAAAGTAATGTACAAAATCTTCTGGGATATGAAAAGTAAAAAAATATTAGTGGTCAATGTTCGTTTTATGTTTTTTGAAAATTCAATAATTTCAAATATTATTTGGAATTTAAAAAAACAGCTGACAACATTCTTAATACTAAACTAGAGACACATCTCATTTCCTCCAAAACTTGTTTATTTCATCTCTAAGCCAAAATTATGTAACTAAGTGATTTAAATAGGTTTAGTAGAGTTTTGGAGAGTATTGAATATATCAAGAATAGAAACACAAGTCCGAGGTTATGCGTATTTCTTTTCTTTTGTTACACATTTGGCCCACTGGTGACTGTTGAGAGTTTAAAGTCATAAAAGGCGTTTTCAGTTTCGGTTAAAAGCTTTTTGCAAAACCTACTTACAACGTGAAATTAACAAAAACTAGTACTGACGTTTTCATGATTAAATATTCGATTTTTCGATTTTAAAAACAAAGTTCGTGCCCAGGCTAATATACTAAGTGCAAACTGATAATATATAGAGTCACTGACAGTTAGCTCAGTTTTCAGGAAATTAGACAGACATGCGAATGGAGATCTGTTAATATTGCTGTGTAGTAATGTTAAATATCACTTTATGTTAGTCAAAATGCGTGCAAAATGCTTCAATATTTCACATGTGTTTCAGTTAACCATTCTCATGATTTGAAATCCATTATTTTGTTCTTTGTTATCATGTTATTGTATTACACTTTTTTTATTATGTTATAAGTATTCTTCCTTTTTTCCTTGCCCACCGCGGGTATCGAAACTCGGTTTTTAGCGTTGTAAGTCCACAGACATGCCGCTGAGCCACTGGGGAAGTGTCTTAAGTTAAAACAACATTTATTTTTTTTCTGGTGGATAAGCGATTAGTTGACCAACTTAAAATATTAACACTTGGGACTCGACTCTCCATGTAGCCTATTGAAAACCTTTGTGCTAGCACAAACTTGGCCCGGCATGGCCAAGCGTGTTAAGGCGTGCGACTCCTAATCTGAGGACGTGGGGGCGTTATAATGTTACGGTCAATCCCACTATTCGTTAGTAATAGAGTAGCCCAAGAGTTGGCGGTGGGTGGTGATGACTAGCTGCCTTCCCTAAAAACAAACAACTTTTCTTTTTATTTATTTTTTTACTTTTTTATATTCCTTCACATAATTCATTTCTCAGATACCGACTCACATTGTGACCTTTGACATGCATTGAATCACATTGTATTTCCAACTGTCAATTATATATAGAAATCTAATATTTTCAGTGTTTTTACTCATAAAGGTGTTTGTCTAATGCACGAGCACCTAGAAATAACCTATTCAGTCTGTTGAACGGAAAACGTAGTCACTTCAGCATAAACCAAATCCCATAGCGGAGGGTAATAAGGTTAGGGAACCCAAGAAAAACCACAAGAGATAAGTAGGAAAGAGAAGTTAACAATTAATCGAGTGTTTAATAAAGTTATTTGGATTTACATTTTAATTGAAAATAATTAATTGGATCATATAAAAGTCATGAAAGTCAATTCGTGCATGACTTAAATTAGCATTAAACATGAGAAAGCAAGTTTAACAAAGACCAAGTTCCGTTTTTTATCAACGTTTAGCGGATATAAAACTATCAGAATCCTTACTGGTGGAAGTATGAAACTAATGTTATTTTACGTTAACATTGTTGAGTTTCAGATAACAAGAGTATATCATATTAAACAAACGAGGTGGCAAATAAGACAAATAATAAACTAAACATTACCATAACCATTGGCCCGACATGGCCAGGTGGTTAAGGCGTTCGACTCTTAAATTGAGGGTCACGGATTCGAATCCCCGTAGCACCAAACATGCTCGTCCTTTCAGCCGTGGGGGCGCTATAATGTGACAGTCAATCCCACTACTCGTTGGTAAAAGAGTAGCCCAAGAGTTGGCGATAGGTGGTGGTGACTAGCTGCCTTTCCTCTAGTCTTACACTACTAAATTAGGGACGGCTAGCGCAGGTCTCATCATTACTTTGATTGTTTGTCTTGAAATGCGCACAAAGCTACACGAGAGCTATCTGCGCAAGCCGTCCCGAATTTAGCAGTGTAAGACTAGGGGGAAGACAACTAGTCATCGCCACCCATCGCCAACTCTTGGGCTACTCTTTTATAAAAGAATAGTGGGATTGGCCTTCACTATATAACACCCCCACAGCTGAAAGGGCGAGTATGTTTGGTGTAACGGGGAATCAAACCTGCGACTCTCGGATTACGAGTCGAGTGCTTTAACCACCTGGCCATATCCGTCCCTCTGCTGTAATGAAACACTATGCATAATGCAGGCAAAATCTGGACTTATAGATAAATAAATGGATGAGTAAATAGAAATTTCGAAAACTCATATTTGTTTTCCACAATGCATAAAAAGAAATCCATGACTGAAGATATTTGACCAGAAGGTTTTGGTTTAAGTTTAAGTCTTGTTTTTGTTGGTACTCTCACATTAAATCAGTCTTGTGAGGGCGTTATACATATATATATATTAGGTGGTAGTTAGTGATGACTAGTTGCCTTCTCTCTTGTCTGACACTGCTAAATTAGGAATGGCTAGCGCAGATAGCCCTCGTGCAGCTTTGTGCGGACTTTATAAAATCGAAACGAAATATATACCTACTCTATAAATGTTACCTGTTCTCTTTTGTGTCTATTGTTTATATTTGTAAAGGAAAGAAAGATATTATTTTTTTACCACATTGTAGGTATCAATTATGCCATAAATTCCATGAATCGCACACAACGTTTCTATAAACAGTTTTTTGCTTTAGGAATCCTTGTGAACGAAATTAACAACTCTACAGTATTGATTGGTAATGAGTGATTACTATTGGTGAATATCGAAAAAACGTCATCTTGTTATTGCAGTATCTAAGACAAAGTCCATTATTCTAATCACCTTAAGTCATAATAACCTGCTCTTTGCTGATTAAACTCCAATACCCGTTTTTTATGTGTGTGTAAAATATATTTTTTCTTTTAAAGAAATATGGCATTATTACATTGTGCTGATGTAAAAAAAAATTAATTTAAGATATTTAATTTAATTATCGAGCAGAGTAAACCCTGAAATGTATTTAAAGTAACTAATTATTAACCAATAACGTAAAGAAAGCTTAAGTATGTTGAAACTGGATGGATGACATCTCAATATCTTAGACATCTGCATTTTTTTCTTTCACCTCACCACGCATGACCCTGCCTGATACGGATATTGAGGGCCTATAAGTGATGAACATCATGGTCTGAGGGCCTATAACCAATAAACATTGTGGACTGAAGGCCTATAGCTGACGAGCATTGTTGTATGAGGACCTATAACTAATAAACATTGTGGACTGAAAGCCTATAGCTGATGAACATTGTTGTCTGAGGGCCTATAACCAATAAACATTGTGGACTGAAGGCCTATAGCTGACGAGCATTGTTGTATGAGGACCTATAACTAATAAAAATTGTGGATTGAGGGCCTATAACTAATAAACATTGTGGACTGAAAGCCTATAGCTGATGAAAATTGTTGTCTGAGGGTCTATAACCAATAAACATTGTGGACTGAAGGCCTATAGCTGACGAGCATTGTTGTATGAGGACCTATAACTAATAAAAATTGTGGATTGAGGGCCTATAACTAATGAACATTGTGTATTAAGGGCCTATAACTAATGAACATTGTGTACTAAGGGCCTATAACTAATGAAGGGTAAACCCTTAGCATACAATGACTATACGATTTGTAGGCTTATGAGACTGACTCTATTAGCATTGAACAAATATTTAGCACGTAAATACAGTAAACCGTAATTTTTGTTTAATGACGTTGAATTCCAACCTTGTAACGTCCTCTAGGTACGTATATAAACAACATGTTTGTTGTAAGTTGAAGATTAATTTGCGATTCATAATAATAATCGTTTAGTTTTTGAATCAAACACGGTAATTAAAACGACCAAGCTCAACCAGCTTATTGATGTCTTCACTGCTGAACGTCTCACTGGTTTCTTTTTAAGAGTAACTTCAACAGTTTTTGTCATCTCTATGATAAGTGATTTGTTCTTACGTATTTTGATTTCTTTTTGTGTGTATGCACGTATGCGTTTTAAGACATTTATTCGAAGATGCATCTTACACTATTTATAAACGGTGGTGTTCAACGACTGAAGTTGAAAGGCTTGGCAGCCTTCCTGTACGAATTAACCCCACAGTGGCACAGCGATATGTATGCGGACTTACAACGTTAAAACAGGGTTTCCATACCCGAGATGAGCAGAGCACAGATAGCCTATTGTTTGGCTTTGTGCATAATTCAAACAAAAATCAAACTGTAAGAACTATTTATTTCATACAGTCTGTGGCACGTAGAATGTTATTCTGCTGACTAGTACATACGTTATTCGTAATATAATATAATGTTTCTAACGTTAGTACCGAGTTAATGTTTTCATACATTTCAATTATGGCTGCATTAACAAAAATAAATGTTAGACTGATGTAAACAGTCAGTTTACTCTACTGATTTTAGTAACGGACAGCTAATGTTTTATTAACTTCACAACGTCGTGTTTCAACAATGAAATTTAAACTACCAACCTAGCGAATCATGTTTCACAAGAAGTTTTTATTCTTAAAAGTTTGCTTGTGCCAGAAGGTGTTCCAAAACTACATTATCAGGAATATTCTGTTACTGTTTACTCACAGACTAACGCTGTTTTCACTTCTCTTCGTTTTCTCTCTTTCCACAACGGACACAGATTGGCATCTTTGGTAGAGTTTGTTCGTTTGTTTGAAGCTAAGCACAAAGCTACATAATGGACTGTCTGTGTTCTGCTTAACAGGAGATTCAAAACCCGGTTTCTATCTCTTTAAGTCCGTACCCATACGGTTGTACTACTCTGGAAAACCGATCGGTTTCGATACAACAAAATATACCACTACTTTAAGCTTTAGGAATGTTATAATGTTAGTCTCAAAGTTAGATTTACTACACTGTTAGCCAGTAGTAAGGTGATACCAGCTGTAGGAATGTTATAAGAGTGACAGTAGGGACAATGGATAGCAAGGTAATACTAGATATTGGTATGTTATAAGAGTGATAGCATGGATAGTGGTTAGATGGGTGATACTAGCTTTATGTACGTTATGAGAGTGACAATATGGACAGTAAGTAGTAAGGTGATATTAGCTGTAGGAACATTATAAGAGTGACAATATGGACAGTAGGTAGTAAGGTGATACTAGCTGTAGGAACATTATAAGAGTGACAGTAGGGATAGTGTGTAATAAGGTGATACTAGCTATTGGTATGTAATAAGACTGACAGTAGAGATAGTGTGTAATAAGGAGATACTAGCTATCGGTATGTCATAAGAGTGACAGTAGAGATAGTGTGTAATAAGGTGATACTAGCTATTGATATGTTATAAGACTGAGAGTAGAGATAGTGTGTAATAAGGTGATACTACCTATTGGTATGTTATAAGACTGACAGTAGAGATAGTGTGTAATAAGGTGATACTAGCTATTGGTATGTTATAAGACTGACAGTAGAGATAGTGTGTAATAAGGTGATTCTAGCTATCGGTATGTTATAAGAGTGACAGTAGAGATAGTGTGTAATAAGGTGATACTAGCTATTGGTATGTTATAAGACTGACAGTAGAGATAGTGTGTAATAAGGTGATACTAGCTATTGGTATGTTATAAGACTAACAGTAGAGATAGTGTGTAATAAGGTGATTCTAGCTATCGGTATGTTATAAGAGTGACAGTAGAGATAGTGTTTAATAAGGTGATACTAGCTATTGGTATGTTATAAGAGTGACAGTAGGGATAGTGTGTAATAAGGTGATACTAGCTATTGGAATGTTATAAGAGTGACAGTAGAGATAATGTGTAATAAGGTGATACTAGCTATTGGTATGTTATAAGACTGACAGTATAGATAGTGTGTAATAAGGTGATACTAGCTATTGGTATGTTATAAGACTGACAGTAGAGATAGTGTGTAATAAGGTGATACTAGCTATCGGTATGTTATAAGAGTGACAGAAGAGATAGTGTGTAATAAGGTGATACTAGCTATCGGTATGTTATAAGAGTGACAGTAGAGATAGTGTGTAATAAGGTGATTCTAGCTATCGGTATGTTATAAGAGTGACAGAAGAGATAGTGTGTAATAAGGTGATACTAGCTATTGGTATATTATAAGAGTGACAGTAGAGATAGTGTGTAATAAGGTGATACTAGCTATTGGTATGTTATAAGAGTGACAGTAGAGATAGTGTGTAATAAGGTGATACTAGCTATCGGTATGTTATAAGACTTACAGTAGAGATAGTGTGTAATAAGGTGATACTAGCTATTGGTATGTTATAAGAGTGACAGTAGGGATAGTGTGTAATAAGGTGATACTAGTTATCGGTATGTTATAAGAGTGACAGTAGGGATAGTGTGTAATAAGGTGATACTAGCTATTGGTATGTTATAAGAGTGACAGTAGAGATAGTGTGTAATAAGGTGATACTAGCTATTGGTATGTTTTAAGAGTGACAGTAGAGATAGTGTGTAATAAGGTGATACTAGCTATTGGTATGTCATAAGAGTGACAGTAGAGATAGTGTGTAATAAGGTGATACTAGTTATCGGTATGTTATAAGAGTGACAGTAGGGATAGTGTGTAATAAGGTGATACTAGCTATTGGTATGTTATAAGAGTGACAGGAGAGATAGTGTGTAATAAGGTGATACTAGTTATTGGTATGTTATAAGAGTGACAGTAGGGATAGTGTGTAATAAGGTGATACTAGCTATCGGTATGTTATAAGAGTGACAGTAGAGATAGTGTGTAATAAGGTGATACTAGCTATTGGTATGTCATAAGACTGACAGTAGAGATAGTGTGTAATAAGGTGATACTAGCTATTGGTATGTCATAAGACTGACAGTAGAGATAGTGTGTAATAAGGTGATACTAGCTATCGGTATGTTATAAGACTGACAGTAGAGATAGTGTGTAATAAGGTGATACTAGCTATCGGTATTTTATAAGACTGACAGTAGAGATAGTGTGTAATAAGGTGATACTAGCTATTGGTATGTTATAAGACTGACAGTAGAGATAGTGTGTAATAAGGTGATACTAGCTATTGGTATGTTATAAGACTGACAGTAGAGATAGTGTGTAATAAGGTGATTCTAGCTATCGGTATGTTATAAGAGTGACAGTAGAGATAGTGTTTAATAAGGTGATACTAGCTATTGGTATGTTATAAGAGTGACAGTAGAGATAATGTGTAATAAGGTGATACTAGCTATTGGTATGTTAAAAGACTGACAGTATAGATAGTGTGTAATAAGGTGATACTAGCTATTGGTATGTTATAAGACTGACAGTAGAGATAGTGTGTAATAAGGTGATACTAGCTATCGGTATGTTATAAGAGTGACAGTAGAGATAGTGTGTAATAAGGTGATACTAGCTATCGGTATGTTATAAGAGTGACAGTAGAGATAGTGTGTAATAAGGTGATTCTAGCTATCGGTATGTTATAAGAGTGACAGTAGAGATAGTGTGTAATAAGGTGATACTAGCTATTGGTATCTTATAAGAGTGACAGTAGAGATAGTGTGTAATAAGGTGATACTAGCTATTGGTATGTTATAAGAGTGACAGTAGAGATAGTGTGTAATAAGGTGATACTAGCTATTGGTATGTCATAAGACTGACAGTAGAGATAGTGTGTAATAAGGTGATACTAGCTATTGGTATGTTATAAGAGTGACAGTAGGGATAGTGTGTAATAAGGTGATACTAGTTATCGGTATGTTATAAGAGTGACAGTAGGGATGAGTGTGTAATAAGGTGATACTAGCTATTGGTATGTTATAAGAGTGACAGTAGAGATAGTGTGTAATAAGGTGATACTAGCTATTGGTATGTTTTAAGAGTGACAGTAGAGATAGTGTGTAATAAGGTGATACTAGCTATTGGTATGTCATAAGAGTGACAGTAGAGATAGTGTGTAATAAGGTGATACTAGTTATCGGTATGTTATAAGAGTGACAGTAGGGATAGTGTGTAATAAGGTGATACTAGCTATTGGTATGTTATAAGAGTGACAGGAGAATAGTGTGTAATAAGGTGATACTAGCTATCGGTATTTTATAAGACTGACAGTAGAGATAGTGTGTAATAAGGTGATACTAGCTATCGGTATGTTATAAGAGTGACAGTAGAGATAGTGTGTAATAAGGTGATACTAGCTATTGGTATGTTATAAGAGTGACAGTAGGGATAGTGTGTAATAAGGTGATACTAGCTATTGGTATGTTATAAGAGTGACAGGAGAGATAGTGTGTAATAAGGTGATACTAGTTATTGGTATGTTATAAGAGTGACAGTAGGGATGAGTGTGTAATAAGGTGATACTAGCTATCGGTATGTTATAAGAGTGACAGTAGAGATAGTGTGTAATAAGGTGATACTAGCTATTGGTATGTCATAAGACTGACAGTAGAGATAGTGTGTAATAAGGTGATACTAGCTATTGGTATGTCATAAGACTGACAGTAGAGATAGTGTGTAATAAGGTGATACTAGCTATCGGTATGTTATAAGACTGACAGTAGAGATGAGTGTGTAATAAGGTGATACTAGCTATCGGTATTTTATAAGACTGACAGTAGAGATAGTGTGTAATAAGGTGATACTAGCTATTGGTATGTTATAAGACTGACAGTAGAGATAGTGTGTAATAAGGTGATACTAGCTATTGGTATGTTATAAGACTGACAGTAGAGATAGTGTGTAATAAGGTGATACTAGCTATTGGTATGTTATAAGACTGACAGTAGAGATAGTGTGTAATAAGGTGATACTAGCTATCGGTATGTTATAAGAGTGACAGTAGAGATAGTGTGTAATAAGGTGATACTAGCTATCGGTATGTTATAAGAGTGACAGTAGAGATAGTGTGTAATAAGGTGATTCTAGCTATCGGTATGTTATAAGAGTGACAGTAGAGATAGTGTGTAATAAGGTGATACTAGCTATTGGTATATTATAAGAGTGACAGTAGAGATATGAGTGTGTAATAAGGTGATACTAGCTATTGGTATGTTATAAGAGTGACAGTAGAGATAGTGTGTAATAAGGTGATACTAGCTATCGGTATGTTATAAGACTGACAGTAGAGATAGTGTGTAATAAGGTGATACTAGCTATTGGTATGTTATAAGAGTGACAGTAGGGATAGTGTGTAATAAGGTGATACTAGTTATCGGTATGTTATAAGAGTGACAGTAGGGATAGTGTGTAATAAGGTGATACTAGCTATTGGTATGTTATAAGAGTGACAGTAGAGATAGTGTGTAATAAGGTGATACTAGCTATTGGTATGTTTTAAGAGTGACAGTAGAGATAGTGTGTAATAAGGTGATACTAGCTATTGGTATGTTATAAGACTGACAGTAGAGATAGTGTGTAATAAGGTGATTCTAGCTATCGGTATGTTATAAGAGTGACAGTAGAGATAGTGTTTAATAAGGTGATACTAGCTATTGGTATGTTATAAGAGTGACAGTAGAGATAGTGTGTAATAAGGTGATACTAGCTATCGGTATGTTATAAGAGTGACAGAAGAGATAGTGTGTAATAAGGTGATACTAGCTATCGGTATGTTATAAGAGTGACAGTAGAGATAGTGTGTAATAAGGTGATTCTAGCTATCGGTATGTTATAAGAGTGACAGAAGAGATAGTGTGTAATAAGGTGATACTAGCTATTGGTATATTATAAGAGTGACAGTAGAGATAGTGTGTAATAAGGTGATACTAGCTATTGGTATGTTATAAGACTGACAGTAGAGATAGTGTGTAATAAGGTGATACTAGCTATTGGTATGTTATAAGACTAACAGTAGAGATAGTGTGTAATAAGGTGATTCTAGCTATCGGTATGTTATAAGAGTGACAGTAGAGATAGTGTTTAATAAGGTGATACTAGCTATTGGTATGTTATAAGAGTGACAGTAGGGATAGTGTGTAATAAGGTGATACTAGCTATTGGAATGTTATAAGAGTGACAGTAGAGATAATGTGTAATAAGGTGATACTAGCTATTGGTATGTTATAAGACTGACAGTATAGATAGTGTGTAATAAGGTGATACTAGCTATTGGTATGTTATAAGACTGACAGTAGAGATAGTGTGTAATAAGGTGATACTAGCTATCGGTATGTTATAAGAGTGACAGAAGAGATAGTGTGTAATAAGGTGATACTAGCTATCGGTATGTTATAAGAGTGACAGTAGAGATAGTGTGTAATAAGGTGATTCTAGCTATCGGTATGTTATAAGAGTGACAGAAGAGATAGTGTGTAATAAGGTGATACTAGCTATTGGTATATTATAAGAGTGACAGTAGAGATAGTGTGTAATAAGGTGATACTAGCTATTGGTATGTTATAAGAGTGACAGTAGAGATAGTGTGTAATAAGGTGATACTAGCTATCGGTATGTTATAAGACTTACAGTAGAGATAGTGTGTAATAAGGTGATACTAGCTATTGGTATGTTATAAGAGTGACAGAAGGGATAGTGTGTAATAAGGTGATACTAGTTATCGGTATGTTATAAGAGTGACAGTAGGGATAGTGTGTAATAAGGTGATACTAGCTATTGGTATGTTATAAGAGTGACAGTAGAGATAGTGTGTAATAAGGTGATACTAGCTATTGGTATGTTTTAAGAGTGACAGTAGAGATAGTGTGTAATAAGGTGATACTAGCTATTGGTATGTCATAAGAGTGACAGTAGAGATAGTGTGTAATAAGGTGATACTAGTTATCGGTATGTTATAAGAGTGACAGTAGGGATAGTGTGTAATAAGGTGATACTAGCTATTGGTATGTTATAAGAGTGACAGGAGAGATAGTGTGTAATAAGGTGATACTAGTTATTGGTATGTTATAAGAGTGACAGTAGGGATAGTGTGTAATAAGGTGATACTAGCTATCGGTATGTTATAAGAGTGACAGTAGAGATAGTGTGTAATAAGGTGATACTAGCTATTGGTATGTCATAAGACTGACAGTAGAGATAGTGTGTAATAAGGTGATACTAGCTATTGGTATGTCATAAGACTGACAGTAGAGATAGTGTGTAATAAGGTGATACTAGCTATCGGTATGTTATAAGACTGACAGTAGAGATGGTGTGTAATAAGGTGATACTAGCTATCGGTATTTTATAAGACTGACAGTAGAGATGGTGTGTAATAAGGTGATACTAGCTATTGGTATGTTATAAGACTGACAGTAGAGATGAGTGTGTAATAAGGTGATACTAGCTATTGGTATGTTATAACACTGACAGTAGAGATAGTGTGTAATAAGGTGATTCTAGCTATCGGTATGTTATAAGAGTGACAGTAGAGATAGTGTTTAATAAGGTGATACTAGCTATTGGTATGTTATAAGAGTGACAGTAGGGATAGTGTGTAATAAGGTGATACTAGCTATTGGAATGTTATAAGAGTGACAGTAGAGATAATGTGTAATAAGGTGATACTAGCTATTGGTATGTTATAAGACTGACAGTATAGATAGTGTGTAATAAGGTGATACTAGCTATTGGTATGTTATAAGACTGACAGTAGAGATAGTGTGTAATAAGGTGATACTAGCTATCGGTATGTTATAAGAGTGACAGTAGAGATAGTGTGTAATAAGGTGATACTAGCTATCGGTATGTTATAAGAGTGACAGTAGAGATAGTGTGTAATAAGGTGATTCTAGCTATCGGTATGTTATAAGAGTGACAGTAGAGATAGTGTGTAATAAGGTGATACTAGCTATTGGTATCTTATAAGAGTGACAGTAGAGATAGTGTGTAATAAGGTGATACTAGCTATTGGTATGTTATAAGAGTGACAGTAGAGATAGTGTGTAATAAGGTGATACTAGCTATTGGTATGTCATAAGACTGACAGTAGAGATAGTGTGTAATAAGGTGATACTAGCTATTGGTATGTTATAAGAGTGACAGTAGGGATAGTGTGTAATAAGGTGATACTAGTTATCGGTATGTTATAAGAGTGACAGTAGGGATAGTGTGTAATAAGGTGATACTAGCTATTGGTATGTTATAAGAGTGACAGTAGAGATAGTGTGTAATAAGGTGATACTAGCTATTGGTATGTTTTAAGAGTGACAGTAGAGATAGTGTGTAATAAGGTGATACTAGCTATTGGTATGTCATAAGAGTGACAGTAGAGATAGTGTGTAATAAGGTGATACTAGCTATTGGTATGTTATAAGAGTGACAGTAGGGATAGTGTGTAATAAGGTGATACTAGTTATCGGTATGTTATAAGAGTGACAGTAGGGATAGTGTGTAATAAGGTGATACTAGCTATTGGTATGTTATAAGAGTGACAGTAGGGATAGTGTGTAATAAGGTGATACTAGCTATTGGTATGTTATAAGAGTGACAGGAGAGATAGTGTGTAATAAGGTGATACTAGCTATCGGTATTTTATAAGACTGACAGTAGAGATAGTGTGTAATAAGGTGATACTAGCTATCGGTATGTTATAAGAGTGACAGTAGAGATAGTGTGTAATAAGGTGATACTAGCTATTGGTATGTTATAAGAGTGACAGTAGGGATAGTGTGTAATAAGGTGATACTAGCTATCGGTATGTTATAAGAGTGACAGTAGAGATAGTGTGTAATAAGGTGATACTAGCTATTGGTATGTCATAAGACTGACAGTAGAGATAGTGTGTAATAAGGTGATACTAGCTATCGGTATGTTATAAGACTGACAGTAGAGATAGTGTGTAATAAGGTGATACTAGCTATCGGTATTTTATAAGACTGACAGTAGAGATAGTGTGTAATAAGGTGATACTAGCTATTGGTATGTTATAAGACTGACAGTAGAGATAGTGTGTAATAAGGTGATACTAGCTATTGGTATGTTATAAGACTGACAGTAGAGATAGTGTGTAATAAGGTGATTCTAGCTATCGGTATGTTATAAGAGTGACAGTAGAGATAGTGTTTAATAAGGTGATACTAGCTATTGGTATGTTATAAGAGTGACAGTAGGGATAGTGTGTAATAAGGTGATACTAGCTATTGGAATGTTATAAGAGTGACAGTAGAGATAATGTGTAATAAGGTGATACTAGCTATTGGTATGTTATAAGACTGACAGTATAGATAGTGTGTAATAAGGTGATACTAGCTATTGGTATGTTATAAGACTGACAGTAGAGATAGTGTGTAATAAGGTGATACTAGCTATCGGTATGTTATAAGAGTGACAGTAGAGATAGTGTGTAATAAGGTGATACTAGCTATCGGTATGTTATAAGAGTGACAGTAGAGATAGTGTGTAATAAGGTGATTCTAGCTATCGGTATGTTATAAGAGTGACAGTAGAGATAGTGTGTAATAAGGTGATACTAGCTATTGGTATATTATAAGAGTGACAGTAGAGATAGTGTGTAATAAGGTGATACTAGCTATTGGTATGTTATAAGAGTGACAGTAGAGATAGTGTGTAATAAGGTGATACTAGCTATCGGTATGTTATAAGACTGACAGTAGAGATAGTGTGTAATAAGGTGATACTAGCTATTGGTATGTTATAAGAGTGACAGTAGGGATAGTGTGTAATAAGGTGATACTAGTTATCGGTATGTTATAAGAGTGACAGTAGGGATAGTGTGTAATAAGGTGATACTAGCTATTGGTATGTTATAAGAGTGACAGTAGAGATAGTGTGTAATAAGGTGATACTAGCTATTGGTATGTTTTAAGAGTGACAGTAGAGATAGTGTGTAATAAGGTGATACTAGCTATTGGTATGTCATAAGAGTGACAGTAGAGATAGTGTGTAATAAGGTGATACTAGTTATCGGTATGTTATAAGAGTGACAGTAGGGATAGTGTGTAATAAGGTGATACTAGCTATTGGTATGTTATAAGAGTGACAGGAGAGATAGTGTGTAATAAGGTGATACTAGTTATTGGTATGTTATAAGAGTGACAGTAGGGATAGTGTGTAATAAGGTGATACTAGCTATTGGTATGTCATAAGACTGACAGTAGAGATAGTGTGTAATATGGTGATACTAGCTATTGGTATGTCATAAGACTGACAGTAGAGATAGTGTGTAATAAGGTGATACTAGCTATCGGTATGTTATAAGACTGACAGTAGAGATAGTGTGTAATAAGGTGATACTAGCTATCGGTATTTTATAAGACTGACAGTAGAGATAGTGTGTAATAAGGTGATACTAGCTATCGGTATGTTATAAGAGTGACAGTAGAGATAGTGTGTAATAAGGTGATACTAGCTATTGGTATGTTGTAAGACTGACAGTAGAGATAGAGCGTAGTAAGATGGTACTAGCTGTATGTACGTTATAAGAGAGACAGTTGGGGCTGCGGGTGGTAAAGTGATTTTGACTGGCTACTTCCTCCCACCCAATACTTTCTGCTCTGTTTAAGGTAGGAAACTCACATAGAAGTACAACGTTCTTTTTGTGTGTTATACGATAATGATTTCTAATATTGAAAATCCATTACTTAAAGTTACAGTGAATATTCACTTTTCCTCTCGAGTCATTTCTTCATCATAACAGTCGTTACAGTTGAGAGATGGTGGGAAGTAGCCTTAGTAGCTTTGTCATAAATACACAAAATATTCTTGCAACGAAACAAGATACTTGGTGTATATGTCTATATAAGATATTGTGAAGATCACTAAACATAGTTAAAAAGACACAAAACAACTGGTTTTTTATAAATAATCACTCTGTATATATCTTTTGTAAAAATTATTGGTAATTTTTTCATCATCAATATCAGATGAGAAGCAGACATCAGAGGAAGATTATATCTATATTTTATTTCAGTTGTACTCCTTTGGAGAGGACTTGGACTTGAGAAATATAGACTGTCATTAGTAACACTGAGTTCAGCCAGAGTTTAAGATAAAGCCTGATATAAAACTCTTCAGTCATTAATTTAATTGTAATTAGAATACAAAAGCTCGGAAGACAGCCAGAAATACAACTAACATTCATTTTCGTGCTGTCTTGAAGAGACCATGATATATATCTACAGGATTCATGGTGATAAATACGTCTACAGGATACATGTTGATAAATACGTCTACAGGATTCACGGTGATAAATACATTTATAGGATTCATGGTGATAAATACGTCTACATGATACACGTCGATAAATACGTCTACATGATGCATAATGATATAAATTTCTACATCATGAACAGAGAATTCTTAATGAATCTTATGTGAGGTTATTTTTTCTTTTTCTCTTTTTGACTATTCCTCTGGAGTAAATCGAACTTTGACACAACTACTGGCTAACAGTGTAGTAAATCTAACTTTGAGAACACCACTGGCTAACATTGTAGTAAATCTAACTTTGAGACTACTACTGGCTAACAGTGTAGTAAAATCTAACTTTGAGACTACTACTGGCTAATAGTGTAGTAAATTTAACTTTGAGACAACTACTGGCTAATACTGTAAAGGACAAAAGGACAAAAACCAAGTCTATTATACTCAATGGTTAGGTAATTACACTGGACAGAAGGGCTATTTAGGTTTGTTTGAACATACAAAACACAAAATGTCACTGGACCAATCTTTACAGAAATATATTTTCAAAACGTTTTACGTATAGTACCTAAATGTGAATATTAAATTTTCAAAATATGTTTAATCTGTTGATTTGAGTATAAGTTTGACAAGAAAGATTCCATATCAGGCTAAGAACGAAACCTGAAATATGTTTTTATTATCTATTGAAAACTATATTATTCAGATAACTATAGGTTTATATAGGATTTGGTTTAATGTCCATCTGTGAGTACTTCTCTTAAATATTGAAGAAGAGGTTGACATCTGTAATTTCCACAGAAGCTCAACGGAGGTTGCAGTAAATTTTTGCTCTTTAAAGTATTTTAGTCACTATTTTCAAATTGCAGACTAAGTCTTCTATAAACTTGTCTAACCGTTTTTGGCCCGGCAATTAAGATGCTCGACTTTCAATCTGCAGGTCACTGGCTTAAATTCCATCATCGAACATGCTTGTCCTCTCCGCTGTGAAAGCGTTATAATCTTACAAACAATTCTACTATTCGTTGGTAAAAAAGGTAGTCCAACAGTTGGCGGTTGGTGGTAGTGAATAGATGTTTTTCACCCGGTGTGTCACTTTAAACATAGGAACGGCCAGAGCAGCTAAACCTTAAGTAGCTCTGAGTGAAATTGAACGCAAAACAAACCGTTTTTTCGTGATTTCGAAACAATGTTTGAAGCTCCATTCTGAGGTTAAACTGAGTTTTCCATGGAGTTATCTTCAGCCGTTTATCTTTATTTTGAAACAACATTTCGCACTTCAGGTTAAGATCGGGCTGAGTTTTTCCATGAACTCCACTCGCCGTTTTTCCTGATTTCGCAAAACACACCACCTGAAATGTCTTTTCACTGCTTTACATTGAGATGTTAACTTGTAATATTTTATGAAAAAGGTCTTAGTACAATTTAAATTTCACTTTTAATATTATGATGACCGAAGCTTAACTGTGAAGGTGACATCTAACGGAAGGTACGTGTCACTCTAATCCTACTGGTGAATTTACCTAGCATAGCAGTATTCTATGCTTCTGAGTTTTATGAGTTCACATAAGATTCCAAAATTTGGGTAATAAAAAACAAATGGATAAAAATATTTTAACGTGATGCCACCATTCATAGCGTGTTTTTAACACCTAATTTTAGATAAGACGTAAGTTATTTAACCTCTTCAAACCTGGTGAAAACTTAAACAAAAGTAAAACTGAACTTGAAGTGACGTAGCCTAATGACACATACTGCATTCAAACCTGGTGAAAACTTAAACAAAAGTAAAACTGAACTTGTAGTGACGTAGCCTAATGACACATGTTGCATTCAAACCTGGTGAAAACTTAAACAAAAGTAAAACTGAACTTGTAGTGACGTAGCCTAATGACACATACTGCATTCAAACCTGGTGAAAACTTAAACAAAAGTAAAACTGAACTTGTAGTGACGTAGCCTAATGACACATGTTGCAGAGAATACTCGTTGCATAGAATATTCCTCTAGCTGCAGAGAATACTCATTGCATAAAATATTCCTCCAAACACCAATACGCAGCATAAACCGTATTTCTTTATCATGTACTATGATCCTGGTCATATGTCGTCATTATTAATTGTTTGTATTAAAATTGTGACCTTCCAATGGAAACTGTACCACTTGATTTCTTACAGAGTTTAAATTATTTATAATTTCAACTCGACACTACTTAGTTCAATAGGAAACTGTGAACGTTCGGTTACAGTGAGTGGGTGAGTAGTTAAAAGGAAACAAAATAGAAACATCGTTCTTATCTTCTAATAACAATTACAATATACATTATCCTTAAAAATACATTCGATCTTTACTTAGCATTTCACATTAATAATGATAGAAACGTTTGAACTAAATTACAAATTCAACATGCTACATTGTTTAACTTTAGGTTATTTTCACCCCCATGTAATTAAATAGTTCTTGAGCTGCTCATAAAAATATATTGCTCACTTTAGCTACACCTCTCTGCTACCCGTTAGAATGTCGTTAACTTGAAGGATTCACACCGTTAAAATCCAAGGTTCGATTCTCCTCGAAGGATATGGAAACAAACAGTATAAATATCAGATGTTCTGAAACCTGATATAAAAACATGTTTTATTCTACAAATATACATAGAAATGTTCTTTGTTATAGTAGGTGAATCTTGACTTACATATTCGTTTTTCTACAAATATACATTGAAATGTTCTTTGTTATAGTAGGTGAATCTTGACTTACATATTCGTTTTTCTACAAATATACATTGAAATGTTCTTTGTTATATTAGATGAATCTTGACTTACATATACGTTTTTATACAAATATACATAGAAATGTTCTTTGTTATAGTAGGTGAATCTTGACTTACATATTCGTTTTTCTACAAATATACATTGAAATGTTCTTTGTTATAGTAGGTGAATCTTGACTTACATATTCGTTTTTCTACAAATATACATTGAAATGTTCTTTGTTATATTAGATGAATCTTGACTTACATATACGTTTTTATACAAATATACATAGAAATGTTCTTTGTTATATTAGATGAATCTTGACTTACATATTCGTTTTTCTACAAATATACATTGAAATGTTCTTTGTTATATTAGATGAATCTTGACTCACATATACGTTTTTCTATAAATATACATAGAAATGTTCTTTGTTATATTAGATGAATCTTGACTTACATATTCGTTTTCTTACAAATATACATAGAAATGTTCTTTGTTATATTAGATGAATCTTGACTTACATATTCGTTTTTCTACAAATATACATTGAAATGTTCTTTGTTATAGTAGATGAATCTTGACTTACATAAACATCCAGATATTCCCATAGTTTCTTCTGTATCCATAGATGGTCAGGTGATCCCTCTACTCGTAATCTTAGGGTCGAGGGTTCAAATCCCCATCACACTAACTACGCTCGCCCTTTCAGCCTTAGGGGAATTATAAAATGATGTTGAATCCCACTATTCATTGGTAAAGAGTAGCCCAAGAGGTGGCGGTGGGTGGTAATGACTAGCTGTCTTCCGTCTAGTTTTACACTGCTAAATTATGAACGGCTAGCGCAGAGAGCTCTCACGTAGTTTTGTGCAAAATTCAAAACCAAACAAACAGACCGTGTACGTAGAAATGTATTATATCCTATTGGTTACTTCCATTTTTCACAGAAACGTAAAGAAACGCTGCTCTATTTACCACCTCGTAGAAACACGTACAGCTAAAGGTTTACTTTTCTCTCTTACGACATTAAAAAAAAAAAAAAAAACGCAGTTAACCGAATTTGATGTGCAGAACTTTACACCCGGTCATTGTCACGTGTCTCTGAACAATATTTCCTACAGACGAATGAAGATGCGCTTTTTACCGTATTCGTATTTACGTGAAACCTAACTGATCTTGAAATTTTTATTATACGCTTAAGTTTACTCTTGTGTACGACAAATGGAGACGAACTCTTTTATCAGGCTTGTTTTCACGTGTATGTAACCATAAAAAATTATATAAATTCTCAGTCACATGTACGAAGCTGAGTTTTATTTTTGTACTGAATTCTCTATCGACAGATTTGTCATCTCTTCTCATCAACGTTCTGGCACAAATTTGGATATTTTATTTTTGCCTTTGTTTCTAGAAATCCATCAGATCAGTTTTTATTCTCAATGCTACTTCGTGCGGAGAGCGATTCATATTAAAAGTAGTTTTGAACCTCATCACGTTTTTTACAGTAAATTTCTTTACGTCCTTTAACTAACAACCATGCATGTTGACAATAGACGTGCAGCGTAGTTCCATGTCAAAAGCACGCCACTACTCCCTGTTTTTCTCATAATCCACCTGGTTTACAAGTACTACGATTTCGCAGCACTTATTTAAACATCCACACTGCGCAGAAATCCGTAGGTGCTGCGGCTGATAACTTGACTAGTCTCTATATAGAATAGCATTAATAATCGTTTCACTTTTTCAACTACTTGAAGTATACAGTGTTCGAGCGGATATATAACAGACGCCGTATTTTGTTTACCACAGATGAGATACGACTTGTTGCAAGTTTGCTTTTGGATGTTTCTTTTACCTCAAAATGATCCATATTTATTTGTTTTCGTATGGCACAAGGTATACTCTCGTCTCAGAGGTTCTCAATCTTAGTTTAAGACATCAGTATGATCTGAGTTCAAGAATATTTTGCTTTAGAAAGAGCTATTACATATCCTTCGTGAAAGCAACAAAAAATATGTAAAACAACACCGAGATATACGTAAAGCCAAGTATTATCAAGACGTAGTTCTGGTACATGCTGATCCACCGACTTTATATTGGAAATGTTTCTCAACTTTGGGATTTGCATATTCAAAATATTTTTCATACAACGTGCTCAACCATCTGCATATATCTACTCATATTATTACTCAAAATGAACATTTGGAATCAAATGTAGTTTTGTACTCTATCTCCATGTATACAAGTAAATGAATTTGAAGTTGAATCTAGGGCTACTTAAAGCGTATATAGAGCTTAAAGCTGGAGTTACTTTCAGTTTATCTAAAGCTTGAATCTAGGGTTACTCTCACTTTATCTAAAACTTGAATCTAGGGTTACTTTCACTTTATCTAAAGCTTGAATCTAGGGTTACTTTCACTTTATCTAAAACTTGAATCTAGGGTTACTTTCAGTTTATCTAAAACTTGAATCTAGGGTTACTTTCAGTTTATCTAAAGCTTGAATCTAGGGTCACATTCAGTTTATATAAAGCTTGAATCTAGGGTTACTTTCAGTTTATCTAAAGTTTAACTTAGGGTTAGTTTCAGTTTATCTAAAGCTTGAATCTAGGGTCACATTCAGTTTATCTAAAACTTGAATCTAGGGTCACATTCAGTTTATCTAAAGCTTGAATCTAGGGTTGCTTTCAGTTTATCTAAAGCTTGAATCTAGGGTTACTTTCAGTTTATCTAAAGCTTGAATCTAGGGTCACATTCAGTTTATCTAAAGCTTGAATTTAGGGTTACTTTCAGTTTATCTAAAGCTTGAATCTAGGGTTACTTTCAGTTTATCTAAAGCTTGAATCTAAAGTCACATTCAGTTTATCTAAAACTTGAATCTAGGGTCACATTCAGTTTATCTAAAGCTTGAATCTAAAGTTACTTTCAGTTTATCCAAAGCTTGAATCTGGAGTCACATTCAGTTTATCCAAAGCTTGAATCTGGGGTCACATTCAGTTTATCCAAAGCTTGAATCTAGGGTCACATTCAGTTTATCTAAAGCTTGAATCTAGGGTTACTTTCAGTTTATCCAAAGCTTGAATCTAGGGTCACACTCGGTTTATCTAAAGCAATAGGGATTTGATCGTTTATTAATGGTCGCTCTCATGACCATAACATACCTTAGTCGTTAAACGTAATTTTATATTTACAAACATATATTTCTCCAAAATATTATTCTATGTCAACAGTTAAATTTTACTCCAACCTTTACTTTATTCCAACAGTTATATCTTATTCCAAACATTACTTTACTCCAACAGTTATATCTTATTCCAAACATTACTTTATTCCAACAGTTATACCTTATTCCAAACATTTCTTTATTCCAATAGTTATATCTTATTCCAAACATTACTTTATTCCAACAGTTATATCTTATTCCAAACATTACTTTATTCCAACAGCTATATCTTATTCCAAACATTTCTTTATTCCAACAGTTATATCTTATTCCAAACATTACTTTATTCCAACAGTTATATCTTATTCCAAACATTACTTTATTCCAACAGTTATATCTTATTCCAAACATTACTTTATTCCAACAGTTATATCTTATTCCAAACATTACTTTATTCCAACAGCTATATCTTATTCCAAACATTACTTTATTCCAACAGTTATATCTTATTCCAAACATTACTTTATTCCAACAGTTATATCTTATTACAAACATTACTTTATTCCAACAGTTATATCTTATTCCAAACATTACTTTATTCCAACAGTTATATCTTATTACAAACATTACTTTATTCCAACAGCTATATCTTATTCCAAACATTACTTTATTCCAACAGTTATATCTTATTCCAAACATTACTTTATTCCAACAGCTATATCTTATTCCAAACATTTCTTTATTCCAACAGTTATATCTTATTCCAAACATTGCTTTATTCCAACAGTTATACCTTATTCCAAACATTACTTTATTCCAACAGTTATATCTTATTCCAAACATTACTTTATTCCAACAGTTATATCTTATTCCAAACATTACTTTATTCCAACAGCTATATCTTATTGCAAACATTACTTTATTCCAACAGTTATATCTTATTCCAAACGTTACTTTATTCCAACAGTTATATCTTATTCCAAACATTACTTTATTCCAACAGTTATATCTTATTACAAACATTACTTTATTCCAACAGTTATATCTTATTCCAAACATTACTTTATTCCAACAGTTATATCTTATTCCAAACGTTACTTTATTCCAACAGTTATATCTTATTCCAAACGTTACTTTATTCCAACAGTTATAAAACCTACTCCAAACATCGCTTTATTCCAACAGTTATAAAACCTACTCCAAACATCGCTTTATTCCAACAGTTATAAAACCTACTCCAAACATCGCTTTATTCCAACAGTTATATCTTACTCCAAAGTACTTTTACCACCACTGTTTCATGTTACTTCAATATTACTTCATACCAAAGTTACACTTTTCTTTTCAAAATTTCTCCCATACTAACTGGTACGTTTCACTCCAAAACTACTTGTGTTCACAGCTATATCCTTGATTAAAGCCGTAACCACATTTGTGTATAGTGAAATGTGATTTAGTATTCTCATTCGTGTTCACAATGCAAAAAAAAAAATATAAAGCTGTTTTTTTGTCTCTGGTCATTAGAGATGTATTTTTTTCCTAATGTTGTTTACGTGTCAATCGAACAGACATACGGAGTTTCACTTTTCTTCTCACGGTTACTTGAATGTTCTTTGGATGAAGCAACGTTTCATCACGTGGGTTGTTTCTAGGCTCTTTAGAAGACATTCTCAAGGTCGGTTCAGTGAAATGTAATGCAGTGTAAGTTTATTTAACAGCTTCACTTCTTGCTTACAACGGTACGGTGCGTGATTAGTTAAATTTTTACAGTCAACTGAAGGTGAGCTTCATTGTCACCGTTATTTTCGTGTTGAATTACATGGTTAGTTCAATTTTTACAGTCAACTAAAGGTGAGTTTTATTGTCACCGTTATTTTCAGGTTGAATTACGTGGTTAGTTCAATTTTTACAATAACCTAAAGGTGAGTTTCATTTTAACCGTTATTTACATGTTGAATTGCGTGGTGAATTCTATTTTAACAGTCAACTACAGGTGCGTTTCATTCTCACTGTTATTTTAATGTTGAATTACGTGGTTTATTCCCTTTTTACAGTCAACTTAAAGCACACTGTTATTTTCATGTTCAATTTCGTGTTTAGTTCTATTTTAACGGTAAACTAAAGGCGAGCTTCATTTTCAACGTTATTTTTATGTTCAGTTACGATGTTAATTCTATTATTACAGTCAACTAAAGGTGACCTTCATTTTTACCGTTATTTTAATGTTCAATTACGTTGTTAATTCTATTTTAACAGTCAACTAAAATGAGTTTCATGCTCATTACAATTTTCATGTTGAATTGCGATGTTAGTTAAATTTTTACAGTGAACTAAAGGTGAGTTTCATTTTCACCGTTATTTTCATGATGAATTGGGTGGTTAATTCTATTTTTACAGTCAACTAAAGGTGAGCTTCATTCTCACCGTTATTTTTATATTGACTTTTGTAGTTAGTTCTACCTTAACAATTAACTAAAGGCGAGTTTCATTTTTTCCGTTATTTTCATGTTGAATTGCGTGGTTAATTCAATTTTTACAATCAACTTAAGGTGCGCTTCATTTTCAACATTATTTTCATGTTTACTTTAGTGGTTAGCTCTATCTTAACAATTAATTAAAGACGAGCATTATTTTCACCATTATTTTCAAATTGAATTACGTAGTTAGTTCTATCTTAACAATTAACTAAAGGTGAATTTCATTTTTTCCGTTATTTTCATGGTAAATTACCTGTTTAGTTCTATTTTTAGAGTCAACTAATGGTGAGCTTCATTTTCACCGTTATTTTATTGTTGAATTTCGTGGTTAGTTCAATTTTTACAGTCAACTAAAGTTGAGTTTCATTTTCACCGTTATTTTCATGTTGAATTACGTCGTGAATTCTATTTTAACAGTCAACTAAAGTTGAGTTTCATTTTCACCGTTATTTTCATGTTGAATTACGTCGTGAATTCTATTTTAACAGTCAACTAAAGGAGAGTTTCATTTTCACCGTTATTTTCATGTTGAATTACGTCGTGAATTCTATTTTAACAGTCAACTAAAGGAGAGTTTCATTTTCACCTTTATTTTCATGTTGAATTACGTCGTGAATTCTATTTTAACAGTCAACTAAAGTTGAGTTTCAATTTCACCGTTATTTTCATGTTGAATTACGTCGTGAATTCTATTTTAACAGTCAACTAAAGGAGAGTTTCAATTTCACCGTTATTTTCATGTTGAATTACGTCGTGAATTCTATTTTAACAGTCAACTAAAGGAGAGTTTCATTTTCACCGTTATTTTCATGTTGAATTACGTCGTGAATTCTATTTTAACAGTCAACTAAAGTTGAGTTTCAATTTCACCGTTATTTTCATGTTGAATTACGTCGTGAATTCTATTTTAACAGTCAACTAAAGGAGAGTTTCATTTTCACCGTTATTTTCATGTTGAATTACGTCGTGAATTCTATTTTAACAGTCAACTAAAGGAGAGTTTCATTTTCACCGTTATTTTCATGTTGAATTACGTCGTGAATTCTATTTTAACAGACAACTAAAGTTGAGTTTTATTTTCACCGTTATTTTCATGTTGAATTACGTCGTGAATTCTATTTTAACAGTCAACTAAAGTTGAGTTTCATTTTCACCGTTATTTTCGTGTTGAATTACGTCGTGAATTCTATTTTAACAGTCAACTAAAGTTGAGTTTCGTTTTCACCGTTATTTTCATGTTGAATTACGTCGTGAATTCTATTTTAACAGTCAACTAAAGTTGAGTTTCATTTTCACCGTTATTTTCGTGTTGAATTAGGTAGTTGGTTCTATTTTAACAGTTAACTAAAGGCGAGTTTCATTCTTACCATAATTTTCATGTTGAATTGAGAAGTTAGTTCTGTTTTTACAGTCAACTAATGCTGAGATTCATTGTCACCGTTATTTGTATATTGACTTTCGTGGTTTGTTCTATCTTAACAATTAACTAAAGGCGAGTTTCATTTTTTTCCGTTATTTTCATGTTAAATTACGTGTTTAGTTCTATTTTTAGAGTCAACTAGTGGTAAGCTTCATTTTCACCGTTATTTTATTGTTGAATTGCGAGGTTATTTCTATTTTTACAATCAAATAAAGGCGAGCTTTATTCTTGCCGTTATTTTCATGTTGAATTACGTGATTAATTTTACTTTAACAGTCAACTAAAGGAGCTTCAGTCTCTGTTATTTTCATGTTGAATTACATCTATCTTTCTCTTACTTTAATGATCAAGAAATGGGTGAAATTTTATTGGGTGAATTTCTGGTGAGGAAGCTTCAATTCTTCAGTTTGCTTTCCAATTATATGTGGTATGTGACAATGGAATAAGTAATCTATAAGAGTTTGCTTCTTCGTTAAACATCTCTGTGTTAAGTGTTTGATAGCTCCTGTTAAAACGTTTTTTTTTCTACAAGAGCTAATGTCATAAATTGACATCTAGTTCTTTGTAAAAAGCTCGTATATCATCATCTAACTGTTAATTTTCTGCCATTAGTTAAGAGTTAATTTTAATAAGAGTTTGTTATCATCAGTAAGCAGCTAGTTTTCTGTAAACGTTTTTTGTATTGTCAGTTAAGAGCTAGTTTTCTGTAAACGTTTTTTTATTGTCAATTAAGAGCTAGTTTTCTGCAAACGTTTTTTTTTATTCTCAATTAAGAGCTAATTTTCTGTAAACGTTTTTTTTATTCTCAATTAAGAGCTAATTTTCTGTAAACGTTTTTTTATTGTCTTTTAAGAGCTAGTTTTCTGCAAGCATTCAGTTTGCTTTCAGTTAAAAATGATTTTTCCCGAAAAGTTTATTATGATCATTCAGTTACTGACTTGTTGTCATAGTTTGGTGTGGTAATGTAAAGATATAATTTACTGTGAAGTTTTGTACGATCATTCGATAACTGATTTATTGTAATAGTTTGGTGTGGTAATGTAAAGATATAATTTACTGTGAAGTTTTGTACGATCATTCGATAACTGATTTATTGTAATAGTTTGGTGTGGTAATGTAAAGATATAATTTACTGTGAAGTTTTGTACGATCATTCGATAACTGATTTATTGTAATAGTTTGGTGTGGTAATGTAAAGATATAATTTACTGTGAAGTTTTGTACGATCATTCGATAACTGATTTATTGTAATAGTTTGGTGTGGTAAATTAACAGTATTTTCTGTAAAGGTAAAATACGTTTCTACAACTTAAAACCTCCACAAGTTAAATGCTTGATTTCTGTGAGAGGTTTCACCATAAGTTAAAATCTCATTTGTTGTGAGAGTAAGCTTGTTGTGGCCTACTAGTCAGCGCGTCTGTACTGTGAATCCAAGGCTTTGTGAGTTACATCCTGTCACTGCAAAAATCTAACACTTCACGTTTTGGTCGTGTGTGCTGAATAACTCTAACGAAATGATACTATTATTCAATCAAACAAGACTGGTCAAGGATATGGCGGTGAGTAATGTTTACTAATCTGCTTTTCCTCTGAACTATCAGTTTAAAGTTATGGACAGTTAATACAAGCGCCCCCTGTGAAGGTATGGCGTCATTAATTAAAATCTGGTACCTTGCGTGTCTGTAGTTAAGCAAAAAGCTACACTATGGGCTGTCTGTGTTGTGTCCATTACCAGTATAAAATCTCGTGTCGTAAGTCCGAAGACATGCTGCTGTGCCACTGGAGGGCCAAGTCTGGCATCATAAGTAATAAACCGGTTTTCTCTGATTTTGGTATAGCAAATACGATATGGTTCTCAATGAACATTTATTATTGTAAATAAATAGACAGTTTCGTTCTGGAACTTAAAGTCATAAGTTACAAACTTTATCTATTTGTAAGGTTGGTATTTTTGTAACTTTTAGTCAATCAGAAATCGTTTGAGAAAGGTCGTTCAAGATTGTTTGTTTGTTTGTTTGTTTTGGAATTTCGAACAAAGCTATTCGAGGGCTATCTGTGCTAGCCGTCCCTAATTTAGCAGTGTAAGACTAGAGGGAAGGCAGCTAGTCATCACCACCCACCGCCAACTCTTGGGCTACTCTTTTACCAACGAAAAGTGGGATTGACCGTCACATTATAACGCCCCCACGGCTGGGAAGGCGAGCATGTTTGGCGCGACGCGGGCGCGAACCCGCGACCCTCAGATTACGAAGCGCACGCCTTAACGCGCGAGGCCATGCCAGGCCCCGTCGTTCAAGAACATATAAAGAAAGGTCATAGTTCATTAGAAGACTTTTAGAAATGTTGCTCTTTAAATACATCAAGAGAATTTCATCTGCGTTTTCGAATGGAAAAAAGAAAAGGAATTCGGTAATGCTATGTTTTACATCTTCACTTAAACAGCTTGTCCTTCTGTATTATATAGAGTCGCAATGGACATGCGTGTTTACCAGCGTAAAGCAGCTGCTTTGGGGTTTATACTGAACAGGTTTATTACTAGTGGCCTTTCGATATCGAGGACTTTAACAATATTCTTCAAATTCCACGACTCGTATTGACCGTATCAATTTATGACACAGCCACGCACTGTCTTGGCTTCAGGTCTTGTCGGTAATTAACGTTACTTCTCATGGCATGATACTAGTTAATTGGAAACATTGAGGCTCAAGTCCGAACAAAAAAACAACAACAATCTCTTTCCGTAAAGAACTGCCAATATCAGTCTCTAGTAGAGCGCTTCCGATTCTTTTCATCCTTGTTCGCCCCTACCGGGAACATCTGTGAGAAGAATATATAAACGATATTTTGATTACCCAGGGGCTGAGTAAGCGCGTCTAGCAAAATCTTTGCTTAAATTAATCAAAGTGAGCCCTGGAAAATATCTAAGTAACAAATATCGTACGTTTTAAAGCTTAATCTTAAATATTCAATTTGCATTTTGAATAACAATTTACCAAAGAGATTTAACAGTACACGCTCTAGATAACTCGTGGAGGCCCCAAGGACTAATGTTATTAAAACAATGTGATAAAGTGATTCATTGGTAACGTATGTCAATTTAACAAATGACCATCACTTAAACGGTATTTGTGTGTGTGTGTGTGTGTGTTTTTTTTTAAATTCACAATCGCATCTAATTGTACGTTCCTCAACAAACGAAACTTGTTCGACAGAATAAACTTACTGGTATTAATTATATTTTAATCAATATTCAAGAAAGCACGTGCCATGTTCTATGTGACAGCTATGCTTTCAAAATAAGGAATTTGTTTTAGCCTTATGTAGGATTTCATTCGAAATGGAAGTATCAGAAACTATAAATGGAATACAATTTCCGTCTTAGGTCTTAGACAAAAATGTGAAGGTGTTTTATTTTGTTTCGTTTTGAATATTATTCCGTAATGTATAACATTTTGTTGATGGATATCTGAATGAGATTGAAAACAGTAAATATTTTGGGTATCTATAAGTCCTTCAACTTGTCTATTTTGTTACGTTTTCATTAAAAAAACATTTTGACTTGACTTACGCAATACTTTCTTTCATCTAAGTGTCTTTGAATATGACTTCGTTTATATTGTTTACAACCAAAACGTCGGTCATTCAACTCGGTCAAAGGAAGAGGTACACGAGTGAAAATATCGGAGCATTAATTATCTTCAGGTCACGCGATTTGACCATTAGAGATGCTGAAAAATGTTCTTCTAAGAACGTGTGAACAAATAAGCTAAATTTTATCCATAATATTTCATATGAGAAAGTTAAAACAGTTCAGATCACGTTCCCGTGATGTGGAACCATTTGGTGTATGAAACCAGTTGAGGCATAATACGTTCGCTTTGCTGTTGTTTTCTGTTTTTGTCTTTTCTTCCCTAGGTTACAGACGAACTTAGCTTCAATAACATTCCTAGAAAGAATGGCTAGGAACACGCACAATAACGTGGTAGTTTAGCATCAGGAATCCACGTGTTACATATCGTTACATTAGGAAAATAAAATTAAAGCACTCTCCTGATTTGACAAACAGGTTCATAGGCGTAGAAATGTGCTTATACGATACCTAAACAGATTTATGACTAGAAAATAATGAACATTATATAAACAGGTTCGTTACTAAAAACAGGTTTAACTAGAAAATAAGAACATGACAAGAGAAACAGGTTCGTGACTAAAAAACATGAACGTGATTAGAGAAACAGATTCGTATCTAGAAAACAAAAACATGATTAGAGAAATAGATTTGTGACTAGAAAACAAAAACATGACTTGAGAAACAGGTTCGTGACTAGAAAGCAGGAACATGATTAGAGAAATAGACTCGAGGCTAGAAAACAAGAAAATGACTAGAGAAACAGGTTTGTGACTGGAAAAAGAGATTCGTGACTAGAAAACGAGAACATCACTAGAGAAACAAGTTCATGTTTAGAAAACAATCAAGATTCTAGTAACAGGTTCGTGACTTGAAAAAGTCAAGACTACAAGAACAGGTTCGTGACTAGGAAACGAGAACATGACTAGAGAAACAGATTGTGCTAGAGAAAAATATTCATGACTAGAAAACAGTTTTATAAACATAAGATCTCGATAGGAAAGCTGATTTGTGACTATATAACAGAATCGTGATCAAAGAAACAGGTTCATGAGTGCGTTGAGTTCATAAACAAACACAATTAAAAATTATTGTATAATTTTCTTAGGCTAAAGAGCAATAAACGTGTGATAAATTAATATGTAGTTTTTTGTACTTGTTTTTATAAAAGAATATTTAATCTTCTTATAATTACGTGCTTTAAAATTGTTTATATGATTGTTTTGGTAAGTAAGCATTTTTCCTGACTGTACGTTTGAAAAAGCCCCCCGCTAGTACAGCGGTAAGTCTACGGATTTACAACGCTAAAATCGGAGGCTCGTTTCCCCTGGGTGGGCTCAGCTATAAGAAAGCACACAGTTTCTAAAATGATGATACTTAGCTATCGTTATTATGTAACTTCAGATTACAAACGAACAAAAGTAAACGTAGTTTCAGTCTCTGTTATCACGTCTGAGTATGCGTCAGTCTGTTGTTACGGTCTGTATTATACAGTCTGAGTATGCGTCAATCTGTAGTTACGGTCTGTATTATAAAGTCTGAGTATGGGTTAATCTGTGGTTATGGTCTGTATTATAAAGTCTGAGTATGGGTCACTCTGTGGTTACGGTCTATATTATACAGCCTAAGCATGGGTCAATCTGTAGTTACGGTCTGTATTATAAAGTCTGAGTATGGGTTAATCTGTGGTTACGGTCTGTATTATAAAGTCTGAGTATGGGTCACTCTGTGGTTACGGTCTGTATTATAAAGTCTGAGCATGGTTCAATCTGTATTTACGGTCTGTATTATAGTCTGAGTATGGGTCAATCTGTAATTACGGTCTGTATTATAAAGTCTGAGTATGGGTCAATCTGTAGTTACGATCTGTATTATAAAGTCTGAGCATGGGTCAATCTGTAGTTACGGTCTGTATTATAAAGTCTGAGTATGGGTCAATCTGTAGTTACGGTCTGTATTATAAAGTCTGAGTATGGGTCAATCTGTAGTTACGGTCTGTATTATAAATTCTGAGTATGGGTTAATCTGTGGTTACGGTCTGTATTATAAAGTCTGAGTATGGGTCACTCTGTGGTTACGGTCTATATTATACAGCCTAAGCATGGGTCAATCTGTAGTTACGGTCTGTATTATACAGTCTGAGTGTAGGCAAATTTGTAGTTACGGCTTATATTATCACGCCTGAGCATGGGCCAATTTGTAGTTACGATTTGTATTATAAAGTCTGAGTATGGGTCAATCTGTAGTTACGGTCTGTATTATAAAGTCTGAGTATGGGTCAATCTGTAGTTACGGTCTGTATTATAAAGTCTGAGTATGGGTTAATCTGTGGTTACGGTCTGTATTATAAATTCTGAGTATGGGTTAATCTGTGGTTACGGTCTGTATTATAAAGTCTGAGTATGGGTCACTCTGTGGTTACGGTCTATATTATACAGCCTAAGCATGGGCCAATCTGTAGTTACGGTCTGTATTATACAGTCTGAGTGTAGGCAAATTTGTAGTTACGGCTTATATTATCACGCCTGAGCATGGGCCAATTTGTAGTTACGATTTGTATTATAAAGTCTGAGTATGGGTCAATCTGTAGTTACGGTCTGTATTATAAAGTCTGAGTATGGGTCAATCTGTAGTTACGGTCTGTATTATAAAGTCTGAGTATGGGTTAATCTGTGGTTACGGTCTGTATTATAAAGTCTGAGTATGGGTCACTCTGTGGTTACGGTCTGTATTATAAAGTCTGAGCATGGTTCAATCTGTAGTTACGGTCTGTATTATAGTCTGAGTATGGGTCAATCTGTAATTACGATCTGTATTATAAAGTCTGAGTATGGGTCACTCTGTGGTTACGGTCTGTATTATAAAGTCTGAGCATGGTTCAATCTGTAGTTACGGTCTGTATTATAGTCTGAGTATGGGTCAATCTGTAATTACGGTCTGTATTATAAAGTCTGAGTATGGGTCAATCTGTAGTTACGATCTGTATTATAAAGTCTGAGTATGGGTCAATCTGTAGTTACGGTCTGTATTATAAATTCTGAGTATGGGTTAATCTGTGGTTACGGTCTGTATTATAAAGTCTGAGTATGGGTCACTCTGTGGTTACGGTCTATATTATACAGCCTGAGCATGGGTCAATCTGTAGTTACGGTCTGTATTATAAAATCTGAGTATGGGTCACTCTGTGGTTACGGTCTATATTATACAGCCTGAATATGGGTCAATCTGTGGTTTGGTCTGTATTATAAAGTCTGAGTGTGGGTCAATCTGTAGTTACGGTCTATATTATCACGGACTTCTTTGAGTACTGATCGATCTGTAGTTCACTTTAATTTTTGAAGTTTAAGACAGTATTAATGTGCTTTCTGACTGTAAATCGCCTATTTTATAATTCAAGATGGTTCCAAGGTGTCATCCACTGGTTATGCAATAAATTTGTATGTCATCGACGCAAAAAAACATAACAACCCTGAGTCGAAACTCTTCGATACTCGTTATAAGCAGCTTTCTACAGCTTAAGGTTCAAAGGGCCATTTTATTTTCAGTTATCAAGGTAATATTAAGATTAGGTAACTTTCGTAATTCAAGAAGGTTTCAAATGGTGCAATTCCTGGTGCATACCGACATTCTTTGTATTTCTTAATGTAAGTCAATGTCTTCATTGCAAAACGGATAGTTCTTTAGAAAATTACTTTTAGATTTAACTCATCCCTAATATTAATTATGGTTGTTTCAAAACATTATTATTTGATCTATTATAATTTTAAACTCTGTGTTCTTTATCTAATCCCTTAGGAATTTTCAATAATTAGAAGAATACATAATAAAATTATTTCAACCATACTATGTCCATCATGTCTCTTGTTAACGACGCATTTCGCTCAATCCAGAGATCTTCAGCTGGGATACAAGAAACGCAATAGTAGCTGGAACACTGTTTACTTAAATATTTGTTACGACAACAAGTTTTTATGTTGTTAACGCATATTCGAAGCTGAAGAAAAAGGATTTCCATTAATTATGTTTGTCAAAAGACGTTTGTTCTCTTTGAAAATTTATAGCGCGTACTGGAAGGATTTACACATTTTTAAAATAATGTTAGAAGATAAACGGCCTTTTCACTCCTTATAGTTCAAAGATAACTTTTATTTTAATCAACACTTAGCCCTGATGGCTTCTTTAGGGTTAGTACAAAAAACTGTGGAATTTCTTCCTCTACCGTCAACTATCGCCACCATTACCATTATTACTCAGAATTGTTTAACTCTGCATTTTCCACTGTAATGGAGTTTTACAGAGAACAGTCAAGTCAGTTGTATACCGCATATCTTGACAAACTCTGTACAAACTCTGTACAAACTCTTCATAATACTGGGACATCGGCTTCCAAGGTCAAAGTCAAACAGGCCAGGAGCACAAAAACCAATTGGCATTACACTTGGTGGAATAGAATTATTGTGACTGCAGTTTCTTCGTCCATCTTTCTCACGAAAACAGTCTTTTTACAAGGTTTGGCTGGAAGCTTGTGAACATTTGTAATTCTGTGTTGGTTTGTTAACGATACAGGCTTCTTTGAGTCGAAGGGTTCTCTTTCATAACCATAAATTTTACTCTGTGAATGAAGGAATTGTTTTGGAGCCATTGTTACCTAAAGAGCTCTTTTCAAGAACCTTATTGTACGAATATTATTAAAATATATAAGTACTAAACACATGCTCCTGACGGTACGATTCGAATATACGGGGCCCGGGATGGCCAAGCGTGTTAAGGCGTGCAACTCGTAATCTAAGGGTCGCGGGTTCGCATCCCAGTCGCGCCAAACATGCTCGCCCTCTCAGCCGTGGATGACTTTATAATGTGACGGTCAATCCAACTATTCGTTGGTAAAAGAGTAGCCCATGAGTTGGCGGTGGGTGGTGATGACTAGCTGTCTTCTCGCTAGTCTTACACTGCTAAATTAGGGACGGCTAGCACAGATAGCCCTCGAGTAGCTTTGTGCAAAATTCCAAAACAACCAACCAACCAATCGAGCATACGGCAAGCGAATCGATATTATAAAAAGCGCTTGATACTCTATATAAATTAATAATTCATACTTCGGGACTCAATTTCGTTTTTCATGCGGGATCTACATATACTTAAAGTCAATGAACGATTTTAACAGATTTCGTAAGCATCTGGTACCAATGAATCACGTTTTAGGTCACCTCGCACATTAGTTGTATCGATTAGTTAGTTTATAATATTGTGATCACAAACAGTTTTATATTTTTCAGTAAATATCAATAGCTTCTAATTAAAGAAAGAATATTTTCGAGACAATTACACAACATGATTGTTTTATAACGACCAAAATCTCCTAGTATTTAGTTTCAAAACTTTCATAACGATGTATTTGTTATTTTGCACACGACAGCAGTTCCAACGAATTAACAAAATCTGTGGTATGTGACGAGTTTCTTATCGGTTTACGGTGCCAGTGGAATGTAAACCGGTTTCAATACATTTGCATACTAGCCCATATGAAAAGTTTACTGATTATGTTTCCAAACACTACGCAAGCTCGCATACATACATGTTGGTACATATATTACATGATCTATTTATATCAAGTCCAATTTCTTAGCTTACATTAGATCTTCAACGTAAATCATGACAAGTACTGGGTTATCTTTGAGGCTCCGTCAATCATTCTTACCAAGACTAACATCTGTATATTCTACCACTATTACTTTTCCTGCTCAATTTGAATAAAGATAAAAACTGAGAAAATTTATCTTACCAATATATAATATCATATTATCATACGTTGTTTTCAAGGTATTCCCCTGATATAAGCGAAACGTATTGAAAGCATTTAGGAAGGATGGTACCTCAGGGAAAGACCGTTTTGAGTACCTCATACATTCATTAGGTCTTCCACTGCCTCCCCATCACGTGAGAGACTAGAGTGCTGTCTCTTCTTACATTCCAGGAATTTGCTAGCTTTGGATTTTCTTCAAAGTGTATTGGGATTATTATAATACTTTTGGATTTGCTTAAGATGAATTTATTTAAATTAGGAAGCAGACCATTAAAGACTGTACTGGACAACTTCCACAAATCACGACACTAGTTTGAGTTCTTCCATTATTCATGCTATATATATATATATATATATATCAAAAGTTATAGAATTCAATAGTAGATATTTAACTGTACAAAGACTTCACGTGCGTGCTAAACCTGCACATTTCAAACTCTATGGTGTTATCATGTTGCTTGTGTCTCAATGAGCACCGTCAGATAAACGGATTTTGTTCGTATTTAAGAGAAACAGAGTAAAACTTGAAAACTATATCTCTCATGAATGTTGATGAAAGCCATTCTACCAATATTTACTTTTGTCACAGGGATTACAACAAATAACGAAGTTTCTTTACTGATGCTACATGTTCTATTTTTTAGTCATTTTGATAAAATAACTGAGCATTTTCTGTACTCCATAGAAAGGTTCTTTCGATATTGATTGTGAGACTGGTTAGACCTGTCTCTCCAATTGGAAGGAAAATCGATCTTATGTTCGGGGAAATTCTATATTTGAATCTATTTTGGTTAAAGTTCAAATATGTTTTATAGATAATATCGTGTTTAACGCTTACGATTGTAATAAGCTGTCAATTACAGTCGCAAAGTATGAATTATAAATAGAATACCAAAATTGTTTTTGTTGTTCTTCTAGTGATTTTTGTGGAACAGAGTATTTCACACCAATGTTTCCTTGTTGTATTTTTTACAAAATGAAATTCGCTAAACTATTGAACTCAAAACCAGCTAACTAACCAATTATTGTGAAAAACTTTTTGAAATAAATAAGTTATTCACTCAAACATAGGTCCGGCATGGCCAGCTAACGTTACAAAGTTTGACCATCGTAGAAAGAGTTTATTGCAGCAATAAACGTAAAGTAATAAGATGCTAATGTCTTTGTTATGAAGTAAAACTAGCTGACATACCCGTTCAATAGGCGGAGAGTGGATGGGCGATCCGTATCAGAATGCCAGTTCCCTACGTAACTCCCTATGTGTATTACAGGTGTGTGCCACGTTTGGGGTAATCGGTCCAGTAGTTCATCAGTCATAAAAAAAGACACAACGCACAGAGAACACATAGATTCCCCAGCGACTAACATAGAAGAATGATTTATTTGTTTGGTTTGTTTCGAATTTGTTTCGCAAAGCTACACAAGGGCTAGCTGTCCCTAATCTAGCGGTGGAAGACTAGAGGGAAGGCAGCTAGTCATCACCACCCACCGCAAACTCTTGGGCTACTCTTTTACAAACGAAAATTAGGATTGACCGTCACACTATAACAACCCCACGGTTGAGGATGTTTGGTGCGACGTGAATTCGAACCCGCGACCCTCATATTACGAGTCAAGTGTCTTAACCACCTAGCCATGCCAGGCCTAGGCACATAAAAAAGCCAGACTTTGAATCAGTCTTCCTTCCCCTAGGCCCGGCATGACCAGGTGGGTTAAGGCGTTCGACTCGTAATCTGAGGGTCGCGGGTTCGAATCCCCGTCACACCAAATATGCTCGCCCTTTCAGCCATGGGGCGTTATAATGTGAAAGGCAATCTCACAATTCGTTAGCAAAAGAGTAGACCAAGAGTTGGTGGTGGGTGGTGATGACTAGCTGCCTTCCCTCTAGTCTTACACTGAAAAATTAGGAACGGCTGGCGCAGATAGCTCTCATGTAGCTTTGCGTGAAATTCAAAAACAAGCAGATACTACAAACAGATCCCAAACTACCAAGAAACTTTAGCGCTAATACCGTTGAGAAATCACATTATAACAACATGGTAAACTTTCAGGCAGTATTGTTTAAAGCTGGACGAAATCAGGAGGATATTTACCCACACATACACACACCTCATCTTACAATTAATAATTCTATCATTGCCATATGCTAGCTACAGTCATATAGAACATATTCTCATGAATACCGTTCCTGAAATGTTTAGATGTATAATAAGTGGTTTGCTCTGGAAAATAAAACTTGAACTTGCAAACAGCCTGGATAAATATCGTTGAAGTCCTAGCCCTAAACGGTTTTGCTTTGGTGCACTACCTTGGCGGATGAAGACGAGTTATGTTTATAGTACAGGATAAAGTAGCCAATACCGTCACTACTTTCTGAACTTCAATATTGTAGTTCTCTCAAAACGTACTTTTTTCCTGCAGGAAAGTAATCTGAGGGTCGCGGGTTCGCGCCCGCGTCGCGCTAAAACATGCTCGCCCTCCCAGCCGTGGGGGTGTATAATGTTACGGTCAATCACACTATTCGTTGGTAAAAGAGTAGCCCAAGAGTTGGCGGTGGGTGGTGATGACTAGTTGCCTTCCCTTTAGTCTTACACTGCTAAATTAGGGACGGCTAGCACAGATAGCCCTCTAGTAGCTTTGTGCGAAATTCCAAAAAAACAAAACAAACAAACCTGCGGGAAAAGAAAAACACGAGACAAAAACTTAGCGATGTATTGTACTTAGAAAGAACAATGAATTGTTTTTGTTTTGTTTAAATAACCAATGCGTTTCTTTCAGCAACTGTATTTGTAAATAACGGTGATTTTTGTGTTTTTGTTTTAATAGAACTAATCTGTTTATTTCAGCAGCTGTATTTTTCAAGAACACTGAATTTTGTGTCTTGTTTTGACAGAACTAATCTGTTTATCTCTGCAGTTCTAATCAATTTATAAACAAAAGTTTCTTTTTGCTTTTTGAAGAACATTTAACGTAAATACTAGACAATGTTTAAGATTAATACGTTAGAAAATGTAAACAATCGAATTACTAATGTTTGCACATAATATCATATTCATTGTGATCCAATAAAAACAACCAAAATATGTTGAAGAGGCGTAAACTGATTTTGGTTTTACTGACTACCTTGTACTAATACTCAATAATTCTTTTTAAAAAGTGCAGATTTATCTAGTTCGATTCTTTCTTTATCATAAATTTCAAAACTCTTTCGACTTTCGTGCCATTGTTTTGTTCAGTTCAAATGAAAAAGTTCACGTGCCTACACAGGAAATACGTTTCCTTTAGATTGTTTATTTTTAGAAATGCCTACGCGATTTCTCAAATTTCGGGTTGATTAACTTAGAGGGCGGTTTCGATTGTTAATCCGTAAAAAATCCTGTGTGCGCACGAACATTTTAAGATGGGGACATATTCCATTACTCAGACAACTAAAAATGTGAAGTAGTGTGAAATTGGTTAACTTTAAGCCTACTTTAACACTAGATACAACAATGATTTAAGTGTTTCCTAAGTAAAAACTAGCTACTTTTTTGTGGTTTTGCTTATTAAATAAACCGAACAAAAATGTGTACTTATTTTTAACTCCAGAAGTTTCCATAGATAAATGAAAGTTCTCTTTAATATTTTACACATACCCAAAACATCAAAAAACATCGAAGTGCAAATTAAGTTACCTGATGATAAAGTGAGTTTGCACACGTTCCTCATTAGAACATAAAATAAATTCCTTAATAATTATTTGCAAAATCTAGATTACTTGTCTAGGTTACAAACTAAGTCGCAAAGCTGTATATAGGCTTAAAAAAGCTAAAAAAAAGGCCAAACGAATTTTTATTTTACATTATGTGATTAGGTATAAAACATATTTATATTTTAACATTTACATTTTTGTTAGAAGTGGGCCCGGCATGGCCAAGCGTGTTAAGGCGTGCGACTCGTAATCTGAGGGTCGCGGGTTCGCATCCCGGTCGTGCCAAACATGCTCGCCCTTTCAGCCGTGGGGGCGTTATAATGTAACGGTCAATCCCACTATTCGTTGGTAAAAGAGTAGCCCAAGAGTTGGTGGTGGGTGGTGATGACTAGCTGCCTTCCCTCTAGTCTTACACTGCTAAATTAGGGACGGCTAGCACAGATAGCCCTTGAGTAGCTTTGTGCGAAATTCCAAAACAAACAAACAAACAAAATTTGTTAGAAGTGACTTCAAATAGTTTTGAAGTTTCAATTCACTTTAGGGTAAGCTGAAACTCTACCATTCTTTGAAAATCTAGCACTACTTACTTCAAGAATTCCAAACTAATCTCCATCAATAACAGATCTTCAGTAGCAGATTCATCATCCTCATTGAATTTTGTGTTCTGTTAATTTTAGTGTTTCATAAGACTAAATGGTCGCTTGTAAAAAATACCTTGTATTATCGATAGATATCTTCTGGGCTTTCAACTAATTGACTGATACAAAAATAAATTTCTTGAGCATTATACTCAGAGTCCATTGAGCTGTTTGAAATACGACAGCTCTTTAGAAATGTTATAAATTATGTTATATTAATCTGTTATCGTATCTCGGAGTTAATGAGCATCAATTATTGCACTAAACATCGACTACGCTTTGGTAAAGAATTCAAATAAGTTTAAACTATATTTCTCAGTGATGTCGAGAAAACCCACTTGTTGAGAAATTTATATGCAAAAACGGCTCGTTTGGGTTGAGAAAATATTTTACATAGAAGAGCGAACAACGTTTCGACCTTCTTCGGTCATCGTCAGGTTCACAAAGAAAGAGGTAACTGACCGGAGCTGACCACATGTTTGAAAGGGGTTGTGTAACTGAGTGTCGAAATGTAGAGGGCAGTATTAGATGTTTCAATATATAATTTTATTTATTTTATTATTTTAATATAGGTATAAAGGCGTTCCCTTATATTGGTTTATTTTGGGTTTAAGTTTAAGGCTTCTTTAATTTTGCGTTTGTTTATGTTTGTTTCTTTATTTAGTATTTGAGTGTTTTCTATGGTTATGTTGTGTTTATTTGACTTGCAGTGTTCGAAAACGTGTGAAGGTGACTTTTTATGTTCTTTGAATCTGGTTTCCATTTTTCTACTTTTTTCTCCAATATAGAAGTCGTGGCAGTTATCACATTGTATTTTATAAATAATGTTGGTGTGGTGTTTGTCAGTGTAGTTTTTACATAGTATAGACCTCAGTTTTGTGCCTGGTTTTTGAATAAATTTGATATTAACTGGAATGTCATATTTTGTTACTAATTTTTGCCAAATGTTGGTTATTTGTTTGCTGATGTCAGGAATATATGGTATACAGCAGTATATGGTTTCGTGGTTTTTTGATTCGTGAGCTGTATTTACTTTAGTTGGTTGATTTTGCTTTCTGTCTAGGTGTGTGCGTATAATGTTTTCTACGGTTTGTGGATGAAACTTATTGATGTTGATGAAGCATTCTTTTATTTTGTCTAATTCATCGTTAATTTTATCTGGTGAGCATAGTTTTATGGCTGTGTTTATTTGGTTTCTTAGTATGTTGAGTTTTTGTTTTGTTTCATGTGCTGAGTCCCAAGGAATGTGTAGTCCAGTATGGGTGATTTTTTGGTGGATTTCTGTTTTGAATTGTGTGTCAGTTCTTGTAATTTTGAGGTTAAGAAATGATATTTGATTGCTTTCTTCCTGTTCACATGTGAAGTCAATGTTGGGATGTATAGAGTTAATGTGATTGAAAAAATTAAGTATGTGTTCTGTAGATTTGAATCCCGCAACCGTGTCATCTACATATCTGTACCAGTATAGTGGTGGATGTAATGCTGTGTTAATTGCTTGTGTTTCAACTTGTGTCATAAAAATATTGGCTAGAACTGGTGATACTGGGTTACCCATGGGTTTTCTGTTGCTGTTGTTTTCTTAAACACAAGTTTTAAACTCATAACTCCTTGATCGATCTAAGGTCTAATTATAGTTTTTCACTCAGGATGTCAAGCCTTTTGATCTATTTGCCCATACCCAAGGTTTCATGGATTAATTTACTGTAATCCTGCCTAAAAAAAAAAATGTAACTGCCGCGCATATTGAAGGCTCTATCTTGTTTATAACGTCATTGTATTTCTATGGTAATAGTCTGTTTGTTGAAGTAGAATAGTTCCAAATTGGGATTCAGAAAATTTAACCTGGATTCAAGTCTTGTAGCCTTGCACGTGAACTCACAGACCAGCAGTATCCTGTATCCTATATAACACTGCGCGTGAACTCACAGAACAGCAGTTTTCTGTATCCTATATAACACTGCACGTGAAATCACAGACCAGCAGTATCCTGTATCCTATATAACATTGCACGTGAACTCACGGAACAGCAGTTTCCTGTATCCTATGTAGCCTTACACGTGAACTCACGGAACAGCAGTTTCCTGTATCCTATGTAACCTTGCACGTGAACTCACGGAACAGCAGTTTCCTGTATCCAATATAACACTGCACGTGAACTCACAGACCAGTAATTTCCTGTATCCCATATAACTTTGCACGTGAATCCAGAAACTAGCAGCTGTCTGTGTCTTGTATAATTCACCTCCAACTATTGGGCTACTCTTTTACCAACGAATAGTGGAATTGACCGAAAATTATATCACCCCCACGGCTGAAGGAGCGAGCATGTTTTGTGTGACCGGGATTCGAACCTGCGACACTCGGATTACGAGTCGATTGCCTTATCCACCTGGCCATGCTGGATCCCCTTTGTTATGAGGTCACGCTCAAAGCAACACAATAGGCTATCTGTGTTGTGCACAACACGGGTATCGAAATACAGTTTTCAGCGTTATAACCTAACTTACCTACCGCTGACTCACTAGGCGTCACCTCATGGATGTTTGTTTGTTTGTTTTTGAATTTCGCACAAAGCTACTCGAGGGCTATCTGCGCTAGCCGTTCCTAATTTAGCAGTGTAAGACTAGAGGGAAGGCAGCTAGTCATCACCACCCACTGCCAACTCTTGGGCTACTCTTTTACCAACGAATAATGGGATTGACCGTCACATTATAACGCCCTCACGGCTGATAGGGCGAGCATGTTTGGCGCGACGGGGCTGCGAACCCGTTACCCTCAGATTACGAGTCGCACGCCTTAACGCGCTTGACCATGTCGGGCCACCCCCATGGCTGTCAATCTACTTTAAGTCTACTTCGATCAAATTCTACAGGGTGTTCGGAAAGTCACTGTGCACTTATACATTTATTAACAGACAAAATTGCACAGTGACTTTCCGAACACCCTGTATTTTACGTAATTGATTCAGTTTAACTAGAAAATTGCGAAATTCTATTTGCTGTACGTAAAAAACAAACCCTTTAAAATTATAGTGCTTAAGTAAATTATAGTTAAAAATCCATTAGAATTTTTGATAATAAAAAATAAATATATTTTGAAATTCTCTCTATAACTGGGGAATGTTGAATAACTCGAGACGACGATTCTTAAGTTATTTTACTAATATGTAAAATTAAATTAGTTTCATTAGAGCAACGTCGATTTGATCTCACTTCAAGCACCAGTTGTTAATTTAACAGCAGGCTCGTGCTTTAGACTGTGAAAACGGATGAAAGCCGAATAAAGTTTGTTATCGGGGAATGTTAAAAGTAATAACCTTATTTTTCACGATTTTGTACACGTGCCTAGTTACTGGCAGCGTTGATTTAAAATATCGGTCTTTACGAATAGGAAAAAATTTAAATCGTTGTTGTAATGTATGCAGAATGTAAGTGGTTAACAAAATTGGCAGATTTAGGTAATTAAAAATCCGTGTCTTCATCAGGAATACTTGAACAAAGCAAAACTAGTACAAGTAAGCTGTATATTGATCTCTGAGGAAAGGACTGAAACATCAAGATATTCACTTTATATGAAAATGTTCTGGTTTGTGATCATCTAGATATTCACTTTATATGAAAATGTTCTGGTTTGTGATCATCTAGATATTCACTTTATGTGAGAATGTTCTGGTTTGTGGTCATCTAGATATTCACTTTATGTGAAACTCTTCTGGTTTGTGATAACCTAGATATTCACTTTATATGCAAATGTTCTGGTTTGTGATCATCTAAATATTCACTTTATGTGAAAATGTTCTGGTTTGTGATCATCTAAATATTCACTTTATATGAAAATGTTCTGGTTTGTGATCATCTAGATATTCACTTTATATGAAAATGTTCTGGTTTGTGACCATCTAGATATTCACTTTATGTGAAAATGTTCTGGTTTGTGATCATCTAGACACTCACTTTATATGAAAAATGTTCTGGTTTGTGATCATCTAGATATTCACTTTATGTGAAAATGTTCTGGTTTGTGACCATCTAGATACTCACTTGATAAGAAAGTGTTTTGATATGTGATTATCTAGATATTTATTTGGAAAGAAAATTTTCTGATTTGCGATCATCTAAATACTAACTCGATAGGAAGATACTCTGATTTGTGTTTCTTGAAATATACAGGAATCCCAGTAAAATTATGAACAATGTTTACTTATTCTGAACAGTACAACACGTAGATATTAAACAATTTGTATATTTTACCTGGATTCAAACAGTTGTTTAATATTCCTGATATATTATAAGTGCTAAATAAGCTATTTAAAAGTTAAAAATACATCTTTTTAAAACGTATGTATTAGTGTCAGATTTGTTTTCTGCTTCAATTCTTGAGTTTTTTCAGTGCATCCATAAAAATGCATTTAAAATAGGAACGTAGTTATAAACCTTGCTGTAAAAAATATGTATAAAGTATACAAAAAGTGCTTGTTGCAGATATGGCCAAACATTTCTATCACCTGTAAGTTAAATGTTCCTCACGTGTTAGAGTAATGTAGGTAGTCCAGACACAACATTATATTAAAATGTTCATTTTCACCAGTAAAATACTTTTAAAACACTTGGTTCTTTGTCTCACAATCACGTGTAATTAGATTTTTGAAACAAGCCATATAAAACTTATTTCTCTAACTTTTAATTTGATAAATGTAATACATCTCGTGAATATTTAAATCACACGGTTTATAATTTAAAATAACTGATATCCTTACTTCTTATTAGTTTATGCACAATATTATAAGTAGTTATTATAGTTAATCAAAGAGAATACACAAAATTAATTAAGACTAAACTTAAAACTGATATTCATGTGACTAAAGTTTCTTTAATTTGTCAATGCTCCAATGTTAAAGTATTCCTATAGCGGTGGGAATATATTTGTCTTCCAAATTTAGTTAAGAAAAATCTAGAAAGTCCCTATTAGTAACTATTGATTATTATGCGATGAATTTAAGATTCGTCATTAAATTAACTGCGTGACGTACGTAACGCGTCGAAGAAATGTTTTTAAGCTAAAGTTTGTTTTGTTTGTTATGAATTTCACACAAAGCTACACGAGGGCTATCTGTGCTAGCCGTCCCTAATTTAGCAGTGTGAGACTAGAGGGAAGGCAGCTAGTCATCACCACCCACCGCCAACTCTTGGGCTACTCATTTTACTAACGAATAGTGGGATTGACCGCAACATTATAACACCCCCACGGCTGAAAGGTCGAGCATGTTTTGGTGCGACGGGGATTTGAACCCGCGACCCTCGTATTACGAGTCGAACGCCTTAACACGCTTGGCCATGCCGGGCCTTAGGCTAAAGTTCAACAACAAATATGCTGTTTGTTGGAGGAATATTTTTCCCCTTTTCAGACAAAGCTCAAATAAAAAAGTGAGTTATATTTTTACGTATGGAACCTCATTTGCACAGGAAAACTTTTTTTTTTAATTTGATTGATTTATATTATTAATAAACTTGTTCAGTTGTTCCAGCGTAACAAAATCTTTTAAATTAGTAGACAATTCGTTATGAATACATGTGGTATTGTTACTGTAAATAGGTTGTGATACAAATATGCCAACTGACGTTCATAATTTAGATGGTCGACAAATTTTGTGAAAAACGTTGTCACTCTTAGGCGTTCTGAGTGCGTGTTGAAGTTTCGTGTGCATACTAGCATAATCTCATTCGTTTCTCTTTAGTAAATAAATGAATACACAGATAATTAAGGCGCGTGTGCCTGTATCACATGCACTATGTCATCCTTTGCTTCTAGCTGGCTTGTCACATTTAATTATAAGATCATCACGTGTTGTAACACGTCAGATCTTTAGGCTCTTAACATCTCTTTTGAAATGTAACGAAACGTATGTTATAAATTGCGTCCTGTTTTCGTTGTTCTACATGCGACTGAAGGTTGTTCCAGCTTGCCATTTAATCGAAAACATAATCTACAAGCAGCCCTCAGAAGGAAAACCTTCCACCACGATAGCACAGCAGTTATGGGCTCATAACGCTAAAAATCGTGTTTCGATACCCGTGATGGTAAGAACACAGATAGTTCTTTGTGTAGGTCTTTGCTTAACAACAATTTGAAGTAAAGAAACTTAATTAAAAATAGGCTGGCGTCAAATAAAATATTAGAGTCAATCATAAATCCCAATTATATAAATCTAAGTGAAAACTTTTTTAAATACTTGTTACTTGGTTTGAACGTAAAAGTTCTACAAAGTGAGTTTATTATTTACAAATATATTTGCAAATTATCGAAATATTTCTGAGTAATTTCAAGCACTGTTTTTAAAGAGATGTTAAATTATACACCAAAGCTGGAATAATTGTGACCTACACAATATATTTTGGTTTCAATTAAGCCTGCAAATGTTTCTAATATTGTATTTCTAATTGCAAAACACTTAATATGGATTCATGTTCCAATCAACGTGAACATGTGAATAATTATTTAACTACATAAGGATCTAACATTGTCAGTGCTCGTTAACGTGGTTCTTAGCAACCAAAGATCATTTTGAAATGTATTTAAGTATAAACTTAAAATAAATAATTTTATATTGTATATATCGCCGAACTAGAAATTATTTATATCGTAACATATGACGTAATATCACGTCATTACTTCTAATAAATTTGACACTTTATTCTTAACTATCCCATTACGGGTTTCTAGCGAAACAAGTACATTGATAAAACTATAACTATAGGTTGATTCCTAGGTAAATAGTTATTTGTTTATACCAAAAGTATGTTTCTTGTTAAAGGCAGAAACGTGCAATGGGCTGTGTTGTGCTCACTGAATAAATCGAACTCCAAATTTTATCTGAATAAGCTGTAATACGACATTTTCTGCAGTTTCTATAAATAAATGTGCGTATTTTATCTAACGGATACTTTCTATTTGTAAAATTAACTTCTCCTACTTTCATCTTTACGATGGATTTCCGCACTTTTTAGTTTGACGTATTTTGGTGAGCGTCATGAATGTAAAATGCGATAATCTTATACACGAAACACAATATGCGTAATTTTAAAGTATAATATGCGTAATATCAAAGTAAACTCTTTCAATTACTATTTAATAAAAATATTCGAGTTTTAACAAACAAAGTACATACTCACCATTTAACAAAAACATTCGAGTTTTAACACACAAAGTACACATTCACCATTCAAGAGAAATATTCTAGATTTAACAAACAAAATACATACATACTCACTATTTAACATAAATACTCTAGGCTTAACAAACAAAATACATACATACTCACTATTTAACATAAATACTCTAGGCTTAACAAACAAAATACATACATACTCACTATTTAACATAAATACTCTAGGCTTAACAAACAAAAACATACATACTCACTATTTAACATAAATACTCTAGGCTTAACAAACAAAATACATACATACTCACTATTTAACATAAATACTCTAGGCTTAACAAACAAAATACATACATACTCACTATTTAACATAAATACTCTAGGCTTAACAATCAAAGTAAAAAAATATACTATTTTAATCATATTGTTTCAACTTACGATCTTCGGTGAAAATTGTAAAAAAATTCATATCTGGATTTGCAACAATTTAAACTAAATGCATTCGTAACTGCATGTCAAATATTGAGGTTTGCATGTTGAAATACTAGTTGCCATTGTATTTAAACAATAAAAGTGTAGGTTAGCAAATATTTTGTCTCCAGTAAAACTAACACAACTAGAGCATTTGTAAAATATATATTATTTTAAGACTATTACCTATAGAAGAATTTAGCGGTAAATGGTGGTCACCGAGAGTTAAGCCTAAATATTAGAAAATTTTATATAGAGCAAAAAACGACCCTGATTTTTATTTATAAGGTGTAAGGTGTAAAAACTCAAGTTTGAAGCTGAGAGAGAAAATCCCCCAACCCAGATTGTTCAATACTTAGCTTGAGAATATACATGTCTAATGGCAAAAGTCTGCGCTCGTTTCCGGCTGCAGACAGAGAGCTCAGATCACCTATTACGTAACTCAATAGACGTTTATATGCACTCACTGTACATTTTTTAAGACGTAAGTTCTAACGCGATGGGTAAACCAATGTTCATAACAACCAGTAAATGCTTTAGCCTTAGATAGACTTTTATCTAATTTTTATAAGAACCTCATAATCCACCCCCCAATAGTTCATTATTTTACTATCGTAACTATTTTACTCTAATGTTTATACAAAATAATGAACGTCACGTTATGCTTTTTAATAAAATATTGGCTACAATATTAAACTTAAGGAAAACCATTGCATTATTTTCAGTAAACAAGCTGACTAGTAGCTTTGTTTGTTTCTAATCACAAAGCCAGACAACTGCTTTCTGTGCTGTGTCCACCAGGAAGTGTCGAAACCCGATTTTTAACGTTAATAGAAATGCTTGCCGCTGAGTCACTGGACGTCTATGAGTAATTACTTTTGTGGCTTAATTAGAAATAAGAAAACTAACCACAACTGTATGTATCCTGCTACATTGCGATAAAATAATAAATATCCTTAATATTTTAAAACAACGATATCAAAAGCATGATATTGTTAACCTGAGGATAACCAACGAAGAACTTTGTTAGGTATTTTAATTAAAGTTTAATATCCATACCAGCTGTCTTTAGAATACAATATCAAATAGATAGTCAACACCAGCGGTAACAAATAAAAAGATGAAAAGTTGTTTTTGAAAAAAATCAGGTAATATTTTAACTTGGAAAATAAAACTCAAAAAAACAGCGAAATTTAATTTATTTTTAGGCCACGACTTCTGAGAAAGTAATGAAATTGTTAGAAAATACCAGACGTTTCGTGATGTACAGTCAAATCAAAGTAGTTTAATTGTCCCTTCTTAACTTAGTAAACATTATTATTAAGACGTCCTCTTCTAATCAACCACTGCTCTGGGGGATTCATAATTACTAGCCTAGAGAATGAGCAGCGAGGGTGTATCAATATTAAAGATTTTGGTAGTTTCGTGGCAGCATTCTAAATAGAGACACTCTGTGAAGCTTTATTTTAAGCTATAATATAGGTGGTTGATTTATTTAATAAAATTACACTTTGCGCAATGGTTGTCATGTTTGTTCGACATGCTGATCAAATACTTGATATTTTTGGGCTAACTTCTCGGTTATTATTAAACAGTAACATTTCCTATTGTGAAGTGTACGATAAACAAATACTTATTGGTTTGTTCTTTAACAAGTTTTATTCCAAATATATGTAAAACAAAATTTGATCAAATTCTGTTGTTTTGTGCATGTGAACTATAAAGCACTTGTGACGTCTTAGATAAAAAGAAGGAAATCATTAACAAATTACTATGTAGAAATGATTTTTCCACCTACGTCATTGATAGAATACTTCGCAATTATTTGAAAACTACAGCAACAAGTAAACCACTTATGTTTGATGTTCCGAAACATCCTGTTGTTGTTATAGGTTTATAAATATTCTGTTGTTATTAAAAATCAATTAAGAAATGTATTTTTTATTTGTCTTTTAATTTCGCACAAAGCTACACGAGAGCTATCTGCGCTAGCGGTCCCTACTTTAGTAGTGTAAGACAAGACGGAAGGCAACCAGACATAACCACTCACTGCCACCTCTTGGGCTACTCTTTTACCAACGAATAGTGGGATTAGCCGTAACATAATAACGCCCCCATGGCTGAAAGGGCGAGCATATTTAGTGTGACGAGGATTCGAACCCGCGACCCTCGGACTACGAGTCTGATGCCTTAACCCACCTGGCCGTGCCGGGCGAAAATGTACTTTGAAAGATATATCTGCAAATATAGTTGAGGTGTGTTTTCAAACATGATTTTCGCCTACACTTTATGTTTTCTTTAATTAATCAAGTGTAGTTTGCAAACTTACTTATCTTTGCTATCAGCAATGAAATATTGGGTTTGTTACGAGAATATTGTTAAATTGTATCAAAAAGAACATACACATTTGACACGTTAGATCTGGTCACGTTCACTTGAGCGTGCCCTAAATAGACCAATGATTTTATTTTGAAGAAACTATGAAAATAAAATGCAATTTCCGCAATAATTTATAGCAGGGCATTAAAGAATCTTGAGGAGAAATATATTTACATCGATTTATATACTAAATACTAAAATTAAAGTTTTTGCTGCGCACTCTCTGTTTCTTAAAAATTACGTAATAACAATTACTATTTTTTGCAAACCAGTTTTTAAAATTATGCTGGTTAGTATTTATTACTTATCTGAGGGTCGCGGGTTCGGATCCCTGTCACACCAAACATGCTTGCCCTTTCAGCCGTGGGAGCGTTATAATGTTACGACCAATCCTACTATTTGTTGGTAAAAGTCTAGCCCAAGAGCTGGCGGTGGGTGGTGATGACTAGCTGCCTTCCCTCTAGTCTTACACTGCTAAATTAAGAATGGATAGCGCAGATAGCCTTCGTGTAGCTTTGCACGAAATTAAAAATAAAACAAAGAATTTACTACGTATTTTAAAAGTCTGATATCAAGTTATTGCTCGTGATTCACAACCTGTTACCACAACAGCAACAGTAAAAACTCGCCCGCACTTTCAGGTCTTGAATGAGCATAAGACGACTAATGAAATCTTTCTGTTCTTGTGTCTGCAGACTTACAACGGTAAAAACCGGGTTTCGATACCCGTGGTGGGCAGAACACAGATAGCCCATTGTGTAGCTTTGTGCTTAATTTAAATCAAGAACTTTCTATTCTTTCAGATAAGAGTTAGTGGTGGGAGTTGTTGAACCACTGCTTTCCTTCTAGTCCCTCAAACCAAAATTAAAAAATATTATACGTAAATAGCCCTTGTGTAGCTTCGAAGGGAAAAGAAATCTTAAACAAACAATGCTTTAGGCTTAGAGTTTTATATATACTAAACGCTTACACGTGGCGCCAGTGCATTAGATCTGCGTTTGACATTTCATGACGTCATATCTGCGCCTTGAGAATGGAGAAAAATAAAATTCTTACTGACAGGAAATGGAGGCAAAATGGGAAAATCGTGATCCCTATTGCAACTATACATGCATACAGGATAAACATTTCACGAACTTTAGGGTTGGTCACTGCGTGATAAAAAAGTTTTTCCAGTATCATATAAGCAACAGTTCCATTATAATATATCTTCAAGAAACGTCGACAGTGACTGAAAATAAAAGATTTGTAAATATTTTAAGACCAGCAGCGGATTAAAAAATAATGTAAATATCTCGACTGCAAATTCGGCGACAATTGAGAATGAAAATAATTCAGTATTGTCCATTCATTATATTTGTACCCTTAACATATTAGTAATATATATCAGTGGGCTGTGTACTATAATCACTGCGAATATCTAAGCCATATGTTTCGTGTTATAAGTGGTTAGACTAACCGCTGAGCCACTTGGGGGTTATTTGAAGATATTTTTTGTCATTTTCGCGTCTTTAAAACTGGTGACAATTCATCCATTTTTATAGTGCGCTATTATGATCTACCATTATTTTTTAGTTTTCTCTTAGGACTTTGTGTTCTGATTATCACGGGTATCGAATCTTCTTTTCCATCATTGTAAGTCTGAAGAAACCGCTGGGTGTCAGTGGGATGGAGGGGCTCACTGAAGAGAGTGAAAGTTGAACGAGGCTAAATTTTTGAAATTACGAATTTTTACCAGTAAATCATATATATTGGATGATTGTTTGTTTGTGTTTGAGTTTCGCGTTTAGCTACTCGAGGGTTATCTGCGCTAGTCGTCCCTAATTTAGCAGTGTAAGACTAGAGAGAAGGCAGCTAGTCATCACCACCCACCGCCAAGTCTTGAGCTACTCTTTTACCAAAGAATAGTGGGATTGCCGTCACATTATAACCCCCACACGGCTGAAAAGGCGAGTATGTTTGGTGTGATAGGGATTCGAACCCGCGACCCTCAGATTACGAGTCGCACGCCTTAACCCACCTGGCCATGTCGGGCCATATTGTATGAAACAGAAGCGAATGGTAAAATTTCCAAATCCAATGTGCATTAGTTGAGAAAAAAAGTTTCATTTTTTTTGTATGATACACATAATACGTCAGACAGAAACGACCCAGGATTGCGATAACTTGTAAACTCTTAATAAAGATCAGAAACCTCGATCAGTAACATGGAATCAGTATTTGTCGCCATAGTTTCCCGACCACAGGCAGGGCACCTGTAATGAAAATTAATGTCATTACTTCAATCTCTTCACAAATTATCTTAATTTACCATGTGAAGCTTGTGGCACGTGGGTCTCGCACTGCCAAAAGCTTAATAACAGTTTAATGGGAATCTCTCGTGCTAGAAACTAAAATATATTTTTAACTTATCACGGAGTTATGTCGTTATTAACTGGTCTGTAACTTTCTTAAAGACTTCTGTTTTGTTTTTTTTTTGTCCAATAATAATTTGAATTTGCTGTACGTAATTTAGCAGTATAAGACTAGAGGGAAGGTAGCTCTCTAGTCATCACAACCCACCGCCAACTCTTGGACTACTCTTTTACCAATGAATAGTGGGATTGACCGTCACATTATAACGCTCTCACGGCTGAAATGGCAAACGTATTTGGTGGAACGGGAATTCGAACCCATGACCTTCAGATTACGATTCGAGCGCCCTAGAATTCTAGGTTCTAGCGGGTTCTAACCTCAAACAAGACAAAACCAAACACTAAAAAAGACATTACTTAGAGGTAATCATTCTTTGTAAACCGACGTTTGCCGTAAAAATTCTAACGTCCTACTCTAAATTACTTTAATTTTAAGTCACATTTATGACGTTTTTTTCCTGTTTGTTGTGTATTTCATGAAGCTATATAATGGGTTATTTACGCTTTGTCTATTGCGGGTATCGAGCTCTGAAATTTTCCATTAAAGGTAAGAAGCTAAAACCATGAGTATCAAAATGACATTTAAAAAAAAATAATTTTAGATTTAGTGTTTCGTAACTTGAGGTAAGAACACGTCGCGTCTTTCTGTGTAATTTGCATTATTATATGTGAAATACTACGTTAAACTTCACGAGCAAAATTTTTAATTAACACTGAAATTGCTTAATTTAGTGTAGTGTGTCTCCTCGTGCAAGTGTCAAACAACAGCAACGTATTAATAAATTAGTGTTATTTTGCAATGTAATTACTAGCGAGGATTACATAATTAAATGTTTTGCCAATTTAATATTCCTTCTCTCTAAAGGCTGTTTAAATTGATCGTTCTCTGAATTAACGTCACTCAAAATACGAGCTAGAATTTTGTTTAGGATCAGTCAAGGATAGGGAGATATAGAAATTTAAAACTGGTGTTAAAAAAACGTATTATCTCTTCTCACTTTCGTAAGCTACGTTTGTGGAAAATAATAGCTATAAATGTTTCTTTTCGTTATTACTGATGGTTTAGAACAGTATAGAACGTGCTGTTTTACGAGACAATGTATTGCGGTTTCACGATTCTCTCAGTGTTCTATATATGTTTTTTTCGGCACATTTGTATGTCCACGTTTTTCATTACTCGTGCCTCAGATCTACTGAAACATCTGACGGCCGGACTGGAAAGATGGAAAAAAAAAAAGCCGTTAGTTAAACATATGAGTTGTTCTGTTTGAAAGCCTCGAACGTCCATCACATCACAAGTTAATGGGAAAACAACTATCTGAGTTAGACATTCTAGAAGATTGATCAGAATACAGCAAAATGTGGGGAAAAAAATATATAAAATGTTCACAAAAATTTTAGAGGGAAAAAGAGCATTAGTGGTAACTGGTGTCCGATAAGCGAGTTTTAACGTCACCTTCTATCATAACTCAAACAAATTGGATCCTGAGTAAATGCTGCTTTATAACGAAAAAAACCGACAAATATATATATGATTCACTTTCAAAAAACAGTGTTTTATATTTATTTTATTATTGTTGTGATTTGTCAGTTTACAATACACTGAAGATAAATGTGGCCTTTAGATATAAACTGAAAAGTACATAATTTCTTAATATAAGACAAGGATGCCAAAAACCGTGGATCGTATTGTATCCTGTCTGTAGTTAAGATACAACTTTCTAGGCCAATAGAAAACGGTTTGTGCTCCTATTCTAAGCACTATCTATCTATTATACCGTGATATACTTATATTTGTAATCATTCTTTGATATGGCGAATTTCATAGACGAAAACGTCAAATATTAGGAACATGTTTGATTTGGATAGAAGAATAAGATTAGCTTCAGTTCTAACAATTAAAAATGATTTAGCGATTCACACGTTAAAGTCAATAAATGCATGTTGATTAATCCTGATACGTTTTTCTAAAGATATCAAACAAAAAACATTCCTTTACCAAGAATGATTTCAAAGTACCCTAAAGATGGAAAATGAAATCATTACATGAAACACCTGTTTGTTATATATATGTACAGTGGTGCACAAGTTTATTAGAACCCTTCAAAAATTCACATTTTTATGAGCATTACACACAAACGTGTAACTGAGTTGTTTAAAGCAGCTTTTAAATAACTCCATCCAAGTAAATATGTTATATGAAAATGAGCTAGAAGCTCGCCAGCTCTTTACAACCGATTTCGCCACGTCCGATCGTGTTCTACCTGACAGTCGTGCACCTTGACAATAACCCTCCAGCGTAGCTTCCATTAAAAGAGAGCCACACGTTTGTCGTACCAAAAGCATACCGCAACTCCCAGCTTGTTTCCAATTTGAATTCGTTGACCCGATGTGACCTGGTATCATTGACTTTAACATTTAATTGGTGTGGTATTACACTTAAATGGCATTGCTTCTGTACAATTTGTACATATTTTCATGTCTTATCTTTGACGGCTGCTATTGAGGCTACTTATATGATTTTGTATCTCTTCTTAACTTGGATGTATTAAAATTTTGTCATTAGCAAAAAGTAATGTGTTTATGGCTTCTGGACTTGGATTTACTTCTTTCGTGATTTTGTCCATATAAGTGATAATTAGAAAAGGAAAAAAAAAACATAGTTTTTTTTAAAGCAGTTGATACACGGAACCAACTAGTAAGGTTGTTTGTGGTTCTCACAGTACCTCACAATATGCATGCATTGCTCTCAAGTCGTCCGAAAGCTGGCCTTACCCGGCATTCTCTTCGAATAATTTCTACAATTCATTTTTGTTGACACACTTTTTATCGATCGATAAAGACAAAATTAATTGTTGTTTGCGTTAAATAACTTTTTAACTGAGTTGCCTTAGAGAAAATATTGTATCAATGTAGCCTCTGCATTTTCTAAAACCACACTGTGCCTCACATAACAATGGATCAGTATTGTTTCATGTCCTTTGTTCTAGGATTTTCACACATGCCTTACCCGTATGTTTAAAGAGAGAAATGCCTACATCTTACCTATAAGAACGGAAATGTCTCCACCTACAATCTTTCTTACAACCTTTGTTTTACCAGATTGGTTCCACCGTAACTATTCTTCTGGAACTTTTCCCTTTTTTCGTGTTTCGATAAATATTTTTTTCAAACACTTTACTCTTCAATCTCTTCAAATGTACTTATTTATTCTGATGTTTCTCTATCGCTTCCTGTAACCTTTCTCTTGTGATGAATTGACTTCATTCTTTAGTAGTGATAATTCGTAGTGTTTGGGATTGAACAGAAATGATGTGTTCTCTCTTCTTGTTAGGCTTACGAGCTATTTAAAATGTTCTTACCGCCCTGTTTTGATTTTCGTTTTCTCATACAGTAATTTACCATTTCTGTCGTAGATGACTGTTGTTGGATCGAAGCTCTTATAACGTTTCGTTAGTTTTATTCGCCATCTTTTGCCGTTTGTTCTTGCTGTTTTTCCCTACCACGTCCAGTTTTCTTTATGTCACATTTGTTATTTAAATTATTTAAAATGGTACTATGTAATTGTTATCAAGCTTCCTTCACATTTTGGGTCTTTTCTTCTATTGTTTCGAATGCTTCTATCATCCACGTTTCACTTCCATTTAACTAAATCTTTATCAGGTTTCATCGAAAAGTAATCACTTTTGTGCGGCTTTTGGTAGCTTCTCTTCGTTATAGTGTGTTGCTGAGAACCATGACAACTGGTCAATGGTTAGTACCTATATTTACGTCAGGTATAATTTTTTGAGTCACTGTTGTGTCTTCTCTACGACAGTCTTGCCAAAATGTAATACATCTGTGAGGCTTTGGTGAAATCGTTCCTTCTCAACAATGTGTATATCTGAGTTGAGTGATGTTGGTACAAAGTGTTAATGGCATAAAAAATTATGCTCAGCACATAGTTTTAGTACGTGTCATCCATTGTAATTGCACGCCGTGGTAACAGCACTTTGAGGACCTAGATACGTCTTCGGGGGGTGATCTTGTTTTACCTACTATAATCTCCTGTAACAAAGCTACTCCAGAACTATCTGCGCTAGCTGTCCCTAATTTAGCAGTGTAAGACTAAAGGGAAGGCAGCTAGTCATCACCACCCATCGCCAACTCTTGGGCTACTCTTTTACTAACGAATAGTGAAATTGATCGTCACATTATAATGGCCCCACGACTGAAAGGGCGAGCATGTTTAGTGTGACGGGGATTCGAACGCGCAACCCTCACATTACGAATCTAGTGCCGTAACCACTTGGCCATGCCAGGCCTTCAGTGGTCTTGTTTTAAACATAAATCCTGTGAGAGTGCTGTACTCTAACAAGGTTGCACACTAGTATACTCACATTTATTGATCACTTTTGTTGGTGTATTTTTTGTAACTTGCAAGAAACTACACAGTTGAAACAAATAAGTTTGTGATTAACAAAGGAAAGTTTAGCCTCAATAGTTTTAAACAAGCTCAATGAAATTCACATAGATTAAGGTTTAATACGATTATAATGCTTTGGTCAAATTCGGGATTTCAGAAGGTATGTTAGAATGGAATTATATATATATTTGCAGCACAATATTAGAATAAGTTTGATACAAAGTACATAAAACACCAACAACGGAAACAAGAATCGTCAAGTTATAGGAAACCAGAGTGTAGAATACATGTTATTTAAATTTATATCACTGCTTAATTTGAATTCAATATAATACACAAAGCTAAGTGCTGGTTCTATTTCAGATATTGTAATACATGGTAACTAAGATCTCACCAATTGCTGAACAATTCCAAGTAGCTAACATATTTCTCTGTGTTAAAGTCCTATTGTACTCTCTCACTGTCTACAATAAAACAAATAGCTGACAAACGATCATTAGTGCACCTTCCAACTATCACCAGGTTTTGTGAACCATCGAATATATCTTATTCAACAAACAGCAAATGTTTTCATTGTGTTTGAAACATATAAATGGTGTCTCAAGCTAGGAAAAAAAATGTTGAGACGTAAAACGTTCTTGGTTTGCATCGTTTGAACTCGAAATGCTGGAAGGAAACTAAGCATTATTTATTTGTTAAAATGCTTGATGTTATTAAACGAGAGATATATTTTTAGGTTTTTTCTACTGTTATATACGGAACGATCGAAGTGTCACGAACACAAATATAATACGTAACTGTTGTGGAGAGTGTTACCTCTCACTGAAGTCTTATATCTCCTGATGGATTTATGGGTGTGTTTTTCAACACAAAATGGAAACCTTATGACTACTCTTATGCTCCACCCTTCTTTTATGTGTTCATGTGTTTGTGTTCACGGACTTCTCTGTCTTTAATTCTTTGAACAACGACAAACATAACACTTAATTTCAGTTAAATACATTATGAAAGCAACAAGAAATATGTGATTGAAACAAAACACATTTAATGTCTATCTGTCTATTCATTACAGCAAGATTTATTTTTTGTGTTTGTTCACTCATGCTATTTAGTTAATTCCATCCATTAAAGTTCAGTTTGGTTTTCTAGTCGAACTTCGAACAAAATAGTTTTATTTACTCAATTGAGTTCTTAGACAAGTTGTGGTCGAATCTAAATCACCTGGGAAAAGCATGGTACAGTATTGAGTTTGTCTCTGTATGTATGTTTATTTATTTCCTCGATCAGGGGCACTTGTTAAACTATAAACTGTTTGTTTTTATGTTTCTTAAAACATGTGCTAGAGAAGGGACCACGAAAAACAAATTAGCTCGCGTTCACCACATTGGCCATAGAGTGCCTTATTTCATAAAACGCAATTACTTTTGAATTCAACGTCAACGTTTAGTCTTTATGAAAAACAAAATATAACTTAAGAACCAAATGTTGACAGATTCTGTTGACTTTATTTTGAAATACGATTGTATTCGCGTATTCTATGCTGACTTTATCATAGTTTTTTCCATAATCGTTAGATTTAGTAGAACTTGTGCACGAGAAAACTGAACACGTGTTTGTCAATTCTGTTTCTTTAGTTATTTAGTTGAACAGTTAAAGCAAGTTAATTCTATTTCTTCTATAATTCATACCTGAAGCCTTGTCTTTATTGTTTTTTTTATTTGTTTGATTCGAGCCCACGACCTTCAGACACCTTGTCCATAGATTTCGCCTAAGTAGTTGACGGTATAAATGCTATATATATATTAGTTTGTTGTAACTAAAAAAACAAGCCGAAACAAAAACGAATTAAAGAAAAACGCTGCATCAACTGAAGAAATCCCAGAACACAAGTTACAATGTGGGATTATCTATTGCTACTCTTTATTTCTTAGGAGAGACTGGCGAATGAAGGTTAAAAGTGGTAGACGGTGTATCCCCACCGCAATGTGGGTCCTATTCTGTAGTCACCTCCACAACCTCTGGTACATTTTATAATCCCACACTGTAGTTTGTACCATGAGATCTTTTCACTTTGATGTAGCGATTTTGTTTCGGTTTGTTTTTTAAGTGATAGCAAACTAATATAATTAGTCAGAGGTTTAGATTTAGCGTTTTTAACGCAGTTCTTCCTTATGATTTTACTTATTTTACTATTTAACTTCATTAAAATGTAATTATTTTCACTAATATGTATAGTATTACACCTAAGCTAACGTTTAAGCAAGTACATAAACTTAAATGTTATGCCTACAGCTTTTGAATCGTTTGAAATAAATGATTTGAGTCTTTGGAACAAATCCATATTAATAACTTTTATTTTCATCGCACGAAACATTTAGTTTGGAAGTTTTTTTCCTTTTTAGAGGGGTTAATGCTGATTTGAAAAAATTCCGAATTCGACATAGTTTGGAGTATACGTCAGTTGAGTCATGTAAATATTTACTGTGTTATAATTATTTAAAGTGCCGTAGTTTCCATTTTTTTATTTTAGTTCATTTATTTTCCACCAGATGAATTCGTTTCTGTTGATTCCGTAATTTTTTTTCTACAGAAAACTTATATGAGAAACGTAAAGAAAGGTACACTCAGTACTGTACCTAGTCTCACAAACTCATGTTAACTTTTTTTATGTATTTTACTTAATAAATGAATTTTTTGACTCACGTTAATGATGTGTTTGTACTAAATGTTGTAATTAACAGACAAAAGCATAAACATTTGCCCCCCCCAGTGGCACAGCGGCATGTCTGAGAACTCACACGCTAAAACCGGGTTTCGATACCCCTAGTGGGCAGAGCACAGATAGCCCATTTTGTAGCTGTGTTCCTAATTACAAATAAACAAACAACAAGCATAAAATTACAGGTCCGACATGGCCAAGTAATTAAGGAGTTCGACTCGTACTCCTAGAGTCGTGGGTTCGAATCCCCGTCGCACCAAATGTACTTGTCCTCTTAACCATGAGGTATTATAATGTTACGGTCAATCCCACTATTCATTGGTAAATGAGTAGCCCAAGAGTTGGCAGTGGTGATGACTAACTGCCTGTCATTTAATTTTACACTGTCAAATTAGGGACGGCTAGCGCAGATAGCCCTCGAGTAGCTTTGCGCGAAATTCAAAACAAACCAAACCACTTGCAAAAAAATACTTGTATATAAATATACGTACTAAACAAGTATCTAAAACAGATAGAATTCCATAGAAGTGGGAACCTACATTATAATGTTGGCACTATACACAAACAAATTAAAAGACGAAGCATTTGATACGAAATTGAAAAAAAAAAAGCACTTCAATAGAACTTCGTTAATCAATACTTTGTTTGATACACGTACGTTTCACGGTTTTTGTTGGAGCATTGTGCACATCTGCCTGCCCCCGAGAAGCAACATATTGTATTTCGATTTCAGTTTTGAGAATTTGTCGTCACGGTGACTGATTAAGAATTGGTTATTTATTTGTTCGTATCTCTTTGTCACATTGTCACCTGCCATAAAAGGCGGTTCATAGATTGTCGGAACATTTCGAATGTTCAAAAGGAAACAGACACACAGACAAATGACGGCTTAATTCGTCCATCAAACAACCTGCAGACCATCCTGAAATAAGCAACTTCGTGACCACTACGCAGAATGACCACTGTCAGAAATCGCCAATCCACTGCCCATGAATTCAGTGTGAACTTCTGTAGTGCAACTAGGATGCTTATCAGTGTCAAAGGTTAAGAAACAGATGTAATGACTCTCGCTTCAAAATGAGAATAATTGCTTAGATTCTCCAGTTTACCACACCAGTCGAACCAGCTCGTTTGAAGTAAGATTCTCCAGTTTACCACACCAGTCGAACCAGCTCGTTTGAAGTAAGATTCTCCAGTTTACCACACTAGTCGAAACAGCTTGTTTGAAGTAAGATTCTCCAGTTTACCACACCAGTCGAAACTGCTTGTTTGAAGTAAGGTTCTCCAGTTTACCACACCAGTCAAAACAGCTTGTTTGAAATAAGATTCTCCAGTTTACCACACCAGTCGAAACAGCTTGTTTGAAGTAAGATTCTCCAGTTTACCACACCAGGCGAAACAGCTTGTTTGAAATAAGATTCTCCAGTTTACCACACCAGGCGAAACAGCTTGTTTGAAGTAAGATTCTCCAGTTTACCACACCAGTCGAAACTGCTTGTTTGAAGTAAGGTTCTCCAGTTTACCACACCAGTGGAAACAGCTTGTTTGAAATAAGATTCTCCAGTTTACCACACCAGTCGAACCAGCTTGTTTGCAGTAAGGTTCTCCAGTTTACCACACCAGTTGAAACAGCTTGTTTGAAGTAAGATTCTCCAGTTTACCTCACCAGTCAAAACAGCTTGTTTGAAATAAGATTCTCCAGTTTACCACACCAGTGGAAACAGCTTGTTTGAAATAAGATTCTCCAGTTTACCACACCAGTCGAACCAGCTTGTTTGCAGTAAGGTTCTCCAGTTTACCACACCAGTTGAAACAGCTTGTTTGAAGTAAGATTCTCCAGTTTACCTCACCAGTCGAAACAGCTTGTTTGAAGTAAAGTTCTCCAGTTTACCACACCAGTCGAAACAGCTTGTTTGAAATAAGGTTCTCCAGTTTACCACACCAGTCGAAACAGCTTGTTTTAAGTAAGATTCTCCAGTTTACCACACCAGTCGAAACAGCTTGTTTGAAGTAAGGTTCTCCAGTTTACCACACCAGTCGAAACAGCTTGTTTCAAGTAAGATTCTCCAGTTTACCACACCAGTCGAAACAGCTTGTTTGAAGTAAGATTCTCCAGTTTACCACACCAGTCGAAACAGCTTGTTTGAAGTAAGGTTCTCCAGTTTACCACACCAGGCGAAACAGCTTGTTTGAAGTAAGATTCTCCAGTTTACCACACCAGTCGAAACAGCTTGTTTGAAATAAGGTTTTCCAGTTTACCACACCAGTCGAAACAGCTTGTTTGAAGTAAGATTCTCCAGTTTACCACACCAGTCGAAACAGCTTGTTTGAAATAAGGTTCATCAGTTTACCACACCAGGCGAAACAGCTTGTTTGAAGTAAGGTTTTCCAGTTTACCACACCAGGCGAAACAGCTTGTTTGAAATAAGGTTCATCAGTTTACCACACCAGGCGAAACAGCTCGTTTGAACTTCTGTCGAAATCATTTGAAATGACAATATTGGCCACCTACAATTTTTAAACATGCATCGAATGTTGAAATATGCATTGAATAATATGCTTATACAATATTACACGTGTTGATTTGGTTGTCGTATGAAAGATGGCATTAAGATGGAATGTTTTAATACTTGGCGATAGTTGACGTTACACAAGACGCAAGCATCGGTTGAAAAGGACCACACTTTGCCGTAATGTAAAATAATGATTGATTGCCATATCGCAACGATCTTGACGGACTAGCAAACGAGAATCATCCAGACTATTGATTAAACAGCAAGAGTTTCCGACACCTCAGGGACGGACCTCCATGGACTTCATATGCGTCAACGCTTTAACCCAACACGCGATATCAGTAACGTTATTGTGAAATGTAAGACAAATTTCCTTAGAAAATAATATATTTCTGATTAGATGCATGATTCGCAGATCCAAGTACTTTATCAATGTCTGGTGCCATCATCATTACTTATTAACCTTATTTTTGTGTCAAATGTGACACAATTCTGTTGTGTCAGACGCTAACTCTGAGTTTTTGAATTTAATAATACTCAAATAACTAGCAATGTATAATAGCTCACGAAAGTAACTCACCAACTAGTATTCGGGAAGTAAATTATGCTCTCAAAGTATTCTCTAGTTTCAACTCCTATTTACATAACTCAGAGCCCAGTAATTTATACATGTTCAACATTACAATATCGTTCTTTTAAAGTTTATTTTTCACTATGCGAAATATAAAATATATTTTAACAAGACACGTTCTGCCTGTGAATAGATATTAGAATTATCTTATCACTCAGTGATGTCGAGAAAAACCCACTTGTAGAGAAATATTTATGTAAAAACGGCTCGTTTGGGTTGAGAAAATATTTTACGTAGAGGAGCGAACAACGTTTCGACCTTCTTCGGTCATCGTCAGGTTCACAAAGAAAGAAAGAAGTAACTGACCGGAAGCTGACCACATGTTTGAAAGGGGTTGTGTAACTGAGTGGCGAAATGTAGAGGGCGGTGTTAGATGTTTGAATATATAATTTTATTTTATTATTTTTAATATAGGTATAAAGGTGTTCCTTTGTATTGGTTTATTTTGGGTTTAAGTTGTTGTATAAGTAAGGCTTCTTTAATTTTGCGTTTGTTTATGTTTGTTTCTTTATTTAGTATTTGGGTATTTTTATGGTTGTGTTGTGTTTATTTGACTTGCAGTGTTCGGAAATGTGTGAAAGTGATTTTTTATGTTCTTTGAATCTGGTTTCCATTTTTCTACTTGTTTCTCCAATATAGAAGTCGTGGCAGTTATCACATTGTATTTTATAAATAATGTTGGTGTGGTGTTTGTCATGTAGTTTTTACATAGTATAGACCTCAGTTTTGTGCCTGGTTTTTGAATAAATTTGGTATTAACTGCAATGTCATATTTCCCAAAACAAAGGAACACCTTTATACCTATATTAAACATAATAAAATAAATAATATAAAATTATATATTCAAACATCTAACACCGCCCTCTACATTCCGTCACTCAGTTACACAACCCCTTTCAAACATGTGGTCAGCTTCCGGTCAGTTACCTCTTTCTTTCTTTGTGAATCTGACGATGACCGAAGAAGATCGAAACGTTGTTCGCTCTTCTACGTAAAATATTTTCTCAACCCAAACGAGCCGTTTTTACATACACATCTTATCAGTAAATCATCCATTAGTTGCTGCTTCCATGTTAAAGATTCACACCTCGATTTCTGAATGAGACATCCTTGTTTGTGAAAAGTTTATTCTACTATGAGTTTATTTCCAGTCAGACAGAACGTAGGTCCATTTGTCCTTTTTAACCCTAAAATTACAGACTTGTTTTCACAATGTTAAAAATCAGTGAGGCCCACCTATTGCATGATATTAAGGAACTTTGTTTTTGTCAGTTACAGAACCAAGTGTAAGCAAATGTGAGAAGAATTACACACGTTTTCATACAAAATTTATAGGGACGTTACCAGTAATTTGTAACCAATTCGATGTATAAATAATTTAAAATAATTATTGTGTTACAAGTTACAACTTTTACAGTGAGGAAGAATATGCCCTTTTTAAAAAAAAAACATCTTAGACGTTTCGATCACTGATTATTATATTCAAGTTACGTTAAAACTTGGGTACTTGAAAATATACCCTGTGGACTTACAACGCTAGAATCCGGGTTTCGATGCCCGTGGTAAACAAACACGAAAATAATAGTACAAATGATCGAAACGTTGAGATTGTTTAAAAAATATATTCTTCTTTACTACCAAAGCTCTAACATGTAAAAATATAGTACTTACAGATAATAAGTAAACTCAAAACAAAACTATTTTAAAAATTTGTTTAAAAACCGACTTGTGATCTTTGTTTATTTTGGAATTTCGCGCCAAGCTACACAAGGACTACCTCCCTAATCCAGCAGTGTAAGACCAAAGGGAAGGCAGCTAGTCATCACCACCCACCGCCAACTCTTGGGCTATCTTGTACCACGGCCCGGCATGGCCAGGTGCGTTAAGGCGTTCGACTCGTAATCTGAAAGTCGCGGGTCGAATCCTCGTCACACTAAACATGCTCGCCCTTTCAGCCGTGAGGGGCGTTATAATGTTACAGTCAATCCCACAATTCATTGGTAAAAGAGTAGCCCAAGAGTTGGCGGTGGGTGGTCATGACTAGTTGCCTTTCCTCTAGTTTCACACTGCCAAATTAGGGACGGCTAGCGCAGATAGCCCTCGTGTAGCTTGGCACGAAATTCCAAAACAATACAAAATCTTTTACCAACGAGTAGTGGGATTGACCGTCACATTATAATGCCCCCACGATTGAAAGGGCGAGCATGTTTGGTGTGACGGGGATTCGAACCCGTGACCCTCAAATTACGGATATAATAAGACTATTTTTTTCAATGGATTATTTTTACAACATGAAAATCACGTTCTTTGTCTCTTTTATGAACTTTAAAACAAAGTGAGGGTGGATGTTATGATAAATAACACAAAAACAAAGTGAGGGTGGATGCTATGATAAATAACACAAAAACAAAGTGAGGGTGGAAGCTATGATAAATAACACAAAAACAAAGTGAGGGTGGAAGCTATGATAAATAACACAAAAACAAAGTGAGGGTGGATGCCATGATAAATAACACAAAAACAAAGTGATGGTGGATGTTATGATAAATAACACAAACACAAAGTGAGGGTGGATGCTATGATAAATAACACAAAAACAAAGTGAAGGTGGATGCTATGATAAATAACGCAAACACAAAGTGAAGGTGGAGGGCCATGATAAATAACACAAAAACAAAGTGAGGGTGGATACTATGATAAATAACACAAACACAAAGTGAGGGTGGAGGGCCATGATAAATAACACAAAAACAAAGTGAGGGTGGATACTATGATAAATAACACAAACACAAAGTGAGGGTGGAGGGCCATGATAAATAACACAAAACACAAAGTGAGGGTGGATGCTATGATAAATAACACAAAAACTTTCACATATTTTTTATAATATTCCAGTGTTATTTTAAAAGCTTTAAGAACTCAATATGTATATACTTAAAACATGGTATACACTGGTCAGGATAACTTTGTAGGAAGAGGTAACAGTCAAAGTGATGGCAGTAAGGGTTCTTTCTGTTACTCGCTTTCAGCACTCAACTCTTAAGGTCCTTCCACAGTGTTTCACGTAAATTAATTAGTAGTCTGTCATTGGTCGAAGAGGTTTGTTTTGGACCGATTTGAAACGTGGTGGATCAAAGTAGGTAGAACTCGAGAAATGGCTCTTCGTATTAGTCTTACGGTGGCTGTTGGAGTAAAAACTTTAGCTGAATTTATGTAGTATTCCAACAGTATTGGTATTTTTGTTGTATTCCTCCATTAGGAATGCTAGTGTGCTCTCTGATGTGTGCCATCCTCCTACACTTTGTATATGAAAATTTATTATTTTTTATTTAAGGAAGTTACGCCATCTATGAATATCGTTAACATTAACCTACGTCAAAAATAATAAATGCTCAATAATAGCAATAATAGGAATAATGAAGGTTTCTGATTATTAATAACATGTACCTTATTTCAAACTATCACCTCACAAAGTTTGGTTGAGATTATCTTAACGATCTAGGAGTAGTTAGATAACAAACAAACAGATATACGCACTGATTTTTGTGATTTATATACAGAGATCTTTATGAATTTCTACAAATAACTATTCTAAACAGGTATTAATGTCAGGAAAGGTATGTTACAGCATGAGGTAGTTCTATTGCAAGGTACACTTTATTGGTTATTATTGTTTTACTTATTGTTTTATTGTGTCAGTTGATTGCCTAGCCATGTCCGAGGTGCTATTCCTAAATTGTTTCCTTGACAGAAAAAAAAACATCCTTTAAAACCTAGAGTTATGTCCTCCATGATCGATTTAAAAAAAAAAAACAATCGCCCTTTCCTGACGACCTCTGGTAGCAAGTAAAATAACAATGTATTGAGCAATCTATGAAAACTAATCAGCTCCGTTATATAGGATTTGATTGCGAACTTGTTTATTACTATTAAACACAAAGCTATCCTCTGGGTTATTTCTGACGTACTCACCAAGAGAAATAAAACCCAGTTTTTTTGCGGAGAGATCCATCAGAGTTACCACTAAACCACTGTGGGTTGATTGTATATATCATAACTTAGTGTATCATATAGTTCCATCCATAATAGATCGGACTGGCATGGCCAGGTAGTTAAGACCCTCGACTCGTAATCTGAGGATCGCGTGCTCGAATCCCAGTCACACCAAACATGCTCGCCCTTTCAGCCAGGGGGGACGTTATAATGTTATTGTCAGTCTCACTATTCGTTGGTAAAAGAGTAGTCCAAGAGTTGGCGGTGGGTGGTGATGACTAGCGACCTTCCCTTTAGTCCTACACTGCTAAATTAGGGACAGCTAGCGCAGATAGCCCTCGTGTAGCTTTGCGCGAAATTCAAACCAAACCAAATCCATAACAAACAGCGCGCATCCTCCTCTATCTCTGAAAACTGACCTTAATAATCCGCAAATCAAACTAAAGCTCGAAAATTATCCGTTGAATAAATAAAAACCGTCAGAAAATAACTGACAGCTAAAAGACTAAAACTTCCGTTATTCCAGTTGAGTCAGTTTTAAAGAAATTCCGAAGTTCAGGTTGAAATAACTAGTTTTTCCCTTGAAACTTTAAACCATTACCAACTGTTTTTTTTTATATTATTTCACCATATTCTTCTTTTTCGATGTGCAACTTAATTTAGAATTTAACCCACGAAGCGTTGTGAGATGTGAAAGTTATGTGTATCTCTGTTATATTTAATTAATAAATACGTATGTAATTTTCATTAATCATTCTCATGTTTTGTATTTGGTGCAAAGCTACACAAGTGCTACCTGCGCTTGTAGGATTTGACGTCACGTTATAACTCTCTCATGGCTGAAATGGCGAGCACGTTTGGTGTGAAGGGTATTCGCACACGCGACCATTAGACTGCTAGTCGAGGGCCTTAACCACCTGGCCATGCCGGAACCCCTCGTATCTTTTAACATCATTGTTTGTTTGTTCTGAATTTTGTGCAAAGCTACGCGACTGCTATCTATACTAGCCGTCGCTAATTTAGTAGTGTAAGACTAGTAGAGGGAAGGCAGCTAGTTATAACCACCCACCGCCAACTCTTGGGTCACTCTTTTACCAACGAATAGTGGGATTGACCGTCACTTTATAACGCCCTCACGGCTGAAAGGGCAAGCATGTTTGGTGTGACGAACCCGCGACCCTCAGATTACGAGTCGAGTGCCTTAACCACCTGGTTGTGCCGGAACATCTCGTATCTTGTAACATCATTGCAAACCTAGACTAATGTTTTTATTCTAGTATGTCAACATTCTTTTCATTGTCAGATATTTGTTCGTTTGTACACTATATCTGCGTAGGTTTACAATTCATCTGAGAAACCTCAAAGTTAAGTGAAAAAATTTCAAAACTTTGATGCCACATCTTAAACTGAATTCAGTCGAGACATTTTGAACAAATAAAAATATTTCAAAATTTGGTCCAAATATCTCAGAACTAAAGTTTGTTTTTTAAAGCTCAGTTGATTCATTTCAAAACTAAAGTAAAATGTTTTGAAAATTGATGAAAAATGTTGAGCCAAAATAAGTAGATTTTAAAACTTAACTGAAACATTTTGAACCTTAAGTAAAAAATTCACAACTTTAGTAAGTTATCCAAAACTAGAGTGAGAAAAAGACTTAAAACTTAGGTGAGACATCTGAAAACTAATTTAAAACGATTTAAAAACTTAGCTAAAACATGTCAAAACGTGAGTAAGAATATCAAAAATTAACTGGAAAATCTCAAAATTTAAGTCTGAAACATTACACAGTCTAGATGAATGCGTGTTTTCTTAGAGCAAAGACACATCGGGCTCTCTGCTGAGTCCACCGAGGGGAATTGAACCGCTGATTTTAGCGTTGTAAATCCGGAGACTTGCCGCTGTCTTATGCTGCTGTACTGGCGGAAGACATTCAATTGAGAAATCTTAAAATAAGAATGTTTAAGAGTCGCTTGGGGTTGAAAATATAAATAAATCTGTAACACTACGAAGCTTCCCCAGGTGAAATGATTTGGTGTCGTTGAATGATTTGATTCTATCTCATAAATAACAAATAGCGAAAATGTTACTTTATTTCTTTCAGTATCTTATTTCTTTTCGTAATGGGCTTTATCACAGACTTATGTGTTGTTGTTGTTTTAATAATTACGTATTAACTGGATACAGTCTTCTAGCTTATTAAAGTATTGAACATTTGCTTGTAAGAGGTGTTTACACCGAATAATTGTTCTCTCTTTTCTTCTTACAAAGCTCAAACCGTATTCGGTTCTAGAACATTATTCTCTAATCATAAGAGAATTCGTGACGTTTCTAATACTTGTACGGCTTATTATGGAAGCAAATCCAATCACAGGCACTCTTCCATTATGGACTTATATTTTACTTTCCTGGTAAAGGGATTATTGCGACGTTTCTTCTCGAAAACCAGTTTCATACTTATAACCCGAGCAAGAGCCTTGGGCTATATCACAGTGTGAAATGAAGTCCTTGTTAATCAACTGCAACCTATCTAACTCGTCACGTGATCAAATCGGTTACAACAAACAGATATGAAAAGCTTCTTCCATGTACCTGCCGGTTTATACCTTATTTTCACAGTCACACTGGCAAAACTTCAGGTTATAACTAATGTTTTACATTTCTTTTTAACGACAGTGTGTATAGCACACGATTAGGCTAACCTGCCATTGTTGGTTTTCGTTTTGTTTTTGAGACTATTCGTGGAGTTCTCGGACTTTTGTCAGATCTATCATCGGCCTACATTATGTATGAGATGATTTACTAAGTGAAATGTGTGTGTGTTCTCTTATACCAAAACCACATCAGGCTATCTGCTGAGTCAACTGAGGGAAATCGAACCCCTGATTTTAGAGTTGTAATCTGTAGAGTAACTACTAAGTGAAGTAAAATGTTCGTTTTTAACTTTTATTAGCAATTTCTCCATATTTTCTGTTTAAGTTTGTTTTTTTTAAAGAGAAAAGCTACATAGGCGCTGTGCTGACTACGCGGCATCGAAACCCAAATATTAGCATAATAATCCCTCAAACTAACTGCTGAGTCCTCGGAGGATCCTCTCAAATCAAATAAATGAAATAATTTATTACACATAAGACAAAATATAAAAACAAAGAGTAAATATGTTTGCTTCAGAAGCGCTCGACTTGCAGTCTAATAGTCACGGGTTCGAAGCTCCGTCCTACCAAACATGCTCGCCCTTTCAGCCTTGGAGTCTTATAATGTGACGCTCAATTCCACTATTATTTGATAGCAGCATAGCATAAGAGTTGGCAGTGGATGGTGATAACTAGCTGCCTTCCCTCTAATCTTGCACTGCTAAATTGGGAAAGGCTCGTGCAGATCGCCCTCGTGTAGCTTTGATTGAAATTTACAAATAACGAACTAACTTTATCATTTTATATAAACAATCATATAAAACCTATTACCAGAAAACATGTCCAGACTCTTTCACTGACGATTGTTATAGAAACAAATATTTAGAAAATACAATGGTTATAACGTGTCTTTATAAAGCCCCTACGGCTTAAGGGCGAGCATGTTTGTAGCACAAGGATTTGAATCTGCATCTCTCAGATTGCGAGTCAAGCGTCCTAATCACCTAACCATGCCTGGCCAACTAGAGGTTATGAATCACACATACATATTTTTTACTTTTAAGGTTTTTAGACTCTGTAATTTACCCCGAGTAGCATAGCGGTATGTCTGCGGACTTAGAATGCTAGAAACAAGGTTTTGATATCAGTGATGGGCAAAGCACAGATAGCCCATTATGTAGCTTTGTCTTTAACTATGAAACAAACAAACACACTCTATCATTCTTTCTCTTCTTTTTTTGTCAAAATAACACTGCAGATGGAGCCACAATCTGACGTGTATAAAATCTGACGTGTATAAAAGAAGGGCTTCGAATCTCAGGCTCCACAATTATGAGATTTTCACTTGGGAATTATTCTGTAAGAAGCTTTTTACGTTCGAAAAATAACGCGAGCGGATTTTACGTAAGCACTTCATAGTTAAGATTAATATGACGTCAACAAAATATAAATTATGAGTGGAGGTCTGTTAGGTGTTATGTTCAGTTTGTGTCAAATCTGAAAAAAAGCTTCTGACTAATATTTTCATGTGTTATATATAAAGTTGACTGATTCGACATTAGTATTAAACAGTGTAATTTTTACTTCATTAATCACTTGTAAAATCAGCCCAAATATTATAACTATTTTAGCGTTGGTAATAAGTTTTAAATTTAAATTTCTTATTTTTCACCCTCCCCCTAGCGCAGACTTTTAGCGCTAAAAACCGGGTTTCGATGCCAGTAGTGGGCACGATACAGACGGTCAATTGTATAACTTTATGAAATATTTTACTTAACGGCTATCTGCGCTATCCGTCCCTAATTTAGCAGTGTAAGAATAGAGGGAATACAGCTAGTCATCACCACTCATCGCCAGCTCTTGGGCTGCTCGTTTACTAACGCATACTGAGACTGACATCACGTTATAACGCCCTCAAGGATGAAAGGATCTCTCCACAAAAAACTGGGTTTTAACTCTCTTGGTGAGTACGGAAAAAATAACCCAGAGGATAGCTTTGTGTTTAATAGAAAAAAACAAGTTCCCAATCAAATCCTATATAACGGAGCTGATTAGTTTTCAAAGATTGCTCAATACATTGTTATTTTACTTGCTACCAGAGGTCGTCAGGAAAGGGATGTTGGTTTTGTTTTTTTAATCGATCATGGATGACATAACTCCAGGTTTCAAAGGATGTTTTTTTTCAGTCAAGGAAAAAATTTAAGAATAGCACTACGGACATGGCTAGGCAACCAACTGATACATTTTAATATAAATTTTAGAGCTCCATAGGTACTTTAACGTTTTATTTAAAGCAAAATAATAATAACCAATTTCGTGTTCCTTGTAATAGAACTATCTCATGCTGCAACATACTTTTCCTGACATTAATACCTGTTTAGAATAGTTATTTGTAGAAATTCATGAAAATCTCTGTATATAAATCACAAAAATCAGTGCGTATATCTGTTTGTTTGTTATCTAACTACTCCTAGATCGTTAAGATAATCTCAACCAAACTTTGTGAGATGATAGTTTGAAATAAGGTACATGTTATTAATAATCAGAAACCTTCATTATTCCTATCATTGCTATTATTGAGCATTTATTATTTTTGACGTAGGTTAATGTTAACGATATTCATAGATGGCGTAACTTCCTAAATAAAAAATAATAAATTTTCATATTCAAAGTGTAGGAGGATGGCACACATCAGAGAGTACACTAGCATTCCTAATGGAGGAATACAACAAAAATGCCAATACTGTTGGAATACTACATAAATTCAGCTAAACGTTTTACTCTAACAGCCACCGTAAGATTAATACGAAAAGCCGTTTCTCGAGTTCTACCTACTTTGATCCGTCACGTTTCAACTTCGGTCCAAAGTAAACCTCTGCGACCAATGACAGACTACTAATTAATTTACGTGAAACACTGTAGAAGGACCTTAAGTGTTAAGTGCTGAAAGCGTGTAACAGAAAGAGCCCTTGCTGCCACTACATTGACTGTTACCTCTTCCTACAAAGTTATCTTGACCAGTGTATACAATATGTCAAGTATATACATATTGAGTTTTAAAGCTTTTAAAATAACACTGAAATATTATAAATAAATTATGTGAAAGTTTTCGTGTTATTTATCATAGCATCCACTCTCACTTTGTTTTAAAGTTCATAAAAGAGACAAAGAACGTGATTTTCATGTTGTAAAAATAATCCATTGAAAAAAAAAGTCTTATTATATCCGTAATTTGAGGGTCACGGGTTCGAATCGCCGTCACACCAAACATGCTCGCCCTTTCAATCGTGAAGGCATTATAATGTTTCGATCAATCCCACTACTCGTTGGTAAAAGATTTTGTATTGTTTTGGAATTACGAACCAAGCTACACTAGGGTTAACTGCACTAGCCGTCCCTAATTTAGCAGTGTAAGACTAGAGGGAAAGCAGTTAGTCATCACTACCCACCGGCAACTCTTGAATTGACCGTCACATTAAAACGCCTCCACGGCTGAAAGGGCAAGCTTGTTTAATGTGACGGGGAATCGAACCCGCGACCCTCAGATTACAAATCAAACGCTTTAATCCACCTGGACATGCTGGGCCTCGTTCTGCTATATTTAAACCATCATAAATAAAGAATTTTAGAGTTAAATTATATTTCTGTAATCACTTGTCTAAACATCAATTGTTCATGCAAGCGGTTCATTAAAAGTACTGAAGTGGCTTTTAATCTGTAGATGTCGTGTCTTAAATTTGGTCTCTCCAAATTATCTTTTAAACTTGGAAACGTTTATCTCTTCTGAATATGATTCTTACTACTATCAACGTTTAGAAAATTATAACAGAAGCTTTAAAAACACGGAATTGATAGGCGTATAATATTAAAAATAGAACTATTTTAATTGAAGGCGTATTTTCTTACATGTTGGATGGCAAGACGCTTGTGGAAATTTTTGTCTCTTAACCAATACAGAATCTACCTACGTGGCATTTTCAGAGTGTAAATATATTCTAATACTTCTAATACTTTAAACCGTAACTTTTCTAATTGTTTTCATTCGTACTCTACATAAGCAGAAGACATATTTCGGCATGATCACCCCTCCCGCCCAACAAAATACTGTTTCCTTAAATGGAAGAAGTTCCAACTCTCTACAGTTCAACATGATCACGACAAGAAATTCATCATCTCTACTCTCTAAGTACCGTCTTTCTTAATAGAATCAACTGGAAAACTCAACATCATCAGAACAACCAACATTTTTACCCACCGGTTTTATTCAAAAGGTTTGTGAAAGACAAACGACTTTTACACAGCTGGAACTTTAAATCGATCCTCCTCGTGACACCAAACGTGCTCGCCCTTTCAGCGGTGGGGGCGTTATAATGTGACGGTCAATCCCACAGTTCGTTGGTTAAAGAGTTGCCCAATTGTTGGCGGTGGATAACGATGACTAGCTGCCTTCTCTTTAGTATTACACTGCTGAATTAGAGACGGATAGCGCAGATAGCCCTCGTGTAGCTTGGGGCAAAATTCAAAACGAACCAAGCAAACCAATTAAAGCAATCCCTCAAGAGGCAGAAAATGATATGTTTTAATGCAAAATCTTACTTCGGAAAATAAAATATATATATATATATACACATTTCCGGATATTTCATTACATCAGCTTATTTGGTATAACAAGAAACCAGTGACAAGGGAAATATATTTTCTTTTTCCTTATTACAAGTTGCCCGTAAAATCCGACACTTCCTCTGCTTCCGTGTATTAGTTTCTTCAAGTCAGTGAAGATTTCTTTTCGGGCGTAGATTTAACGTCGACATTTTAACAGCGTTTTATACCCGAAACTGTTCCTGTCATTACGGGAAAGGCAGTGATCGAAGTTGTTACAGCGGAACAGCTGATATCTGTATTGTTAAACACATAAACAAGTTTTGTCTCGTGTATTATTTGTTCTCGGAATTCATAATGCAAATATATATATATATATATATATATATGCTTGCGTATGTGTTATTTATTGATATTAGAACGATATACACCAGTAGATATTGGAACATCATTGGCTACAAAAGGAGGGAAGCCGTAACAAGCAAGAATTGGGAGGGCAGTGATTTTTTTTTTGTTGTTTTTTAAAAGGCGACATGGTGACATACTGCGTCTGTATGCCGAAGTTGCGTTTGCGGGATATTAGTTATGGTTATCGACTGGTAATCTCCATGGCAACGGAAACAATCTAGGCCTGCTCTTGACTCTACGCTTGTTGGATCTAAGAGCTTTCAGGATGTGATGAGAGCGGCCCGTGATCTGATGTGTCATGTCTCATTGTCTGGAAGTATAATAAGGACTTTCTCAAAATAGCCTATATTTCTCTGACCCTCCGAGTTTGTGTGTGCGTGAGAGATAGAGAGAAAGAAAGAAAAGGGAACACGCGACCCGGTCGAACACAAGGCGTGTTGTGAGCCGACATATTGAAGGTGTGGCTGATAGAACGAGTACCGTGTTTGCAACACGACTTCATATTGCCACGCCCCTTCGAGTTACCAAGGTGATATTAATACCTATCTCCCTTCTTGTAAACAAGCAAATAAGACTTCGCATGAGATAAGGTTGATTTGAATCAAAAATAGAAATCGAGACAATACGTTACTAAAGCTACAAAATGTATCTTTCTATGGCAATCTACTGATCTGTTGAAATGAAATGCTTACTTTGATTTTATAGATTGCTGACAAAAATCGGTACGTTTTCTTACAAAAAATGTTTTGTTTGTTATACAGGTAGCTTAGGGAGTTATAACAAAATGAAATTAAAGCGTCACTACGTTGTTACAGTCCTCGTCCCCTCGTCCAGTCATGTTCTAACAAAATGAATTTAAAGCGTCACTACGTCGTTACAGTCCCCGTCCCCTCGTCCAGTCATGTTCTAATAAAATGAATTTAAAGCGTCACTACGTTGTTACAGTCCTCGTCCAGTCATGTTCTAACAAAATGAATTTGAAGCCTCACTACGTTGTTACAGTCCTCGTCCAGTCAGGTTCTAACAAAATGAATTTGAAGCCTCACTACGTTGTTACAGTCCTCGTCCAGTCATGTTCTAACAAAATGAATTTGAAGCCTCACTACGTCGTTGCAGTCCTCGTCCCCTCGTCCAGTCATGTTCTAACAAAATGAATTTGAAGCCTCACTACGTCGTTGCAGTCCTCGTCCTCTCGTCCAGTCATGTTCTAACAAAATGAAGTTGAAGCCTCACTACGTCGTTGCAGTCCTCGTCCCCTCCTCCAGTCATGTTCTCTCTTGACGGTAGTTTCACAACTTAGAATTCATTGTAAAAGGGTTCCACTGTAAGGCTGTTATGTCCAAAGCATACATTCCTTTTCCATGCTTTCCGTAATCCACCTGGTGCGCGATGTTGACGATTTCCTGCAACTGTATAAAAAATATAGGTCCTGCGTCCGGAAATTTAACCAGTATGTCTTCATACAAATAACCTATACATGCTCTAAAACATTAAGCGTGGTGATCCCATATCCTATTTGCGTTGTTTTTTCTGTACGAAGTCGGTATTTCTGTGTGTTACATAGAAATCAGAGATCAGAACATTGGTCTGGTGTCAAGAAGAGTGTTTTTTATCCACTCTCCTGATTTTGAAATTACCCATGATGCAAAATTCAGAAATGACTGTGAATTCATTCGAAAATATTTCTCGAGTTGCTGTTGGAAATGCTTCACTCAACAGTTATAAGCATAATATTTGTTACAAATACATACATTGCAGGTCAAAATCTTAAGGCCAATGAACATAAAGAGAGAATATGCATTTTGCGTTGTTAGACTCAACCATTTATTTGAGTAGAGCTTCAAAAGACGAAAGTAAGAAAAGGGAAAATAAAAATAAAAAACGTTTTTAGCATTTAATAGGAAAAATATGAACATTATGAAATTAGCCTAAATACTAGCTGGTCAAAAGTTTAAAACCATAATGAAAGGAAGCGTTAATCGGTAAACACGTAACGAAATTTAGTCATTGATGTTCAAACATTGGTATTGTCAACATCTCCTACTGACATCTCCTGTATTACATTGGGTAAAAACATGGGAAAGGTTAAAAGTTGACAGAGTTTGAACGTGGCAGAATTGTCGAGCTGTCAAAGCAAGGTCTCTCTCAGTGTGCCATCACTGGTGAGATTGGGTGTAGTAAAACTGGTGTTGTAAATTTATTAAAAGACCCTGAGTGATACGGAACGAGAATTTCAACTGATCGGCTCAAAAAAATTTCTACTGTAGTTTTATATAGGCTGGCTAATTGTCATGTAACTTTATTACTTAGATATTCAAAATAGTTTTACCATTACCCACTCAACTCTGTATATTTCATTAGTTCAATCAATGTGATATTTCTTGTTTACATTTTACGGGCTAAATGGGCATGTCAGAAGCCTCAAGTAGATACGCCTTTAATTTTATAATAATGACTATAAAAAACCAACCAGTCAGTAGTATTGCTCACCATAAGGACTTTGCCCGGTTTACAATTGAATAACGTAATTGTTGGTGGCGCGCTCTGTGGGTCGCGGGTTCGAATCTCTCCGACATACATGATCGCTCTCTCAGCCGTGAGTGGTATTATAAAGTTTTGGTAAATCGCACTACTCGTTGGTCAGAGTAGCTCAGTATTTGGTGTTGGGTATGGGTGGCAGCTGTCTCTCCCATATTAAAGGCAACTTGCGCAGTAATCCCTCTAGCAGCTTTGAACAAGATGTAACCAACAAACAAACTTTCCAATAAAAGTAACAACAGTACATTAATTTGTTGTCAGTAACGGTCTCCTGTTTGTCCTAAACTGTGCAATACACACCAAATTAAGCATATAAAGCTTATATACCCCTCTAAAGCAATGCCTAAACTGCATATTATCCATGATTCTATGAAATTCACTGGAGTAATTCCAACATCAAAGTGTTGTTTTTTTTTACTTTTGTTGCTGATTAGATTTATTTATTTCTCAATAAATAAGTAATGAAAATTTGCTATTTTTGTTTCTAAATAACCTTTTTTTATATTTACAATAGTTCGATCTGGAAAAACAATTAGGTGTATTTTAGGTATTCAATCTAAAGAGGAATTTCTGTACTGTGGGTATTCGACCTCAACAAATGTTATTGTATCAGATCATCCCTCAAGTAATTCCGATTTTAGGTTTCAGAAATAGAGAAAGGATTTCAAACACTTTTAATGCTATTTAATCAATAATGTTTGTTCAGTTATTATTAATTACTTCCTGCCAACAATTCACAAGCTTCTGAATGTCACTTCTATAAAATTATTGGGGTTTGGAGAAAAACAATGCAGAAAGGGTAGTTTTGACATCTTCATGTGTTTCAAGCTCTTTTCCATCAAGATCGTTCTGCAAACTTCGGAATAGATGATAATCAGATGGGTCAAGATCTGGAGAATAAGGAGGATGTGGAAGTTTTATCCAGTTCAGCTGGTCAATCTTTACAGATGTGATCCTTACTGTATGTGGCCGTGCTTTATCCTGGTGTAACAAAACATGCTTTATGGGGCCGTGCTTTATCCTGGTGTAACAAAACATGCTTTATGGGGCCGTGCTTTATCCTGGTGTAACACAACATGCTTTATGGGGCCGTGCTTTATCCTGGTGTAACACAACATGCTTTATGGGGCCGTGCTTTATCCTGGTGTAACACAACATGCTTTATGGGGCCGTGCTTTATCCTGGTGTAACACAACATGCTTTATGGGGCCGTGCTTTATCCTGGTGTAACACAACATGCTTTATGGGGCCGTGCTTTATCCTGGTGTAACACAACATGCTTTATGGGGCCGTGCTTTATCCTGGTGTAACACAACATGCTTTATGGGACCGTGCTTTATCCTGGTGTAACACAACATGCTTTATGGGACCGTGCTTTATCCTGGTGTAACACAACATGCTTTATGGGGCCGTGCTTTATCCTGGTGTAACACAACATGCTTTATGGGACCGTGCTTTATCCTGGTGTAACACAACATGCTTTATGGGACCGTGCTTTATCCTGGTGTAACACAACATGCTGTATGGGGCCGTGCTTTATCCTGGTGTAACACAACATGCTTTATGGGGCCGTGCTTTATCCTGGTGTAACACAACATGCTTTATGGGGCCGTGCTTTATCCTGGTGTAACACAACATGCTTTATGGGACCGTGCTTTATCCTGGTGTAACACAACATGCTTTATGGGGCCGTGCTTTATCCTGGTGTAACACAACATGCTTTATGGGACCGTGCTTTATCCTGGTGTAACACAACATGCTTTATGGGGCCGTGCTTTATCCTGGTGTAACACAACATGCTTTATGGGGCCGTGCTTTATCCTGGTGTAACACAACATGCTCTATGGGGACCGTGCTTTATCCTGGTGTAACACAACATGCTTTATGGGACCGTGCTTTATCCTGGTGTAACACAACATGCTTTATGGGGCCGTGCTTTATCCTGGTGTAACACAACATGCTTTATGGGGCCGTGCTTTATCCTGGTGTAACACAACATGCTTTATGGGGCCGTGCTTTATCCTGGTGTAACACAACATGCTTTATGGGGCCGTGCTTTATCCTGGTGTAACACAACATGCTTTATGGGGCCGTGCTTTATCCTGGTGTAACACAACATGCTCTATGGGGCCGTGCTTTATCCTGGTGTAACACAACATGCTTTATGGGACCGTGCTTTATCCTGGTGTAACACAACATGCTCTATGGGGCCGTGCTTTATCCTGGTGTAACACAACATGCTTTATGGGGCCGTGCTTTATCCTGGTGTAACACAACATGCTTTATGGGGCCGTGCTTTATCCTGGTGTAACACAACATGCTCTATGGGGCCGTGCTTTATCCTGGTGTAACACAACATGCTCTATGGGGCCGTGCTTTATCCTGGTGTAACACAACATGCTTTATGGGGCCGTGCTTTATCCTGGTGTAACACAACATGCTTTATGGGGCCGTGCATTATCCTGGTGTAACACAACATGCTTTATGGGGCCGTGCTTTATCCTGGTGTAACACAACATGCTTTATGGGGCCGTGCTTTATCCTGGTGTAACACAACATGCTTTATGGGGCCGTGCTTTATCCTGGTGTAACACAACATGCTTTATGGGACCGTGCTTTATCCTGGTGTAACACAACATGCTCTATGGGGCCGTGCTTTATCCTGGTGTAACACAACATGCTTTATGGGGCCGTGCTTTATCCTGGTGTAACACAACATGCTCTATGGGGCCGTGCTTTATCCTGGTGTAACACAACATGCTTTATGGGGCCGTGCTTTATCCTGGTGTAACACAACATGCTTTATGGGGCCGTGCTTTATCCTGGTGTAACACAACATGCTCTATGGGGCCGTGCTTTATCCTGGTGTAACACAACATGCTCTATGGGGCCGTGCTTTATCCTGGTGTAACACAACATGCTTTATGGGGCCGTGCTTTATCCTGGTGTAACACAACATGCTTTATGGGGCCGTGCATTATCCTGGTGTAACACAACATGCTTTATGGGGCCGTGCTTTATCCTGGTGTAACACAACATGCTTTATGGGGCCGTGCTTTATCCTGGTGTAACACAACATGCTTTATGGGGCCGTGCTTTATCCTGGTGTAACACAACATGCTTTATGGGGCCGTGCTTTATCCTGGTGTAACACAACATGCTTTATGGGGCCGTGCTTTATCCTGGTGTAACACAACATGCTTTATGGGGACCGTGCTTTATCCTGGTGTAACACAACATGCTTTATGGGACCGTGCTTTATCCTGGTGTAACACAACATGCTTTATGGGGCCGTGCTTTATCCTGGTGTAACACAACATGCTTTATGGGACCGTGCTTTATCCTGGTGTAACACAACATGCTTTATGGGGCCGTGCTTTATCCTGGTGTAACACAACATGCTTTATGGGGACCGTGCTTTATCCTGGTGTAACACAACATGCTTTATGGGGCCGTGCTTTATCCTGGTGTAACACAACATGCTTTATGGGGCCGTGCTTTATCCTGGTGTAACACAACATGCTTTATGGGGCCGTGCTTTATCCTGGTGTAACACAACATGCTTTATGGGGCCGTGCTTTATCCTGGTGTAACACAACATGCTTTATGGGACCGTGCTTTATCCTGGTGTAACACAACATGCTTTATGGGGCCGTGCTTTATCCTGGTGTAACACAACATGCTTTATGGGGCCGTGCTTTATCCTGGTGTAACACAACATGCTTTATGGGGCCGTGCTTTATCCTGGTGTAACACAACATGCTTTATGGGGCCGTGCTTTATCCTGGTGTAACACAACATGCTTTATGGGGCCGTGCTTTATCCTGGTGTAACACAACATGCTCTATGGGGACCGTGCTTTATCCTGGTGTAACACAACATGCTTTATGGGGCCGTGCTTTATCCTGGTGTAACACAACATGCTGTATGGGGCCGTGCTTTATCCTGGTGTAACACAACATGCTCTATGGGGCCGTGCTTTATCCTGGTGTAACACAACATGCTTTATGGGGCCGTGCTTTATCCTGGTGTAACACAACATGCTTTATGGGGCCGTGCTTTATCCTGGTGTAACACAACATGCTCTATGGGGCCGTGCTTTATCCTGGTGTAACACAACATGCTCTATGGGGCCGTGCTTTATCCTGGTGTAACACAACATGCTCTATGGGGCCGTGCTTTATCCTGGTGTAACACAACATGCTTTATGGGGCCGTGCATTATCCTGGTGTAACACAACATGCTTTATGGGGCCGTGCTTTATCCTGGTGTAACACAACATGCTTTATGGGGCCGTGCTTTATCCTGGTGTAACACAACATGCTTTATGGGGCCGTGCTTTATCCTGGTGTAACACAACATGCTTTATGGGGCCGTGCTTTATCCTGGTGTAACACAACATGCTTTATGGGGCCGTGCTTTATCCTGGTGTAACACAACATGCTTTATGGGGCCGTGCTTTATCCTGGTGTAACACAACATGCTGTATGGGGCCGTGCTTTATCCTGGTGTAACACAACATGCTTTATGGGGCCGTGCTTTATCCTGGTGTAACACAACATGCTTTATGGGGCCGTGCTTTATCCTGGTGTAACACAACATGCTTTATGGGGCCGTGCTTTATCCTGGTGTAACACAACATGCTTTATGGGGCCGTGCTTTATCCTGGTGTAACACAACATGCTTTATGGGGCCGTGCTTTATCCTGGTGTAACACAACATGCTTTATGGGGACCGTGCTTTATCCTGGTGTAACACAACATGCTTTATGGGGCCGTGCTTTATCCTGGTGTAACACAACATGCTTTATGGGGCCGTGCTTTATCCTGGTGTAACACAACATGCTTTATGGGGCCGTGCTTTATCCTGGTGTAACACAACATGCTCTATGGGACCGTGCTTTATCCTGGTGTAACACAACATGCTTTATGGGGCCGTGCTTTATCCTGGTGTAACACAACATGCTTTATGGGGCCGTGCTTTATCCTGGTGTAACACAACATGCTGTATGGGGCCGTGCTTTATCCTGGTGTAACACAACATGCTGTATGGGGCCGTGCTTTATCCTGGTGTAACACAACATGCTCTATGGGGCCGTGCTTTATCCTGGTGTAACACAACATGCTTTATGGGGCCGTGCTTTATCCTGGTGTAACACAACATGCTGTATGGGGCCGTGCTTTATCCTGGTGTAACACAACATGCTCTATGGGGCCGTGCTTTATCCTGGTGTAACACAACATGCTTTATGGGGCCGTGCTTTATCCTGGTGTAACACAACACCTTTACGACTGATAAAAGCAGGCCTCTTTTCTTTCAGTGCAACATTCAAATGTTCTAATTGTTGATTATAGAAGTCTGATGTAATCGTTACACTGGGTGGCAGCAACTCAAAATGGATCACGCCAATATTATCCCACCAAACGCTTAACAAGACTTTCCTATAGTGGAGGTTCAGTTTGGGTTGTGCTTTAGCCAGTTTACTTGCACTGAGCCATTGTCTCGGCGCTTAAGATTTTTATAAAATATCCATTTTTCATCTCCAGTCACTAACCTGTCCAAAAAAGGTGAGTTACGTTCACGAGAGTACATAGAAGCGCAAACGTCCAGTCTTGCTCTAAGTTTGGCTTTTGTCAAATCATAGAGGATGCATTTTCCAAGTTTTGACATCTCTTCAAGCTGTAGCAGATGACGGTGAACTGTTTATTGGGTTGAATTAAACTTCTGTGCTAGTTCTTCAACTGTTACAGCACAATCTTCATCAAGTGCATCCAGCGGCAAGTCATCATTAAACTCAACAGGACGACCTGAACGTGACGCATCACTTGAGATGTAGTCACCTGATCTGAACTTCTGAAACCACCTTCAACATTTACTTTCATTGAGAGACTCCGCACCATAAACACCTTGAATGTTTCGTGTAGTTTCTGCTGCACTATTGCCTTTTGTAAACTCATAAATCATTATATGTCTAATGTGCTCCTCAGACACATCCATCTTAATAACGGTTTATTTGATTAATGATCTGAATAAGTGTAGTTTGGTTAGTTTGTTTTATTTGTCTGAACATTTTTATACACGTCCTACTACATATTTGTATCATTAAAACCTTCTACAAAGACAGAAATGATGATGCACTTTCTGTATTAAATTTTCGGACATTACTTATGGGATGACCTGATACTTTATGTTTAATCAGACTAGAGACATTTTCGTGTTTAACATTTGATATCAGTAAGTATTGTAGTTTTTTTATCTCAGTGCAAAAATTCATATATGTTAGGTGTTTCAGCTGATTAAACGTCTTTGTATTTTCTATCAGATTTGAGTAAATATCTCTGCAGCCTCGATGTTCGATATGAACAATCTCCTGTCATATTAAATACTTGATCTAAGTAAACATATGTATATCTTTAAGGTTTTAATGTGCAAAAACATCTGAATATCTTTAAGGTTTCAATATACGAAAACATCTGCATATATTAAGGGTTCAATATGCGAAAACATATCTTTATTTTAGATCTTCAATCTGAAAAACTGTCTGCGTATTTTATACATTTAATATTAATAGATATCTGTGTATTTTATACACTATTTACAAAATGAGTGATAGAACAACAATCTTACTTTACGAAAACTTGTTGATAACTGACGAAAACAAACTGTCTTATTCAAAATGATAGTAACGGTATAGTTGTTTTTAGTGTTTAATTTTGTACGCCAAACAGTAATGTGTTTTCTGTTTTAAATTTTCTAACAATAACTAGTTTTTTAAAACACTCAGGGCAAAGTTCCGATTTAAATATAAGCAAATTACTAAGGCTAACAAAAAGTTACATTTATGAAATCAAAACACACACATGTAAGACAGTAAAATCACGTTAAACTACACTTATTTCATCAACATGCAAATAAAAGGAAAACTTTCATTTCGAAATCTAGTAAAGAAAAGGTTCACTTTTATCCTTCAATTATTCTATATACATAATTATCGCATATATTCATATTATTCAATCAGTATATCGAAAGACGTTAACGAAGTGTTATTTCCCATTTCACGTATATCACGTTATACCAACAGAAGCCGAAAACCTTGTATGCTACAGTTTGTGTCACACTCTATTCTTGTTATAACTAATTTCTCTATTTTTTTAAGAAGCAGTTTTGTGGTGGAACTCAATCTGACGTTGCGAATAAAAACATTAATCGCAGTGGTGAAGCTTCCTTAGAGAGGAGTCAAACTCCATCTAACTCGACGACCATTTGTAACAATAACCGTTTCGTTTAGTAAAGGAAAGTCTACGGATTTACAAGGTTAAAATTAGGGGGTTCGATTCCCTCAGTAAAATCAGCAGATAGCCCGATGTGGCTTTCTCATAAGAAAGCACGCCCACCCCCTCCACTCTTTGGTAAGGCTGTTCAAATATCTTCCAGTGATGTCAATAATAACATTCAAACATATTGTGTAATAATGTGAAAAACATACCAATTATATGAAGCATCACTTGTCGAGTACCAGATTTCATTTTTCACAGAAATTAGGAAAAACCACCCACTTTACAGATGTTAATAACTAACCTACGTATACACATCTGGCACTTACAGATGTTAATAACTAACCTACGTATACACATGTAGCACAAAGTGTTACTGAAAATAAACTTCTTATTAATTTATTATCATTAGACGAAGAAAATGAACAGATTCTTAGTTAATGAACCTATTAGTAGATGATAAAACTACATTTGTTATCATTAGACAACGAAACTAAACAGATTCTTAGTTAATGAACCTATTACTAAATGATAAAACTACATTTGTTATCATTAGACGACGAAACTAAACAGATTCTTAGTTAATGAACCTATGAACCTATTAGTAGATGATAAAACTACATTTGTTATCATTAGACGACGAAAGTAAACAGATTCCTAGTTAATGAACCTATTACTAAATGATAAAACTACATTTGTTATCATTAGACGACGAAAGTAAACAGATTCCTAGTTAATGAACCTATTACTAAATGATAAAACTACATTTGTTATCATTAGACGACGAAAGTAAACAGATTCCTAGTTAAAGAACCTATTACTAAATGATAAAACTACATTTGTTATCATTAGACGACGAAAGTAAACAGATTCCTAGTTAATGAACCTATTACTAAATGATAAAACTACATTTGTTATCATTAGACGACGAAAGTAAACAGATTCCTAGTTAATGAACCTATTACTAAATGATAAAACTACATTTGTTATCATTAGACAACGAAACTAAACAGATTCTTAGTTAATGAACCTATTATTAAATGATAAAACTACATTTGTTATCATTAGACGACGAAAGTAAACAGATTCTTAGTTAATGAACCTATTATTAAATGATGAAACTACATTTGTTATCATTAGACAACGAAACTAAACAGATTCTTAGTTAATGAACCTATTACTAAATGATAAAACTACATTTGTTATCATTAGACGACGAAACTAAACAGATTCTTAGTTAATGAACCTATGAACCTATTAGTAGATGATAAAACTACATTTGTTATCATTAGACGACGAAAGTAAACAGATTCCTAGTTAATGAACCTATTACTAAATGATAAAACTACATTTGTTATCATTAGACGACGAAAGTAAACAGATTCCTAGTTAATGAACCTATTACTAAATGATAAAACTACATTTGTTATCATTAGACGACGAAAGTAAACAGATTCCTAGTTAATAAACCTATTACTAAATGATAAAACTACATTTGTTATCATTAGACGACGAAAGTAAACAGATTCCTAGTTAATGAACCTATTACTAAATGATAAAACTACATTTGTTATCATTAGACAACGAAACTAAACAGATTCTTAGTTAATGAACCTATTATTAAATGATAAAACTACATTTGTTATCATTAGACGACGAAAGTAAACAGATTCTTAGTTAATGAACCTATTATTAAATGATGAAACTACATTTGTTATCATTAGACAACGAAACTAAACAGATTCTTAGTTAATGAACCTATTACTAAATGATAAAACTACATTTGTTATCATTAGACGACGAAACTAAACAGATTCTTAGTTAATGAACCTATGAACCTATTAGTAGATGATAAAACTACATTTGTTATCATTAGACGACGAAAGTAAACAGATTCCTAGTTAATGAACCTATTACTAAATGATAAAACTACATTTGTTATCATGAGACGACGAAAGTAAAGAGATTCCTAGTTAATGAACCTATTACTAAATGATAAAACTACATTTGTTATCATTAGACGACGAAAGTAAACAGATTCCTAGTTAATGAACCTATTACTAAATGATAAAACTACATTTGTTATCATTAGACAACGAAACTAAACAGATTCTTAGTTAATGAACCTATTATTAAATGATAAAACTACATTTGTTATCATTAGACGACGAAAGTAAACAGATTCTTAGTTAATGAACCTATTATTAAATGATGAAACTACATTTGTTATCATTAGACAACGAAACTAAACAGATTCTTAGTTAATGAACCTATTACTAAATGATAAAACTACATTTGTTATCATTAGACGACGAAAGTAAACAGATTCCTAGTTAATGAACCTATTATTAAATGATAAAACTACATTTGTTATCATTAGACGACGAAACTAAACAGATTCTTAGTTAATGAACCTATTATTAAATGATGAAACTACATTTATTATTAATATATGACGAACCTAGACTTTTCATTATTCGATTATGAACCTAATCTTGTCATGTTATTTCTTCAAGGTGTACGGGACTGGAGCCTTTTAATTTGTTCCAATTTTGAAGACCATTCTTATTTTGTCACACTTTCGGCGAACAAATACTTATTGTCATTTTTTTAGACAGTTATTTTGTACTTGTTCTTGTTATTAAAACGTGATACTGTAGTTTATATTCCCTAAAGAACCATAAAAAATAAAATAATTTAAAGGCTTTCGTTGGCAAAATGCTGATAGGAAACGTATAATGTTATTGTATTTATATGGAGTTATATATTATACTTACCTGCTATAAGTAAAGGTTATCAGATATCGCCCAAAGTATCCATTACACGTATCTTGTTCATTTTCATTTTCGTCTTAATTTTTATATTTGTCGTTTTCTTAAAAACCTTATTGTATTACAAAAATCAGGAGAAAAAAAACAACAATAATTCAAATGTCAATTTCTTCAGAGTGCGCTAGAGTCATAAATCTACCCGGCTTGTTGTGATAGGTAACATGAAACTTAATCAGTAAGATATGGTTTCTGATTATGGTTCGTTAGCTTCTAGCTGCACATAACAAGTTGTTATTAAACTGTCTGATACAAGAGGCTGGTTATTACGTCGATCAGGAAAGAAATATAATTTTTAAAAGATTATTAATTCTAATATCGATTTCTTATTCGACAGATCTAAATATAATTCTTGTTGAACTACAATATTATAACGTGAGCTAAACGACTAAGTCGGAATACCCTCGGAGTTAGGTATAGTCATCACTAATTTTGAACTACTAAGGAGAGGAAAAAAACAACCACTTAGCAGTACTTTCCGCCATGATGGTTTTTTCGACTCTTCGGTCCTAATAGTGTAATTGAATGTTACATTTATAATAGGCTCATTACTGAAAGCGTAAAACATGTTTAACGACGTTTCGAATATGAACCCTATTATCCGCAGCCCGATACACTAACTATTGGATCACGTATGACCCTACAGATAGGTAGCTGACCTTATGTTTCACATCAGGATGAGACACAGAGAATGTTGAATCTTCATGAGAACTTATAGTTGTGAATTATTTAAACCTTAATAAAAATGTTACTTTATTCATAATAATGTAAATAATTGTTACTAAAGTCGAAAATGTTTTTTAGCATAATTATACAAGTTATAGTGTAATTATTTTCGTGTTTTAAAGCCCCAATAAAACATACAACTAAACGTAATTAGAGCACCCATTGTTTTAGTTTCTGAAAGAAAAATGAACACATAAATATTAGTTTTGTGTTTGAATTTTATAATTAAACCTTAATAAAAATGTTACTTTATTCATAATAATGTACATAATTGTTATAATTATAATTATCAGTAACTTCTGCAGAAGCTGTACGGTCTTCTTAGATAATTCACCGGTAAGTAACCCTAGAAACTTTATTATAACAAAGAGGCGATTTAAAAATTAAAAAAGGCATATTCATGGAGACGAACACATGTTAAACATCTTCCAAGAAATGTTATTATGCACAAGTTTAGGGTAACCTAGGGTTAACTTGGCCATGTTTAATTAGATTACATTCATAATTGTCTTCCTAATTTATCGTTCACATAACGTTAAATGTCAATAAAACTGGGACATTTTTCTTACTGCTTACTACAGTACAAGAAAGTCCGACTGTCTATTACCAGCCTATCATGTAAGGAATTTTCTTTAACCTGATAGAGAAATTACAGACAAATCCAAAAAAAAAGATTGTCACGAAAATACCGAAACTAATCTCCAGTTTCCGATTCTAATGTTTCAAAATGGTTTACTATCGTTTCGGTAACATTTTATGAACTTTGTTCGTCACGAAACACACCGCTCATAATGTCATCACGCACATTCACAGAGACGCACTACATGAAAACACTGATTTATTCTCTGTCTCTTAGGGTTCGTCTTCACCCTAATGACATTAACAGAAGACTTAGTCTAAAAGCAGACTGGTTAACGTTATATTAAATCTCTACGGGTCGATTAAAGTAGTAAGATAGGCCTTTCCTGTTTATTATGATCTCCGTTTTAAATACATCAGAATCATTCCTTGAGGAAGTTATGTAAAGAGATCTTTTCTCTTTGTCATTTCAAGTTAAAATTACGATTAAATAGTAATAAATTTAATAGATTTCTCATCGCTTTGGAATATTTTAACTTTAATTTAAATTCCAAATAGTCCCCTCTGGTACAGCGATAAGTCTACGGATTTACAACGCTAAAATCAAGTGTTCGATTTCCCTGAGTGGACACAGCAGATGGCCCGCTGTAACTTTGCTATAAGAAAACACACACAAATTCCAAATACAAGAAGCATACTAGGTGGCGCTTGAAATGAATATATCTCTTGTCTCTAAAAAAAATATTATAATTAATGTATTTAAAGTTGAACACAAGAGAACTTTATACACCAACAATACAAATATAACTAGAATTAGAGACATACCTATATATATATATATGCGCACTTTTATGTGGAAGCAACAAAATGTCTTCTTACGCGATTGCAAAGATTCCGATGCATCAAGTTGCCTTAATTAAATGTGGTTTTCGAATGGAAAAACAACAAAGAACTGGAAACAGAATAATTTACCTTAATAGTTTCTAACCTCTCTTCTATACGTCTTAAAAAGTGGCAAGTTAAGTTAACTACCTGTACTTTGGTTATTTCGCTTTCGTACGAACTTATTCTGTAATACTTATAAACATAATTTTGTTCTGTTTCACGTTTTAATTGCGCTAAGCTCTAGCTAGGTCCATCTGCGCATAGCTGAATCTAATCTTGAACTGACAGACTAGATTGAAGGCCAACGACATCCAACAGAATAATAGGATTGACCATCATGCTTATAGCGCACGTATAGCCCCAGAGTGCGGAGAACGTTTACACAGTGACGAGCCACAAACCATAGATATTCGGACTCGTAGTCCGAGTGCGCTAACCATTAGGTCTCGTTCACCCCCAACTTTTAATTATGTCATAGCGTTGTAGGAGAAAGATTGGGATGGTATATTTCGTTGTTTGTACGTTTCATGACTACTAAATAGGTTTAGATTCAGTGTAAGGAGATTCATTCACACATACACACAATTATTGGATCTTGTGCCTATGTATAGCTTTTAGGATTGCGAATCGAGAGGCCTAAAGTTCAAGCCTGCGATATATCGCTGAGCATTCTCCGCGTTTTAAGCTGAAGACGCATTTGAAAAATGACACTTCGTCTTCCTATTCGGTTGGCCCCCAAGTGGTACAACGGCATGTCTGCAGACACACACCGCTAGAAACCGGGTTTCGATACCCTTAACGTACAGAGCACAAATAGCTCGTTGTGTAGCTTTATGCTGAACTATAAACAAACAAACAAACATAGTCGTATGTGTGGCGAACACCCGTCCTCCAGTCAACAACAGTTATGCCTAAGCGTTGAGTTGTTTTTTTTTAATTGGCCGTTTATCCCACACTCGCGTAAGGTGTAGTTGCAATTGAAAATACCAAATCTAATTATTGTTTTGGCTATGCTCAAATCTATTTCGTAAAGGAACGCTATTATTATTGATTCTTTGGTTTGAATTTAGCGCAAAGCTACACGAGGGCTATTTGCACGGGCCGTTCCTACTTTATCAGTAACAGGAGACAGCTAGTCATCACCACCCACCGTCAACTCTTGGACTAGACTTTTACCAACAAATAGTAGGATTGGTCGTAACATTATAATGCTTCCATGGCTGAGAGGTGAGACGGAGATTCGAATATGCGACCCACAGATTACGAATCGAGCGCTCTAACAACGTGGTCATGCGAGGCATATTTTTATTGATTAAAAGACTCGTTTAACATCGTTAGTACTAAAAATGACAAAAGCCAGATTGCACGTTTTCTTTAAGGAACATTTATTATCCAAAACGCTTACGCCCTGTAAGAATGTCATTATTAGAAATTACTAAAAGTCTATCGTGATAGTTGGTGAAGATTTCTACGGTCAGTTTCGCGGAACCAGTCTTCCATCTTTCTTTCCTGTGTGAGGATATGCGTAACATCTACCATTAGTGAATTACATTGTCTAATCTTACTGGTCTAGTTGGCCATTATCTCACAACTTCAATTCAAACTTCTCAAAGTTCCTCGTCAAAGTCAAACGTAAAAATCGGTTTCAACCGTGTATGCTTACTAATGTGTATTTGTTGGGTTATTTTTTCATTTCGCGCAAAGCTACGCGAGGGCTATCTGCGCTAGCCGTCTCTAATTTAGCAGAGTAAGACTAGAAGGAAGGCAGCTAGTCATCACCACCCACAGCCAACTTTTGGGCTACTGTTTTACCAACGAAAAGTGGAATTGACCGTCACATTATAACACTTCCACGGCTGAAAGGGCGAGCATGTTTGGTGTGTTGGTGATTCGAACCCGTGACCCTCGGATTACGAGTCGAGTGCCTACTTACTAATGTGTCTGTTGCTAAGTAATTGATGAGTAATGAATAATAATTCTGTTCGTTGATTCCAGAATCTTTGACTAAACCAAACAAAAGTTATTTGCGCATAGCCTTTACTAATTTTGATCCGATACTCTAGAGAAGAGACAACCAACGACATCCACTGCCAACTCTTGTCTTTTCAAATAGCAGATAATTGCGGTTATAGCTTGCCACTCTTCCCATAATGCGAATCGTAAATGTGTCTTCAAAAATGAATAAAAGTAAAAGGCCCAGCATGGCCAGATGGTTAAGGCGTTCGACTCATAATCTTTGGGTCGTGGGTTCGAATCTCAGTCTCACCAAACATGCTCACTCTTTCAGCCGCAAGGGCGTTATAAGTAACTGTCAGTCCCACAATTTGTTAGTAGAAGAGTAGCCCAAGAGTTGCCAACAGACTAGAGGGAAGGCAGCTAGTCATCACTACTAACTTAGGGACGGCTAGCACATATAGCCCTCGAGTAGCTTTGTGCGAAATTAAAAAAAAAAAACAAAAACAAACCCTCTCAATAAAATATAATTAAAATGGCGAAAATAGGATTATTATGAAAATGTAAAAATGAGTGGATAATTAACTTTTTTTGCCCCAAAATAGCACATTTTTTATTTGCGCATATTTCATTCATGTCAAACAGCCCCCGACGGCTCAGCGGTGAGAACTTTATACCATTACATTCTGAGTTACCTTTCGCGAGGACATAGCGCAAATAGCCTATTGTGCAGCTTTGCGTTTAAACACAAAATAAACGAGAACTAAACGGTTGTAAAAATACGTTATCTAATAGATTTATACGTAATTGTACATCTGACAGTGTTATTTACGACATTCTGGTCCCCACATCTGTTTCCCGTATGTCTCTGTCTTGCGTCAGGAGAGCAGGCCAGAAGAAGGGAAATCTGTTTACAACGAGTTGAGCTACGTTATCCTTTCAACTTATCATAAAACTGATGGAAACACCTAACTTCAATTTGGGTTGCTGTGTGAAGAGTTTTTAGTCTTGTGTAGAATAAATCCTCCAATTTGGGGCAGGACACATTTTGAGATTTTACTAATACGAGGGATTGTTACAAAGTGATTGACATCAGTCATATTGTCCTTTCCTCGTGTACTGTGCACGAGCTGATTCAACACTCTTCTTATTTCTTGAAGGACCATATTGCTCAAAATGTCACCGGGATGATAGAAGAAAACACAAGAGACCTTACAATCGGCAGGACAATTACTTACGTTCTTAGAAGTAAAGCGTGGTGCCTCCCAAGAGATCTTGGCCGTCAGCGTCAATAAATCTACAGCAGTTCTGACTTCTTGACGTGGCGACTATAAGGGTTAGGTCGCTTCAACAGTCTTGTAAAGATTACTTAAGACATAGTTTGTTCTGACAGAACTGTGTGGATCCTATAAGAAATATTGTTTGTTTTTATTTCTTGGGTTTTTAGACACAGAGAAAGGCAACCTGTCGTTAGAACTTAAATGCTATCTCTAATATAGCTTGTATTTCTTTGAAAACCGAAAAGAAAACTGTTTCCGAAGCATTTCCGTCAGTGGGTTTCACGTTTAGCCATGGCCTTTTAAAATATTAAACGTTACCACGTACAGTCTGAAATTATCATTAGGTTTTCCAAACAGTAAACAAAATTAAAATATCTCATTCAGTTACACGTAAACATGTTCTTGGTTATTATTTCTTATATCCAACACATCATAAACATGTTCTTGGTTATTATTTTTTATGTCCAACACATCACGTTTCAAATATTTTATGACAAAATAACAGCTTTATAAAAATCGAAGTAAAAAATAAACCCAGACACTGTTTTTATGAGAAGTAGTACATCAATAAGAGTCTGCTTCAAGCAGTATTGTTGTTTTAAATTAAAAAGATACAACGTTATTTGGGCTTACAATGATTGTATTACTAAAACCTACACCACCGATGACTGTGTTCAATTTAATATGCCATTTTTACTTACAATGACTGAAATGCACTGAGTCATCGACAAAAATTTCGTCAGTAATCTCAAAAGTAGCTTACGAAGCTTGGTCAGTACGTCACAATGTAGACTTTGTATTGAACTCTATGACCTGATTTCACCTTGAAGTTAATTTTACAAGGTCGTTATTTTCTTCTCCGTTTATGTGGGTTAGGGCAATTATATATAACCATCTTTCATGTCTGCAAAGTATAATGTTTGGTGGTTCAACCGTAAGTTTACCGATATATAACTACCAAGTCCGTGGTTCGATTCCTCACGATGAACAGAGCTCAAATAGCCTGTTATATAGCTTTACACTGCGAAAACACCAATAATAACCCCAAAGTGTAGTCTATGCATTTAAAATGTCAAACACTGGGATTCGATTCTTCACGGTGGACTGATTTAGTTCAGAAAACCCTTTGTGTAGCTTTGCACTAAAAACAGTAACAACCCAATGTGTAGACGAGTTATTTGACAATAGCGCTATATTAGACGTGCGTAAGACCCTCGCTGTTCAATAATCGTCAGGATTTGTTTATCTACAAAAAAAATAGGACGAAATAAAAAAAATGGGTAACCAGACGAAGACTATTTCTGTAGCTAGCTGTGATTTCTTTTAGTACTTCGTAACTATCAACATTGAAGAGACTCCAAAGGTATAGAATGTTATATATATTTCTTACAGCACTAATTTCCGCTCCCAAACTTCAAACTAATGGTCCAACATCGCTAGTAGCATATGAGTCTGTATTCGGCTTATGTTACACTAGTAACAAATTACAGGTTAGGCTTGGCATTCCTAATGACGCTGCACTGTGACAACCATCACAGACGTTGAAACAGAATTGACAACCTCCACATAACCAGCAGCAGACATCACGGGAAGGTTTAATGTAGTTCCTCTAATAATCTCTGTACTGCAGTTTGTTTCCAAAACAAGTCAGGTTACGGAATTGGAAAACAATATTTTGTTTTGTACTGTATGTCTTACAGCTGACATTTCACTGCTAATATTATGAAAAAAGGAGAGACAAGTTTGACGATAGATGCTTTACTACAAAATCTTAATGTATGCAATTATTGCGCATATGTATATACTACAGAGACTACGATGAAGTTCCATGGTTTTAGGCCCAGCATGGCCAGATGGTTAGGGCACTAAGCTCGTAATCTGATGGTCGCGGGTTCGAATCCCGGTCGCACCAAATATGCTCGCCTTTTCAGCCGTGAGGACGTTATAATGTTACGATCAATCCTACCGTTGGTAAAAGAGTAACCCAAGAGTTGGCAGTGGGTGGTGATGACTAGCTGCCTTCCCTCTATTCTTAGCTGCCAAATTAGAGACGTTTAGCGCAGATAGCCCTCGTGTAACTCTGCGTGAAATTTAAAAATAAGCAACCTATAGTTTTTACCTCCGGCCGGTTTCCTTGTGGCGTAAGTTTTTGTGTAGTCATTTTTTCAACTATACTATATATTTAAAATTTTCTACTTTATATGTAATTAATTCCGAAACGTTTTAATCGATGCATATATTATTTAAACTATTATCCTATTTAAAATGGCAAAAGTTAGGATGTGGGAGAAAAACTGGTATTTTCATGGACTTTTTTAAATGCATGCAAGATTGAAAATAAGTTCTAATAAGAACTAAAAACCAAACCAAATTGAACCTTGTTCATTTAACACTGTTCACTTAGTTATAAAGATTAGATTGCATTGTCTTATGGTGTAGGTCTTCTTGCTATTAACAATATTTTAGGCCATAAACAATATTCTGTATACATGACCACTTGAAACATAGATAATTTTATTGTCATGTTGTCATGTTCATACGTGGTAAGTTTAAGCGCACAGTAATTATTTAACAAACTTTCATCCTGCTCTTATCCGGGCCGGCATGGCCTAGCGCGTAAGGCGTGCGACTCGTAATCCGCGGATTCGCGCCCGCGTCGCACCAATCATGCTCGCCCTCCCAGCCGTAGGGGCGTTATAATGTGACGGTCAATCCCACTATTCGTTGGTAAAAGAGTAGCCCAAGAGTTGGCGGTGGGTGGTGATGACTAGCTGCCTTCCCTCTAGTCTTACACTAGCACAGATAGCCCTCGTGTAGCTTTGTGCGAAATTCAGAAAACAAACAAGCAAACAATCCTGCTCTTACATCGGTTTTAAAAATACGTTTAAATTCTTATCTTGTAATATTATCTTATTATAAGTCACTGCTTTCAGTTGTATTTTGTTTACAAGGGACTTGTACCCAGCGTCGTCCGTATCACTTAAATTTAAACTCAAAGCTACCTTTTCTTTATAATTATAATACCAAGTCTTCGATACCACTTTACTTACTCGGTGTCACCCCCCTCCACCTCTCTAGAAGCTCAGCAGTAAGTCTGTAACTATAACACGCTGAAAGTTAAATTTCGATATTCATGGTGGGCACGGCACAGCCCAAATAATAGTTTTGTGCTTACAAACAAACAAACGACGTCTGACTTTAGCATTCTGAAAATAACTTCAAGCTAAACCAACACATACGTCCTACAAACTCACCTATATTCTATTAAGACTTTTTATAGTTTACATTTTCCATCCACAAGTGTTGGAAGAAGAGGCCGGATACGGAGAAAAAGTATACAGAGAGCTGTAACGAATCTCTCCTGTTTTTTTGAAGTTCATTATAGTTCATTTAATATAATTTTGTCTTACTACACGTCTCTTTTTGTGAGTTTCCCAGTAGTCTATCGGTAAGCCTAACGTAAAAGTTCGTGGTTCAATCATCCACGGTATGCAAAGTGCAGATAGCCAGTCATCTAACAACAACAGCGATAACACTTTTCTGTAAGTTGCTTTCAACTTCGCTGAGTTATAGATTATAATTTGAGAGTTTATGGTTTTAATGTAACTATCTGAGCTCGGAATGTTTAATACCTCGCTGTTTGGGCAAACACAATTGTACAGCTTGTTATTGTGCAATTTTTGAACATTATTTTTGCACTTTATTATTGTGCAATTTTAAACAGTGTTTTAGCTTGTTACTGTGCAGTTTTTGAAACAGTAATTGTACAGCTTGTTATTGTGCAGTTTTTAAGGAAAACAATTTTTATCATCTCGTTTTTTGTCAACATTTTATAATTAAAATCTCTTTCGTACGTTAGGTGCTTAAAACCATTTGATTTGTTGTCATTTATCGACTGTCTTTTTATTTCTCACTTATATACAGGACATACATGTTCTTGAGTGTTAAACATTTGTAAATATAATTAATTTAAATAATATTCTGAAAAAGGAAAAAATATATACTTTTTGCGTTTCTTTGTTTCAAACTTTTCGCACAAACAACCAAACAAACTGACGTGGCAGGGGTTTAGTTTAGGGAGAGAGAAATCAGAAGAGTTCTCTCTCCAACTGGGGTGTTCAGGAACGTTGTGGTTCCTCTTCGTCCCCTTACATGAAAAATGTTTTAAAATATCCGTGGAATTTTTACTTTATTTTTAACATTTCAAAAATGGAATGGGGTATTTGTGAGTGAGAGGAAGGACGGGAGAACTGGACGAGAGCAGCGAAAGTGAAGTGAGCCAGGCCTTGTCTCGAGGACGGAGTACACTGGCGGGTGGCGAATTGATTTTTAAAATTTACTATGATTGATTGGATACCCTGTGACTGGGTAAACGGCCCTTTTCAGAATGAACTACACAAAACTACGCAAAACCCTATATATTCACAGCCGTCTCCAATTTTCAACTGACGGAATCCAACGGAAAGAAGCAGATTCTGAACAGTACCTCCAAGCAATCCTTTCGATACTAATGGTGGACAGAGCACAGATAGCCCATTGTATAGCTTTGTGCTTAACTTCAGAAAAACAATCAAAGAAACCTATTAGTGGGATCTGACCGTCACTTTTATAGCACGCCCATGGCCCTAAGTGCGGACGTCTTCTTGCAACAACGAGTCGTGAATCTTGAATTGCCAGATTCATTGTCCAATAATTCTACCCATTAGGCTACAGGTCACGTCTCTCCCCATTCCTATTCTGGTTAGAATTTTTAACAAACAGAAAAGGATCTTAAAATGAGCTATTTATAAATAATACCAACTACTAGTCGCATTTAACTTTAAAAACTCTTATTATTTGAAAACCTGAAACTCGAGAAAATGGAGGAATAACACAGTGTGTCAATCGAACTTGGTAACCTCCACTTCTCATGTCTAAGTGAGTGACAATTTTCGCAAGCTTCAAGCCACTATTCTGCAAACTTTAAATCCTATACTTAAAATAAGCTTATTCCTTCTTATCATTGTTTCTCATATTTTTGTTCTATTATCTAAATATTTCCTTCATTGCGTGTTTAAAATTTCATGTTTGTAGGAAATTTTATATATTTACAAGTATATATTTCTGTTTATTTTCAGTTATATTCGAGTTCCGATAGTCGGCGCTGCCAGTCATCATGTCAAAGATGAGGGAGCATTGGTGCAGACGACTTCTAGTGATATTGTTCGCACTTGTAGTCGTGGTAACGCATGTGACATGGTACGTTTTAGTGAACTATTTCTAATTTTTAAAAAAAACAACAGAGTTATATGTGTTTAACCAGTTTGCAACGTCTAATTTTTTAATGGCTCTCTGTTATCTGAGTTCAACAAATGTGTTCATAAAAATGTTTACATGGAAACTTTGAATTACACAAATAACACATTTTGAATGCAAAACTCACTTGAATTTATGGCGGGCGAAACTATTGCTTTTGAAACTATTTATGCTAGCTTTTCACTATATTTTAGTATATAAAGATTTAGTTTTCATGGTAAGCTGATATAATCCCAAATGTGGCTACTGGTGGATTATGAGGGATTCGTAATAATAAGAATATTGAATATTTACTTAAAAGTAAATTAAGAAACACTACTCGTCGAGTTTTCTTTCCATGAGTTTCCCTTTCGTCACCTTTAATATGTCATGCCTCTTATCATATTCGTAACATAATGACCCAGCAAAGCCAGGTGTTTAAGACGCTTGACTCCTGATCCAAAGGTCGCTGGTTCGAATCTCTGTCACACCAAACATGGTCGCCCCTTCAGCCGTGGGGACATTATTGTGTGACGTTCAATCCCACTATTTGTTGGTAAAAGGGTAGTTTTCTGCTCTGTGCTAAATTAGGGACTCCTAGCATAGGTAGCCCTCACGTAGCTTTGCGCGAAATTCAAAAACAAACATAACTGAAGTCTGTCTTGAGTTATTTCTGATGTTTGTTTTCCCACCTCTCTTCTTCTCACTTGTTCTTATTTTGATAATATTGGAGTATTTGGTAAAAATAACCAAACAATGCTTTAAGAACTGTCAATATTGAATGTCATAGAATAAAAAACAAATTCTGTAAAGAACAATAGAAGAACAGAGTTTTATGTAAACAGCTACACAAGTATCTCTAAACACGCAACACAAACTGAAGATATCAGTGTCGTAACTGCCGTGTAATTCACCAAATAATGGTTTAATAACTACTGTGTAATTCACAAATGGTGTAATAACTACAGTGTAATCCGCCGAATAATGGTATAATTACTATCAAGTAATTCACCGGAATAATTATGTAATAACTACCGTGTAATTTACCGAAGAAAAGTGTAATAACTAACTTGTGCTTCGCCAAATAATAATGTAATAATTACCGTGTGCTGCACGAAAAGTGATATAACACCAGTCATAAACTTCCAAAAATATCGGTTTCATATCTATGATAAAAATGCTCAATATAATTTGTATTATATATTGTTACAATCCTTTAGTGACCGCGATTGTAAAAATTATATTGTCAAAACAATAAAAAAACCCACTCAAGATGAATGTGCTTAGATAAAGGGAAGTTAATGTACTTACATCTTTTATACGTAAAATTATTTCTTCGTCTTCGTCATTATTATTATTAAACCAAATTCGAGTTCATGCCGTTGTTTAGAATGTTTGCTTTGTTACATTGCTTATAGCATTATGTTTATCCAACTGTTTTGTCAGTGTAATTACGAACTTATTACATGTTCTTTATAAGGATACAAATATCATTATTCTTATTGTCAATTCCAATGGCTGGTCCTTCAAATTTTGTGCTGTAGTGTACAGCTAACAGTACGTTCTGGTAGGAATCCAATTATTCTATATCATTGTTCATTTTCTTTAAACGTTTTTTACAATGGTTTTTAGAGAGAGCCAAAGCTTCCAATTTGTTCCGTTAGTGCGTTAAAATTCGCAATGCTTCCGTGTTTCCTGTTATGGACGGGTGGGTTAAGACTCGTAATCTGAGGGTCGCGGGTTCGAATCCCCGTTGCACCAAACATGCTCGTTCTTTCAGCCGCGGAAGCGTTATAACGTGACAGTCAATCCCACTATTCGTTGGTAAAAGAGTAGCCCATGAGTTGCCTTCCCTCTAGTCTTACACTGCTAAATTAGGGACGGCTAGCGCAGATAGCCCTCGTTTAGCTTTGCGGGAAAATTAAAAAAAACAACAACAAAAAAACAAGTATAACCTGGAACATTTTGCAGTCCGCATTATAAACATCAGATGAAAATAAATATACAAAATATGAAGTGATAACAAGGCTTACATTTCTATCTTAAACCCCAACCGTCTGGCTTTAATCCTATAGAAACACGGACAATTTGAAGAAACAGTTTAAGGCCTTAAAAGCTTTACCAATATCTCTCAAGAAGTTGAATTATTCTGGTAAATATGAAAGGATTTCTTGTATAGTTTGTACTCACTTCAAATTGACAGAACTGCGTGTGTGAAGTAGAATTGGGTGTGCCATAAACAAAAGACATTAGCACAGCGTTCGCTGAAATACCAGCACTAGCTACAGAAGATAAGACTTTCTATTCCGATGAGTGAAATAGACTTCGTGTAGTTTTGCCCTCTGGCGAACAGTCAGTGTAGCAGAAACAAAATTCGAATCGGAATTTTCATTACCGAGAAATAAGTACTAGTTTAATGAGGAGACCTAGTGGTTTCAGTTTCCCCAAAACCTTTTGCCTGCGGATGTTTTAAACTCTGGTCTGCCTTCATCCATTATACAAAGTAAAAAAGCAGGATAAGACGTATTACAAAATTCACGTAACTTATTATAAGAGGAAAAAAATATTTTATATCTCTAATGAAACTGTGTTGTTCATTATTAATAAGTTCTGATGAAAAGCAAGCTAATCTATTAGAACATGATCAAAAAGTATCTTACAAATTATGTGTTTTTCTTATAGCAAAGCCACATCGGTCTATCTGCTGAGATCACCGAGAGGAATCGAACGCCTGATTGTAGGGTTGTAAATCGGGAGACTTACCGCTGTACTAGCATGGGGCGCTTATAAATGAATAAAATTATTTCTGTGTAGCAAAAACTGTGCGAAAGTATGTTGTATAATAGATCAGCACGTGACAAAAATAAAACTAGTGATAATTAGAATACAAAGAATAACCAGTTGGATATCTTTCAAATGATATCATATTCGGTCGTTAAGTTTATCTGTTAATTTTAGCGATTCAAACTTTACAGGGAAATCGTTGCTTTCAACATCCTAAACCTTGGCCCGGCATGGCCAAGTGGTTAAGACACTAGACTGGTAATCTGAGAGTCGCGGGTTCGAGTTCCTGTCACAACAAACGTCCTCGCCCTTTCAACCATGAAAGGGTTATAATGTGACGGTCAATCCCAATATTCGTTGGTAAAAGAGTAGCCCAAGAGTTGGCGGTGTGTGGTCTCACCCTGCAAAAGTTAGTGACGGCTAGCGCAGATAGCTTTCGTGTAGCTTTGCGTGAAATGCAAAACAAACCAATACTAAATCTTAATTTGAAAATAGTATAATTCACCAACGTTCTTTTAATATCTTTGTTAACTTCCAAAGGAACTGGCCCGGCATGGCAAAGCAATTAAAGCGTTCGACTCGTAATCTGAAGACCGAGGGTTTGAATCCCCGTCACACCAAACATGCTCACCCTTTCAGCCGTAGGGGCTTTATGATGTTACAGTCAATCCCACTAAACTGAGTTTTCACGTTCGGTATTGGGTTAGCATTTTATGTTTATTAATGATCTGAATGTGATGTACCAATTGCATTTTTCATGACATAAGTTCCACCGATGTTATCTGAAAAAATTTAAAACAAATAAACAAAACCACAAAGTTACCATAAATAAAAAAATGTATAGATATAAGGATATTACGCACTCTCTCGTGAAGTGAAGAGAGAGATCTCTACGCCATTAAATGAAACCTCAGGTTTGTTTGCTGTTTTATGTTTTTAAACATAAAGCTACACAATGTGTTATCTGTGCTATGCCCACAACGAATATATAAACCAGGCTTTTAGCGTCATAAACCGTCATACTTACAACTGATTAACTGCATGAGTAAGAAGTCTCGCGCGTGTCTCAGCATGTGGAGTTTCGTATTTAAGCACAACGTGCTTAATACCGAGACAGGTGTATTTTGAAAAAAATCTGGTTCATTTTTCAAGGTTCAAATCTTCTTAGCCGTACTGCACAGTCCTGTTAACAACAACAGTTTAGACAAAATTACTGAAAAGCTAATACGTTTTTGAAAACACACATGTCAACAGTTAGCATACTGGACTGGCAACTCAAGGATTCATGGTTCTAGACCCGTTATCACACGATCGTGCTCCAGTCTTTGCGTGTATTGATAGTTAAGGCTAAATCCCAATATTTGAGTATAGTAGCCCAAGAGTTGGCGGTAGGTGTTCTTCACTATCTATCTTAATAATGGTAAGCAGATAGGCCTTTTGTAGCTTTGGGCGAGTATCAGAAGTAAAAAAACAAACCTGAACTAAGGTACTTGCGTCGTAAATGGTACACTTTAGTTTGATCTGGTAGAACAGTTGATTTGGAAGATTTTGGATGCTGTAATTGTTCAAAACTAACTTAATATAATGGACCAATTTCCTGTAAGTATTTTAAGTTCTGCCTAAATGAAAAATCAGTTTGAAAGATGCATTAACCCTCTTTTCAAAACATTGAAAACATTTCTGATTTAAGTAAAAAAATATATTTATAGCATGACAACTTCTTGTAATACATGAAAATTATTATTGTATTTTAACTTAAAAACTTTCAACTTCCATGGATAGAAACGAATTTGAATAAAAAAAGTCATAAAATGCAACGAATGGCAGGTCAGAAAAACTTTACGTAACACGTTTTCGATTTATAATATGACTATAAATTGCGAGATGCGCTCGTCGATAAGAGAGAAGACTCCTGGTTTATTTTTTATTAGAAAAGTTTGTGAGATTAATGACTTGTTAAAAAGAAGTGTTTTTTTTTTAAATAAAGCAACACTTTTCTCTCTTAAAAGTCAAGACACAGAGTTTCCACAATAATACTGATTTATAGCGACGTTTATTGAGATTCGGTCATTAGAACCTTTAAAACTTATCAAATTCTACGTTGCAGTTAAGGACAACGCATAAGCTTAAAGCGTGAGACCGTTTGACCCTAAGAAACAAAAAAAAACGTATTTTGTAAAGGTAATTTAAGTGTTGCTTAATTATTCTAGAATGTGTAATTATGTCCATAAGAAATCGTGTAACAGTCTTAAGTTTTTATATAAAAGACAGGTTCGATTTCAAGATTAATAAATAAAAACAGCCTTCGATAAGTTGTTTCATCACGGTTTTCAAACGGTGTGAGATTTTCTGGACACATATCACTTTCTGAGCTCACTTCTCACGAGTTAAGATAGTTTACCAGTCTATTCGAGAGCTCCATAGGTTTTAACATAGTTTTAAGACAGGCCTATTTTATTTCATCAGTTTGTCAGCTACGCACTTTTTCAAGCTTTCCCATTGTGCGTTTCTCAGCATTTCAAACTTATATTTATCACGAACGGAAAAATTTTGAAAGCAAGTTATTATCGGATAGCCTGATACCAGCTTTGCAACAACAGCTGCTGAGAATAGATCAGATAACACTGAGACAAATCTTTGGGTTACTACAGCAAACGGACGCGTGAGTCTGAGTCCTTCCTATTTGGTCGATCAATGGCAGGGTTTTCAAAGGCTTTACGTGCCCAAACCTTCTGTGGTAGGTAATCCCTTCCCGCGAGAGGTACTGCCTTATCCTACACTAATCGTCTGCAGACCTGAGGATTCTTCATATACTTACTAAAGGTTATCGTCTTTAAAGTCTCATCCTCTGTGACGTCATTAAATTGTGAAAATTTTCTCTAACACAAAAATTAATTTTGCACAGAAATAATCGAAGGTCCTTTTTCACTGAATATCTTCAGCTGTAACATAATTATGATTGTTAGTGTCTTCAGTTATAACATGATGATGATTGTTACTGTCTTCAGTTATAACATGATGATTGTTACTGTCTTCAGTTATAACATGATCATGATTGTTAGTGTCTTCAGTTATAACATGACGATGATTGTTACTGTCTTTAGTTATAGCATGATGATGTTTGTTAGTCTTCAGTTATAACATGATGATGATTGTTAGTCTTCAGTTATAACATGATCATGATTGTTAGTGTCTTCAGTTATAACATGATCATGATTGTTAGTGTCTTCAGTTATAACATGACGATGATTGTTACTGTCTTTAGTTATAACATGATGATATTTGTTACTGTCTTCAGTTATAACATGATGATGATTGTTACTGTCTTCAGTTATAACATGATGATTGTTACTGTCTTCAGTTATAACATGATCATGATTGTTAGTGTCTTCAGTTATAACATGATGATGTTTGTTACTGTCTTTAGTTATAACATGATGATGTTTGTTACTGTCTTCAGTTATAACATGATGATGATTGTTACTGTCTTCAGTTATAACATGATGATGATTGTTACTGTCTTCAGTTATAACATGATCATGATTGTTACTGTCTTCAGTTATAACATGATGATTGTTAGTGTCTTCAGTTATAACATGATGATGATTGTTAGTGTCTTCAGTTATAACATGACGATGATTGTTACTGTCTTCAGTTATAACATGATCATGATTGTTACTGTCTTCAGTTATAACATCATGATTGTTAGTGTCTTCAGTTATAACATGACGATGATTGTTACTGTCTTCAGTTATAACATGATGATTGTTACTGTCTTCAGTTATAACATGATCATGATTGTTAGTGTCTTCAATTATAATATGATGATGATTGTTAGTGTCTTCAGTTATAACATGATGATGATTGTTAGTGTCTTCAGTTATAACATGATGATGAATGTTAGTGTCTTCAGTTATAACATGATGATGATTGTTAGTGTCTTCAGTTATAACATGATGATGATTGTTACTGTCTTCAGTTATAACATGATGATTGTTACTGTCTTCAGTTATAACATGATCATGATTGTTAGTGTCTTCAGTTATAACATGACGATGATTGTTACTGTCTTTAGTTATAGCATGATGATGTTTGTTAGTCTTCAGTTATAACATGATGATGATTGTTACTGTCTTCAGTTATAACATGATCATGATTGTTAGTGTCTTCAGTTATAACATGACGATGATTGTTACTGTCTTCAGTTATAACATGATCATGATTGTTAGTGTCTTCAGTTATAACATGATCATGATTGTTAGTGTCTTCAGTTATAACATGATGATGATTGTTACTGTCTTCAGTTATAACATGATGATTGTTACTGTCTTCAGTTATAACATGATCATGATTGTTAGTGTCTTCAGTTATAACATGACGATGATTGTTACTGTCTTTAGTTATAGCATGATGATGTTTGTTAGTCTTCAGTTATAACATGATGATGATTGTTAGTCTTCAGTTATAACATGATCATGATTGTTAGTGTCTTCAGTTATAACATGACGATGATTGTTACTGTCTTCAGTTATAACATGATCATGATTGTTAGTGTCTTCAGTTATAACATGATCATGATTGTTAGTGTCTTCAGTTATAACATGATGATGATTGTTACTGTCTTTAGTTATAGCATGATGATGTTTGTTAGTCTTCAGTTATAACATGATCATGATTGTTAGTGTCTTCAGTTATAACATGACGATGATTGTTACTGTCTTCAGTTATAACATGATCATGATTGTTAGTGTCTTCAGTTATAACATGATCATGATTGTTAGTGTCTTCAGTTATAACATGATGATGATTGTTACTGTCTTCAGTTATAACATGATGATTGTTACTGTCTTCAGTTATAACATGATCATGATTGTTAGTGTCTTCAGTTATAACATGACGATGATTGTTACTGTCTTCAGTTATAACATGATGATGTTTGTTACTGTCTTCAGTTATAACATGATGATGATTGTTACTGTCTTCAGTTATAACATGATGATTGTTACTGTCTTCAGTTATAACATGATCATGATTGTTAGTGTCTTCAGTTATAACATGATGATGTTTGTTACTATCTTTAGTTATAACATGATGATGTTTGTTACTGTCTTCAGTTATAACATGATGATGATTGTTACTGTCTTCAGTTATAACATGATCATGATTGTTAGTGTCTTCAGTTATAACATGACGATGATTGTTACTGTCTTTAGTTATAACATGATGATATTTGTTACTGTCTTCAGTTATAACATGATGATGATTGTTACTGTCTTCAGTTATAACATGATGATTGTTACTGTCTTCAGTTATAACATGATCATGATTGTTAGTGTCTTCAGTTATAACATGATGATGTTTGTTACTGTCTTTAGTTATAACATGATGATGTTTGTTACTGTCTTCAGTTATAACATGATGATGATTGTTACTGTCTTCAGTTATAACATGATGATGATTGTTACTGTCTTCAGTTATAACATGATCATGATTGTTACTGTCTTCAGTTATAACATGATGATTGTTAGTGTCTTCAGTTATAACATGATGATGATTGTTAGTGTCTTCAGTTATAACATGATGATGATTGTTACTGTCTTCAGTTATAACATGATCATGATTGTTACTGTCTTCAGTTATAACATCATGATTGTTAGTGTCTTCAGTTATAACATGACGATGATTGTTACTGTCTTCAGTTATAACATGATGATTGTTACTGTCTTCAGTTATAACATGATCATGATTGTTAGTGTCTTCAATTATAATATGATGATGATTGTTAGTGTCTTCAGTTATAACATGATGATGATTGTTAGTGTCTTCAGTTATAACATGATGATGAATGTTAGTGTCTTCAGTTATAACATGATGATGATTGTTAGTGTCTTCAGTTATAACATGATCATGATTGTTACTGTCTTCAGTTATAATATGATCATGATTGTTACTGTCTTCAATTATAGCATGATGATGATTGTTAGTGTCTTCAGTTATAACATGATCATGATTGTTACTGTCTTCAGTTATAACATGATGATGATTGTTAGTGTCTTCAGTTATAACATGATCATGATTGTTACTGTCTTCAGTTGTAACATGATCACGATTAATACTGCATGATTTATATATTTTGTGTATCATTTAATGTGTTGATGTGATTTACATTATCAAGTTTATGTTTTAAGCTTTTTTAGAAATTTCCTTGCATATTTATTAAACCTTTTCTGTTTTTTCCAGTGTTATTCAACTTGGTATTTTGTTTAGTTTTATGATCTTCAAGATACACATTATTAGTTTCTATTCATGTTCTGTTTAGTATACACCTTTTAAACCTACTACGTACATCCACGTAATTTATATTTGAAACGAAACTAATTAATGACAAACGCTGTTTGAACATGAACCACCAAACAATGATAGTGACATTTATACCAAACTGGGGACGTTTCGATGTTATCTTGGTGTGGTATATGATAGTGACATTTATACCAAACTGGGGACGTTTCGATGTTAGCTGGGTGTGGTATATGATTGTGACATTTATAACAAACTGGGGACATTTCGATGTTATCTTGGTGTGGTATATGATTGTGACATTTATACCAAACTGGGAACGTTTCGATGTTATCTTGGTGTGGTATATGATAGTGACATTTATACCAAACTGGGGAAGTTTCGATATTATCTTGGTGTGGTATATGATAGTGACATTTATACCAAACTGGGGACGTTTCGATGTTATCTTGGTGTGGTATATGGTAGTGACATTTATAACAAACTGGGGACGTTTCGATGTTATCTTGGTGTGGTATATGATTGTGACATTTATAACAAACTGGGGACGTTTCGATATTATCTGGGTGTGGTATATGATTGTGACATTTATAACAAACTGGGGACGTTTCGATGTTATCTTGGTGTGGTATATGATTGTGACATTTATAACAAACTGGGGACATTTCGATGTTATCTTGGTGTGGTATATGATTGTGACATTTATACCAAACTGGGGACGTTTCGATGTTATCTTGGTGTGGTATATGGTAGTGACATTTATAACAAACTGGGGACGTTTCGATATTATCTTGGTGTGGTATATGATTGTGACATTTATAACAAACTGGGGACGTTTCGATGTTATCTTGGTGTGGTATATGATTGTGACATTTATACCAAACTGGGGACATTTCGATGTTATCTGGGTGTGGTATATGATTGTGACATTTATAACAAACTGGGGACATTTCGATGTTATCTTGGTGTGGTATATGGTAGTGACATTTATAACAAACTGGGGACGTTTCGATATTATCTTGGTGTGGTATACGATAGTGACATTTATAACAAACTGGGGACGTTTCGATGTTATCTTGGTGTGGTATATGGTAGTGACATTTATAACAAACTGGGGACGTTTCGATATTATCTTGGTGTGGTATACGATAGTGACATTTATAACAAAGTGGGGACGTTTCGATGTTATCTTGGTATGGTATATGATAGTGACATTTATACCAAACTGGGGACGTTTCGATGTTAGCTTGGTATGGTATATGATAGTGACATTTATACCAAACTGGGGACGTTTCTATGTTATCTTGGTGTGGTATATGATAGTGACATTTATACCAAACTGGGAACGTTTCGATGTTAGCTTGGTGTGGTATATGATAGTGACATTTATACCAAACTGGGGACGTTTCGATGTTAGCTTGGTATGGTATATGATAGTGACATTTATAACAAACTGGGGACGTTTCTATGTTATCTTGGTGTGGTATATGGTAGTGACATTTATACCAAACTGGGGACGTTTCGATGTTAGCTTGGTATGGTATATGATAGTGACATTTATAACAAACTGGGGACGTTTCTATGTTATCTGGATGTGGTATATGATAGTGACATTTATAACAAACTGGGTACGTTTCGATGTTAGCTTGGTGTGGTATATGATAGCGACATTTATACCAAACTGGGGACGTTTCGATGTTAGCTTGGTATGGTATATGATAGTGACATTTATAACAAACTGGGGACGTTTCTATGTTATCTGGATGTGGTATATGATAGTGACATTTATAACAAACTGGGTACGTTTCGATGTTAGCTTGGTGTGGTATATGATAGTGACATTTATACCAAACTGGGGACGTTTCTATGTTATCTTGGTGTGGTATATGATAGTGACATTTATACCAAACTGGGGACGTTTCGATGTTAGCTTGGTGTGGTATATGATAGTGACATTTATACCAAACTGGGGACATTTCGATGTTAGCTGGGTGTGGTATATGATAGTGACATTTATACCAAACTGGGGACGTTTCGATGTTAGCTGGGTGTGGTATATGATTGTGACATTTATACCAAACTGGGGACGTTTCGATGTTAGCTGGATGTGGTATATGATAGTGACATTTATACCAAACTGGGGACATTTCGATGTTAGCTTGGTGTGTATATGATAGTGACATTTATACCAAACTGGGGACGTTTCGATGTTAGCTGGGTGTGGTATATGATTGTGACATTTATACCAAACTGGGGACGTTTCGATGTTAGCTGGATGTGGTATATGATAGTGACATTTATACCAAACTGGGGACATTTCGATGTTAGCTGGGTGTGGTATATGATTGTGACATTTATAACAAACTGGGGACATTTCGATGTTATCTTGGTGTGGTATATGATTGTGACATTTATACCAAACTGGGAACGTTTCGATGTTATCTTGGTGTGGTATATGATTGTGACATTTATAACAAACTGGGTACATTTCGATGTTATCTGGGTGTGGTATATGATTGTGACATTTATAACAAACTGGGGACGTTTCGATGTTATCTTGGTGTGGTATATGGTAGTGACATTTATAACAAACTGGGGACGTTTCGATATTATCTTGGTGTGGTATATGATAGTGACATTTATAACAAACTGGGGACGTTTCGATGTTATCTTGGTATGGTATATGATAGTGACATTTATACCAAACTGGGGACGTTTCGATGTTAGCTTGGTATGGTATATGATAGTGACATTTATACCAAACTGGGGACGTTTCGATGTTAGCTTGGTGTGGTATATGATTGTGACATTTATAACAAACTGGGGACATTTCGATGTTATCTGGATGTGGTATATGATAGTGACATTTATACCAAACTGGGGACATTTCGATGTTATCTGGATGTGGTATATGATAGTGACATTTATACCAAACTGGGGACGTTTCGATGTTAGCTTGGTATGGTATATGATAGTGACATTTATACCAAACTGGGGACGTTTCGATGTTATCTGGATGTGGTATATGATAGTGACATTTATACCAAACTGGGGACGTTTCGATGTTAGCTGGGTGTGGTATATGATTGTGACATTTATACCAAACTGGGGACGTTTCGATGTTATCTGGATGTGGTATATGATAGTGACATTTATAACAAACTGGGTACGTTTCGATGTTATCTGGATGTGGTATATGATAGTGACATTTATACCAAACTGGGGACATTTCGATGTTATCTGGATGTGGTATATGATAGTGACATTTATACCAAACTGGGGACGTTTCGATGTTAGCTTGGTATGGTATATGATAGTGACATTTATACCAAACTGGGGACGTTTCGATGTTAGCTTGGTATGGTATATGATAGTGACATTTATACCAAACTGGGGACGTTTCGATGTTATCTTGGTGTGGTATATGATAGTGACATTTATACCAAACTGGGGACGTTTCTATGTTATCTTGGTGTGGTATATGATAGTGACATTTATACCAAACTGGGGACGTTTCGATGTTAGCTTGGTATGGTATATGATAGTGACATTTATACCAAACTGGGGACGTTTCTATGTTATCTTGGTGTGGTATATGATAGTGACATTTATACCAAACTGGGAACGTTTCGATGTTAGCTTGGTGTGGTATATGATAGTGACATTTATACCAAACTGGGGACGTTTCGATGTTAGCTTGGTATGGTATATGATAGTGACATTTATAACAAACTGGGGACGTTTCTATGTTATCTTGGTGTGGTATATGGTAGTGACATTTATACCAAACTGGGGACGTTTCGATGTTAGCTTGGTATGGTATATGATAGTGACATTTATAACAAACTGGGGACGTTTCTATGTTATCTGGATGTGGTATATGATAGTGACATTTATAACAAACTGGGTACGTTTCGATGTTAGCTTGGTGTGGTATATGATAGCGACATTTATACCAAACTGGGGACGTTTCGATGTTAGCTTGGTATGGTATATGATAGTGACATTTATAACAAACTGGGGACGTTTCTATGTTATCTGGATGTGGTATATGATAGTGACATTTATAACAAACTGGGTACGTTTCGATGTTAGCTTGGTGTGGTATATGATAGTGACATTTATACCAAACTGGGGACGTTTCTATGTTATCTTGGTGTGGTATATGATAGTGACATTTATACCAAACTGGGGACGTTTCGATGTTAGCTTGGTGTGGTATATGATAGTGACATTTATACCAAACTGGGGACATTTCGATGTTAGCTGGGTGTGGTATATGATAGTGACATTTATACCAAACTGGGGACGTTTCGATGTTAGCTGGGTGTGGTATATGATTGTGACATTTATACCAAACTGGGGACGTTTCGATGTTAGCTGGATGTGGTATATGATAGTGACATTTATACCAAACTGGGGACATTTCGATGTTAGCTTGGTGTGTATATGATAGTGACATTTATACCAAACTGGGGACGTTTCGATGTTAGCTGGGTGTGGTATATGATTGTGACATTTATACCAAACTGGGGACGTTTCGATGTTAGCTGGATGTGGTATATGATAGTGACATTTATACCAAACTGGGGACATTTCGATGTTAGCTGGGTGTGGTATATGATTGTGACATTTATAACAAACTGGGGACATTTCGATGTTATCTTGGTGTGGTATATGATTGTGACATTTATACCAAACTGGGAACGTTTCGATGTTATCTTGGTGTGGTATATGATTGTGACATTTATAACAAACTGGGTACATTTCGATGTTATCTGGGTGTGGTATATGATTGTGACATTTATAACAAACTGGGGACGTTTCGATGTTATCTTGGTGTGGTATATGGTAGTGACATTTATAACAAACTGGGGACGTTTCGATATTATCTTGGTGTGGTATATGATAGTGACATTTATAACAAACTGGGGACGTTTCGATGTTATCTTGGTATGGTATATGATAGTGACATTTATACCAAACTGGGGACGTTTCGATGTTAGCTTGGTATGGTATATGATAGTGACATTTATACCAAACTGGGGACGTTTCGATGTTAGCTTGGTGTGGTATATGATTGTGACATTTATAACAAACTGGGGACATTTCGATGTTATCTGGATGTGGTATATGATAGTGACATTTATACCAAACTGGGGACGTTTCGATGTTATCTGGATGTGGTATATGATAGTGACATTTATAACAAACTGGGTACGTTTCGATGTTATCTGGATGTGGTATATGATAGTGACATTTATACCAAACTGGGGACATTTCGATGTTATCTGGATGTGGTATATGATAGTGACATTTATACCAAACTGGGGACGTTTCGATGTTAGCTTGGTATGGTATATGATAGTGACATTTATACCAAACTGGGGACGTTTCGATGTTAGCTTGGTATGGTATATGATAGTGACATTTATACCAAACTGGGGACGTTTCGATGTTATCTTGGTGTGGTATATGATAGTGACATTTATACCAAACTGGGGACGTTTCTATGTTATCTTGGTGTGGTATATGATAGTGACATTTATACCAAACTGGGGACGTTTCTATGTTATCTTGGTGTGGTATATGATAGTGACATTTATACCAAACTGGGGACGTTTCTATGTTATCTTGGTGTGGTATATGATAGTGACATTTATACCAAACTGGGGACGTTTCGATGTTATCTTGGTGTGGTATATGATAGTGACATTTATACCAAACTGGGGACGTTTCTATGTTATCTTGGTGTGGTATATGATAGTGACATTTATACCAAACTGGGGACGTTTCTATGTTAGCTTGGTGTGGTATATGATAGTGACATTTATACCAAACTGGGGACATTTCGATGTTATCTGGGTGTGGTATATGATAGTGACATTTATACCAAACTGGGTACGTTTTGATGGTATCTGGGTGTGATATAAATAAGCAAATTTAGCATCTTATTTATTAGTAAAAAGTTAGTTTTCTCATAGGAATATATATATATACAATGTATACAAAAGTGGGATAAAATTAAATATCGAACATTGTAAAGTGTGTTATAACAGTTGTTTATATATGTAGAACGCCTAACACTAGATCAAACTCACATTCGTCGTAGCTTTAACTGATTCAGAACTCAATTTGTTATAAGGTAGCCATTAATTCATTTTCCCTTATTTCTCTTTTCTTTGCATTACCACGTCATTAAGCAGAAAAAAAAATCACTTTTAAAAGTGCTCTTAAGAATTGTAAAAAAAATAAAAAAATAATTTCTACTCAAGGGTTAGTGACCAATATGTAGTTACTAAAAATGATATATATATAAAAATAGTAATAGAGTTTTTAGGAAATAAAGATCAGATAATATACCTATGATATAAACATAAACACTTCTGTAATCACGTACGTAAGCACTTTGAAAATTATTTTAGTTTTTGTTTGTTCTTCATCAATAAGTATGATTTACAAATCAAAATAAAGAGGGCAAAACGCCGCCTGGTGGCAAATTTTAGTTTAACAGTAGACATTTCTCCTGCTTACACTATTTCAAAACCACAAATCATAATTAGCAGAGAAATCTCTCGTAAATATGAAATAGATTTAGATACAACAGTATTTGCAAGTAAAGTTTTGATAAGTGTAAGACACTGCCAATAATTGTTTAAAACCTTGAAAACCTGGTGGCAGGATCATGCGAATCTTTAATTACTTAAGAAACGAATTCTATCTACTAAAGGTTGTCAAAACTTTAAATTGTATTGTATAGATACAACACATTAACTGCCCAACCTTGTTGATGAAAAGTGATTATACCTTTAAGTTTAATATATAAATATCGAATCCTGTACTTAAAGTTTTTATAATATACATATTATAACTGGGGCATATTTATAATTTAAATCGTTTATTGCCTTAAAATGAATCGTTGTAAATATTATATTCCATTAAAAAAACTGTTTTATATCGAAGAAATATTTACAGGTAGGTTTCAGAAGAACATTCATATCAGTACACTGTGTGTGTTTTCTTGTAGCAAAGCCACATTGAGCTATCTGCTGTGTTCACCGAGGGGAATCGAGCCCTTGATTTTAGCGTTTTAACTCCGAAGACTTACCATTGTCCCACCGTTGATGTTCATATATTTTTACTTGACCAATATCTCACTCGTGTGCTTTAATCCACTATTTACTTAAAATTACCGTTCAGCACATAAAGTATGGTATGACAAACATTCATGAGGTTTGTCCTAGTATGTAAGTCATATGTTGATTGTTTTCCAGTATTCGTGAAAAGCTAATCCAGGTTTATCTGCGCTTGCCGTTTTTAGACCTGATAGATTAGAACAATTTTTCCCAGTTGGGAGCTGCGATACTTTCTTCTGGAGAACCGCCAAGAAAACCAAAAAGACCTAAAAACATAGATGCTAAATTAATTTTAATTCTAAATAAACAATTAGCCGACATAAACTTTGCTGAATTAATCAAATTATGTTTTTACTACGACACTGTTTCTCAATCACCATGCTAAAGTTGTAAGTTGGGGGTCCCAAACTAACTTATTCGGATCACTTTGTTCTTTGGAACTTCGTGTAAAGCTACTCGAGGGCTATCTGTGCTAGCCGTCCCTAATTTAGCAGTGTAAGACTAGAGGGAAGGCAGCTAGTCATCACCACCCACCGCCAACTCTTGGGCTAGTCTGTTATCAACGAATAGTGGGATTGACCGTCACATTATAACGCACACACAGCGAGCATGTTTGGTACGACGAGGATTAGAACCTATGACCCTCAAATTACGAGTCGAGTGCTTTAACCACCTGGCCATGCCGGGGCCTCAAATAAAAAGGAAGTTTCGCCTGATCTCAAGCTACTTTTATATTCGTAAATCAAATACACTAGAAGTAATTGAATACCAAAATGTTTACTATCATTTTTATCGAGTGAAACTTGTTATTTAATATACATATGTGTATGTGTGTGTGAATTACTATTGGCTTTTAATGTCCCTAGCTCTATTTCATCCAACTGTGAAAGTTAAAGCACATTCACACGTGCAGGAGGAAGTAATCATACTTTTACTTGCTTATGCAAAAACTGTATAACGTGAGAAATCATTATTTGAAAAATAACTTTATTTTTCTCCATATTCTACTAAGAGGTTGGGATTTTATTAACACAAGACTGATACGATACATTCTTATTAAATGAAATTAACTTTCTGTATATCTTTACTTTAAGTGAGACAAGTATCCTTTTATCCAAAGTAATAACCCTTGTTTCCATTCAAACATCCCAATAAATATGTTATTGTCTTTATTATTATTAGGGGAAAACAGAATTTCAGAGCCATCGAAAAACAAATACTTGATGATATTATGGGATCTGGACGATACGACAGCCGAATCAGGCCCCATGGGATCAACCACACAGGTGAGTAATTTGACTTTCCACAGCTTTTGAACCTAGTTTTTAATGAATGAAGTATTTAAAAAAAAACAGTGGCTGATTATTGCCTTAATGAAAGATGGAAATTTTGACACTAATATGAAAAGCAAACATATTTCTGCCAAAATATTATATTATATTATATTATATTATATTATATTATATTATATTATATTATATTAATAAAAATCAAACAATCATATTGTTTAATTAATTAATTAAGAAACGTAAAAGAATGCTTGTTATATTTTAATGAAATATACGTAAGAGTATCCACTTTAAGATATTCCTCTGCCATAGTGTCCCCCGATGGAACAGCTGTAAGTCTTCGGATTTACAAAGCTAATATCAGGGGCTCGATTCCCCTCGGAAGACTCGGCAGCTAGCCCGATGTGGCTTTGCTATAAGGAAAACATAAACACACACGCATAGTATTTTTCCATAGCAGTAATTTTTACGTGTTTGGTTATACAAAGATTGGTATTTACTACAGAAGAAAAAAATACCGTTGCTTCATGATTATCTATTAGACTTAACCACATTTATAGAATCAACATCGCCATATGAACTACTATGTTTATTTATTCTTTTTTCTAATGATTTTTGAGGTCGATAAATCTACTTTATCACAACCAAACTAAATTTAACTGAATAAATTATACTGAAATAATAATAATGTTAATAACGTTCGCTATTAAACTAGATTTTAGACTTTGTTATTTGTATACCATTTTCTAAGAAAATAATGTTTGTTAACTTATACTCAACTAACGTAATAGTCGTTTTGGCGGGGAAAATCCAGTAAATCGTATATAATATAATCATAAACAACTGAAATAATATCTACATGTTATCCAAATCATGCGGAAATGAAAATTCCATATGGTAACATGGAAAACTTCTTTGTTTTCAGTTCCATTACCTCTACTTTTTATTATATAGATATATATAATATTGAGCTAACACTAATCAAGTAAGGTAAAACATGGTTGTGCGTGACCGTTGTTGCTCTTACAATCATTGTAAAAGATGTTAACATGTTTCTAAAATAAAGAAAATAAACTAATTTCCGTTCTACACGGATACAATTTTCACGAGGTTTAACGAGGTGTTTTTAAGCTATTTAATTTTTATTGCTAAAATTTTTAGAAGAATTTCTCTCGCTGGCCAATTAGGGTTCAATGTTGGTTTTGGTTTCTTTATTACCACTCGCTAATTTTTTGTTCTTGTTCGAACTAATTTAAGAACAAAAGAGATTCAGGCGATAAAAAAATTAAAACAAGGATTAATATTGGAGTTAAAAAACTCCCGAGTTAAAGATAAAATAATCTCAAACCCAAAACGAAATGGTTGGAAAACTTCAAAACAGAACACCAATTCTACATTTTAGCGTTTCACGGAAAATGAAAAAAGTAAGAAAGTTCCTAAGTACAAAAAAACGATAAATTCACATTTATATGCGTTTTATGCTAACATAAATACAGAATAATTTCTAAATTACAAAACGAAATGAGCTTTTTTATTGGTCAGTTGCGTCTTGGTGAAACTACGTATTTATCTGCTAATCTTAGAGTTAACTCTTTTACTCTATGGGGATTCTAAATGTTGATATGATACCCTTAGATTACGTTTTTTACCATCTTGGGATATTACATTATTATCTACTACACTTAGACACCACAGTAACACAGCGGTAAGTTTGTAGACATAACACTAGAAACCGGTTTTCGATACTCGTGGCGAGCACAGCACAGATAGCCCATTTTGTGCTTAAATAAAAAATATATAACAAAGCTACATTAACAGTTGAGTCTTTTTACTGCCTAGAGATAGTATATGTTTATATAACTACCCTCAGAGTTAGTTCTTACTCTCTGAGTATATCACATGCTACCCTCAGAATTAGTTCTTACTCTCTCAGTATATCACATGCTACCCTCAGAATTAGTTTTCACTTTCTGAGTATATTACGTGTTACCCTCAGAGTTAGTTTTTACTCTCTACTATATTAAATGATACCCTCAGAATTAGTTTTTACTCTCTAGTATATTAAATGATACCCACACAGTTAGTTTTTACTATCTGAGTATATTACATGCTGCCCTCAGAGTTAGTTTTTACTCTCTAGTACATTGCATGCTACTATCAGAGTTAGTTTTTACTCTCTAGTATATCACATGCTACCCTCAGAGTTAGTTTTTACTCTCTAGTATATCACATGCTACCCTCAGAGTTAGTTTTTACTCTCTAGTATATCACATGCTACCCTCAGAATTAGTTTTCACTTACTGAGTATATTACGTGTTACCCTCAGAGTTAGTTTTTACTCTCTACTATATTAAATGATACCCACACAGTTAGTTTTTACTATCTGAGTATATTACATGATATCCTTAGAGTTAGGTTTTACTCTCTAGTATATTACATGCTACCCTCAGAGTTAGTTTTTACTCTCTACTATATTACGTGCTACCCTCAGAATTAGTTTTTACTCTCTAGTATATTACATGCTACCCTCAGAGTTAGTTTTTACTCTCTAGTATATTAAATGATACCCACACAGTTAGTTTTTACTATCTGAGTATATTACATGCTGCCCTCAGAGTTAGGTTTTATTCTCCACTATATTACATGCTACCCTCAGAGTTAGTTTTTACTCTCTAGTACATTACATGCTACCCTCAAAGTTAGTTTTTACTCTCTAGTACATTACATGCTACCCTCAGAGTTAGTTTTTACTCTCTAGTATATTACATGCTACCCTCAGAGTTAGTTTTTACTCTCTAGTACATTACATGCTACCCTCAAAGTTAGTTTTTACTCTCTAGTACATTACATGCTACCCTCAGAGTTAGTTTTTACTCTCTAGTACATTGCATGCTACCCTCAAAGTTAGTTTTTACTCTCTAGTATATTACATGCTACCCTCAGAGTTAGTTTTTACTCTCTACTATATTACATGCTACCCTGAGAATTAGTTTTTAACCATCTGGTGATACTAAATTTTTACATGCTCTCCTTAGAGTTAATATTTTTAATTTCTTGAGAATTCCATACGTTTGGATGCTATCCTTAAAGTTAACTTTTTAAACTCTGAAGATATTACATGTTGGTATGGTATCTTTAGAGTTAACTCTTTAACTCATTTGAACACCTAAAATTTCAGAACAATAATATTGTATCTTTATATTTCTTATCAATTCAGAAATAATTGTACACTTACTGTAATACAATCACAACAACATTGTCTTTAAAGGCTCACACAGAAACAACAATTTAGTTCACCCTTCACTGCAAGTTTCCACCACTGTCCTTATTAAACTGGTCTAAATCTGTGAGACATGACGTGATTTTCGCTGAGATATATAATTTATATTTTATAATTATTATTTTTCAATACATAAAATCTTTATACAATTTGTCTGTTACCTGTCAGGATATTTTTAAAGTTATTGTATTAAGAAGAGTATGTATGTGTTTTCTTATTGTAAAGCCACATCGGGCTATCTGCTGAACCCACCGAGGGGAATCGAATCCCTGATATAAGGGTTGTAAATCTGTAGACATACAGCTGTACTAGCGGAGGACACCATAAAGAAGAACCTGGCGGAGGAACTATCGAGATACAAATGCTTACACTACAACACATTAAAACTAAGGGTACCTATCGACATACAAAAGCTTACACTATAACACATTAAAATTAAGGGTACCTATCGAGATACAAAAGCCTACAGCATATCACATTAGAATTAAGGGTACCTATCGAGACAGGTACATGTATCACACATTACATAAAAATTAACTCTACCTATCGAGATACAAATGTTTACAACATATCATGTTAACTGAGGATAGCTATCGATATACAAAAGTTTACCACATATCACGTCAAAACTACGAGGTAGTTATCAAATGTTACGTATTCTATTTTATATAGGACGAGCCTTCAGTTTATTATATTAGGTATTACAATTTAAAATAGTCCTAACTGAATTAATTTCAATTTAGAAGTTAATGAAACATAGAAATGTATCAAAATTATAATGTTTGCCAACAAGGTTGATACACACAGTTTTCTTTCTTAACACAAATATATTTCAATATAAAAACAATAATAAAATTTATAATAATGTTTATTAGAAATAATGATTTTACGTAAAAAAGTTTTACAAATAATATTGAGTCTTCTGTCTGATCACGAACTAAATATTTTATCGACGGTTTACGATAAGCGAATTAATTTCCAGTTGATATCCGTACAGTTCATTAACAGATTGATTGCATAAGAATATTTCACCACTAAAGTTATCTAATGTTGTTGTAGAAATACTGACGTCCGATAGTAATCCGCTGAAGTTAAACGGTTTGTAACGTTCGAACTTTTATAAGCGTTCCTCGTCAGATATCTAGAGTTTCCAGATTAATAAGTGTTTATCACAGTTATAGTTTCCAAAGTTTGAAAAATACTAATTGTAGCAAATCAACAATATATACTGTCTCTCGGCGTGTTAGTTTATAAACGTTAAGGCGAGGTTCTAGAAATTTCAGTTGGTCCAACAATACGATAATACTTTCGTAAAACCTATATTTTTGGCTGTTACACTCGAGAGTCTTCCACAAAGTAAGAGAACAAGTGTGAATTACATAATACACATTTAGCAGTTTACGTTTCATGCATTTCGAAATATAAATTTAAATTACAGAAACGTCGATTCTAAAATAAATATATAATATTAAGTCCATTACAATAGATGCACAGGTTTGCAACGTATCAAATCGAAACTACAAGGTAACTATCAAGATAAATACGTTTACAGCCTATCGTGCCGAAATACATGTTAATGATCGAGACAGAGAAATAACTACACATATGTCAAAGACTGCTAGGTAGTTAAAGTGATAAGCAAGGTTACAGGTACATCACGCTAAAGCTCAGATAATAGGAAAATTGATGGGTTAAAATTCTACATCCAATCAAATTAAACAGACACCTCAGTAACAGTAAAACTGTAAGAGATTTAACGTTTAACATTTGTTGTTCAAAATTCTTAAACTTTTTCTGAACAAAAACCCTAAAAAAATTGTTTGTTCTTGCAATATCTTGAACACAACAACCTCGTTTCCATGGAAATAATTTAAAATGTATCGAAATGCGAACAATATACTCAGATTTCATTCAAAAGAGACCAAAACTATTTGAGAAGCTGTCAGAAACATTTGTGGCTGTTCAGAAAATCCTCTTCGGGTGGTGAAAATTAAGGAAGTTAGGCTTAGTCTACTCACACTATATTGTAACGTATACAAATCAGGAAATGTCTGCAATACTTAGCGACTAGTCTGTGTTTTTTAACTTTATTTTTTAGCCAAACAATTTCCCGTAAATTTAATCGATTGTAAATAAACATTAAAAAGTAAAACAGTAGAACAACTTAACGTCTATTATAATCATCATACATTGCAGGCCAAAATCTTAACGCCAATGAACATAAAGAGAGAATATGCATTTTGCGTTGTTAGACTCAACCACTTATTTGAGTAGAGCTTCGAAAGATGAAAATAAGAAAAGGGAAAATAAAAATAAAAAACCTTTTTAGCATTTAAGAGGCAAAATATAAACCCTATGAAATTAGCCTAAATACTAGCTGGTCAAAAGTATAAGACCATAATGAAAGGAAGCGTTAATCGGAAAACACCTAACGAAATTTAGTCATTTGTGTTCAAGCATTAGCGTTGCCAACATCTCCCACTGACATATCCTGTGTAACATTGGGTAAAAACATGGTAAAGGTTAAAAACGTGACAGAGTTTAAACGTGGCAGAATTGTCGAGCTGCAAAAGCAAGGCCTCTCTCAACGTGAGATTGGGTGAAGTAAAACTGCTGTTGTAAATTTCTTAAAAGACCCTGAGGAATACCGAACGAGAATTTCAAGTGGTTGGCCCAAGAAAATTTCGCCGGCGTTGAGCAGGATGATTTGACGGGTTGTCTGGCAAGACACCAACCGATCGTCGAACCAGATTAAGGCCCTTACGAACGCAGAATGCAGTTCAAGAACAATAAGACGGCATCTACGAGAGAAAGGCTTTAAAAAACCGTAAACGTCTTCAAAGGCCACGCCACCTTCCACACCACGAAACAGCTCTGGGAAACTTTGCTGAAAAGTACCAAACATGGGACGTAGAAAAGTGGAAAAAAGGTTTTGTTTTATGATGAGAAAAAATTTAACCTGGATGGTCCAGATGACTTTTAATGTTACTGGCACGATAAGGATATTCCACCAGAGACATTTTCTACACGACACAGTGGAGGAGTTTCCATCATGATCTGGGGTGCTTTCTCCTTCCATAGAACAATAGAGATTTAGGTTATAGAGGGGCGTCAAGCACCGGCTGGCTACATTGGCATGTTGGAGAAAACATCCTTATTGACTGATGGCCCTCGCTTATGTGGAACTTACTGGTTCTTTCAGCAGGTCAACGCTGCAATCCACAATGCCCGCAGGACAAAGGACATTTTCATGGCGAATAACGTGATTTTTTGGACCATCCAGCGTATTCGCCCGAACTGAACCCCATTGAAATGTTTGGGGATAGATGACAAGGGAAGTCTATAGAAATGGACGTCAATTCCAAACAATGCATGATCTTCGTGAAACCATCTTCACCACTTGGAATAACATTCCAGCCAGCCTTCTGCAAACGCTTATATCGACCATGCCAAAGCAAATGTTTGGAGTTATTCACAATGATGGCCGTGCAACTCACTACTGAGACCTCTTGTTGGGCAATTCCTATCCTGTTTAGGACTTCTTTTGGTATGGTCTTAAACTTTTGACCAGCTAGTATTTAGGTTAATCTCATAGTGTTCACATTTTCCTTATTAAATGCTAAAACGTTTTTTAATTTTTATTTTCCCTTTTCTTAATTTCATTTTTCGAAGCTCTACTCAAATAAATGGTTGAGTCTAACAACGCAAAATGCATATTCTCTCTTTATGTTCATTGGCCTTAAGATTTTGGCTAGCAGTGTATGTATTTGTAACAAATATCATGCCATTTCCTTATAACTGTTGGGTGAAGCATTTCCAACAGCAACTCGAGAAATATTTTTGAATGAATTCACAGTCATTTCTGAATTTTGCATCATGGGTAATTTAAAAATCAGGAGAGTGGATAAAAAACACTCCTCTTGACACCGGACCAATGTTCTGATCTCTATGTAACACACAGAAATACAGGCTTCGTACAGAAAAAAAACAACGCCATTGCATAATTTTTCTTTCTGTTCATTGGCCTTAAGATTTTGGCCAGCAGCGTATCTAAGTGAAGCCTTAATATCAACCACTATAATCAAAGCACGCATTTAGTTTTCTTATTCGATATTTGAAAAGAAAAAAACGTGAAACAGATAATTATTCTGTATATAAATAAATTAAATATGATAAAAATGTCTGTATTCACATAGTTGTACACTGGTCTTGGTGAGACCTACTCATGCGTGGCGGTTGAACGGAACCATTTCTTGGAGAAGTACACAGCTCACCACTTTCCTTATTAGCCAGATAAATCAATGGCAAGAGGCCGGTTTATATATATATACGTATATATGGAGCGTCTCAAACACATAGAAATCTTATAAATGTGGAGAAAAAGACATCTCGAGAAAGATTATTTTGTTTTGGGGAACCTATTAGTCTGTCCGTTTACTAAACCGCACCTGCACCACAGAAAACTACGTCATAACTCAATTTCGTGGATTTTTTTTTCTCTTGTCACGTGTTTATCTTACTGGACAAATATTTTATTTCACTTGCGTCAACTCATTCAACTATGAACTATGAACTCATTCGACAAGGAAATTGCGTTTGAACGTTTATGCCAGTTAACAATGAAACGTGAGTTCTGTACTTATTAAAACTAACACCCCAAAGGATACTAAAAGTTCAAAAGGGTACAATATCCTTTACAGTTTATAATCTAGTTTCTTCTGTTGTTTTTCCTGGCGCCGGAACTCTGTTTTCTCATCCAAACGATTCGTGTTATCCAATCTCTTGTTTCTCTCTCTCGCCGCTGCTCGTTCTCGTTGTTATAATAATAGCATAACCAATTTTTGTTAGAAGTGAATTCAAACAGTTTTGAAGTTTCAATTCACTTTAGGGTAAGCTGAAACTCTACCATTCTTTGAAAATCTAGCACTACTTACTTGAAGAATTCCAAACTAATCTCCATCAATAACAGATCTTCAGTAGCAGATGCATCATCCTGATTGAATTATCGATAGATATCTTCTGGGCTTTCAACTAATTGACTGATACAAAAATAAATTTCTTGAGCATTATACTCAGAGTCCATTGAGCTGTTTGAAATACGACAGCTCTTTAGAAATGTTATAAATTATGTTATATTAATCTGTTATCGTATTTCGGAGTTAATGAGCATCAATTATTGCACTAAACATCGACTACGTTCTGGCAAAGAATTTAAAAAAGTTTAAACTATATTTATATTTATCATCAGATTATCACAAAAAAAGACGGTGTTGTTTTGAATTAAGCACAAAGCTACACAATGGGCTACCTGTGCTCTGCCCACCAGGGGTATCGAAACCCGGTTTTTAGCGTTAAAAGTCCGCAGACATACCGCTGAGCCACTGGGGGGCCAAAAAGACGAACCGTTCTTGACTGTTTGCTAACTTAAGCCTTCAAAAGTAACAGTACTTGGAATTTGTAAACGCGTTAATCGGTTGAGCTGTCAAATAAAATACAGTTTATGATTTGAAATACACCAAAATAAGGTAAGACGTAAGCGCTGTTCATAATTTGTTTTGTACAGCCTAGAAATATGAACTTTCTTTTTTTATATACGTTTTCAGGCATAAACAGTTTGTTCTTTATACTGATTGTTTTCTGTTAAACAGAGTATTAAGAAAGAGTTACTCCACACATATTGTTTATACTGATTGTTTTCTGTTAAACAGAGTATTAAGAAAGAGTTATTCCACACATATTGTTTATACCGATTGTTTTCTGTTAAACAGAGTATTAAGAAAGAGTTATTCCACACATATTGTTTATACTGATTGTTTTCTGTTAAACAGAGTGTTAAGAAAGAGTTATTCCACACATATTGTTTATACTGATTGTTTTCTGTTAAACAGAGTATTAAGAAAGAGTTATTCCACACATTTTGTTTATACTGATTGTTTTCTGTTAAACAGAGTATTAAGAAAGAGTTATTCCACACATATTGTTTATACCGATTGTTTTCTGTTAAACAGAGTATTAAGAAAGAGTTATTCCACACATATTGTTTATACTGATTGTTTTCTGTTAAACAGAGTGTTAAGAAAGAGTTATTCCACACATATTGTTTATACTGATTGTTTTCTGTTAAACAAAGTATTAAGAAAGAGTTATTCCACACATATTGTTTATACTGATTGTTTTCTGTTAAACAGAGGGTTAAGAAAGAGTTATTCCACACATATTGTTTATACTGATTGTTTTCTGTTAAACAGAGTGTTAAGAAACAGTTATTCCACACATATTGTTTATACCGATTGTTTTCTGTTAAACAGAGTGTTAAGAAACAGTTATTCCACACATATTGTTTATACTGATTGTTTTCTGTTAAACAGAGTGTTAAGAAAGAGTTATTACACACATATTGTTTATACTGATTGTTTTCTGTTAAACAGAGTATTAAGAAAGAGTTATTCCACACATATTGTTTATACCGATTGTTTTCTGTTAAACAGAGTGTTAAGAAACAGTTATTCCACACATATTGTTTATACTGATTGTTTTCTGTTAAACAGAGTATTAAGAAAGAGTTATTCCACACATATTGTTTATACTGATTGTTTTCTGTTAAACAGAGTGTTAAGAAAGAGTTATTCCACACATATTGTTTATACTGATTGTTTTCTGTTAAACAGAGTATTAAGAAAGAGTTATTCCACACATATTGTTTATACTGATTGTTTTCTGTTAAACAGAGTGTTAAGAAAGAGTTATTCCACACATATTGTTTATACTGATTGTTTTCTGTTAAACAGAGTATTAAGAAAGAGTTATTCCACACATATTGTTTATACTGATTGTTTTCTGTTAAACAGAGTGTTAAGAAAGAGTTATTCCACACATATTGTTTATACTGATTGTTTTCTGTTAAACAGAGTGTTAAGAAAGAGTTATTCCACACATATTGTTTATACTGATTGTTTTCTGTTAAACAGAGTATTAAGAAAGAGTTATTCCACACATATTGTTTATACTGATTGTTTTCTGTTAAACAGAGTGTTAAGAAAGAGTTATTCCACACATATTGTTTATACTGATTGTTTTCTGTTAAACAGAGTGTTAAGAAAGAGTTATTCCACACATATTGTTTATACTGATTGTTTTCTGTTAAACAGAGTATTAAGAAAGAGTTATTCCACACATATTGTTTATACTGATTGTTTTCTGTTAAACAGAGTGTTAAGAAAGAGTTATTCCACACATATTGTTTATACTGATTGTTTTATGTTAAACAGAGTGTTAAGAAAGAGTTATTCCACACATATTGTTTATACTGATTGTTTTCTGTTAAACAGAGGGTTAAGAAAGAGTTATTCCACACATTTAATAGCTCACACATGGAGCTGTATGTATTTATCTTTGTAACAGAGGAGTTGGTGTGTTTGGATTTCTTTTTCCTGAAACAACCTTAATAGAAAACTATTACCAAAACATGTTAATTTTCTCATTAGAGATAATAATAACGGACTTTATAGAGAATTATTATCATAACATCTTAAGTTCCCACTAGAAAACTATTATCAAAACATCTTAAGTTTCCATTAGAGATAATAATAACGGACTTTATAAAGAACTGTTATCAAAATATTTTAAGTTTACACTCGAGATAAAGAGAGATAGCCAGAACCACAAGAGTGATTTTTACTGATACTTTAGGCCTATTAAGGCTACCAGAGTGATTTTTACTGATACTTTAGGCCTATTACGGCTACCAGTTTACTAAACGGTTATTGGAGATGAATCATTACTAATTGTGCTATGATATTTTGAAATCGTATGCTTAAAAATGAGCATATTGGTTAATTTCACTCCATTTCTGTGAGGTACAGTTTTTAAAATGAAAATATATATTATTTATCTTGACAATTAGGCTGCGCATAATATAGTACAGACTTTTAATAAACATAAATTATGTGGCAAGTCCTTATTATAATGCAGTGAATCTCTACAACGTTTCAGACTGTACCCGTGGTTTTTCTTCCTTGACTTAAATTATTTGGTTTTGTTAAGCCTTTTTTTTATATAGTACCCTTTAATACCTGACTATTTAGAGTCAATCAATGCTTGTGTACACATAATATATGTTACTTCCAAAAACAAACATCAAGCATAAGCAGTGTTTAAAGAACAAATGCTAAGCTATAAAAGGGATATGATATAATAAAACCACGTTCGGAGCTCTCTCCTGAAAGGATAGGTTACTTGGAATTGCAAAACAGCTTTTGAACACACTTAAACAACACAGTGTAGTGAAATTAGGAAAAAAGTAAAAACTCCATAAAAACTCATATAAATGAAGACTTACTGTGTTTATTAAAAATAAACATAACACTGTGTACGTACTACATGTTACAGACACGTACGAACCAATGAATGAAACGTATGCAAATTGAGTAATTGATTATGAAATCAACTCAAGTTTAATTATCAATAAAAGCTAGGGAAAATATTTAATTAAAATAAATAATTTTTTTTTAAATTTATCTTCTAATGTTTATTTTTAATTAGTTTGTTTTGTTGCTAAGCGCAAAAATATACAGTGGGTCCCCCACGAATATCGAAGCCTAGTTCGTAACGTTAAAAGCCATCACATCTACCAATGAGTCACTGGAGAAGTTTATTTTGAAAGAGTTAGCGAAACATTAGAAATCAGACTACATTTTGATCAAAATTCCCGTTATAATTTAAAACTATTAAGTATTAAATAATATATTGTGGGATAACGGTTAAATACACTCGCTGTTAATGGTATTTTCGACCATAATCCCAAAAACTATTCATGAAATTCACGTAGTTATGTTTAGTGAAATTAAAATACTTAATTACGTAAAATAGTATTTAAATGTATAATTGTAATATTTTCTGGCCAACAATCAATTTTATGAAATTTGTACATTCATGCATCTGTTGTTATACTTATCGAAATAAATATAGGTTCCATTTTTGTCCGCCATTGAAAGAGGAAGTCTCTATACGTGAGGCATCAAACATACGTTAATTTAATGTGATATTCTAGTGTTAATAATTAAGGACTAAGTAGATGTTCATAAAGTTTGAAAATATAATTGGTTAAAATCGTTAGAAAGAAAAATAATGTGTTTAACGTTTCGACCCCGTTACATCAAACATGCTCGTCCTTTCAGGACGTTATAACGGACGGTCAATCCCACTATTTAGTGATGTCGAGAAACCCACTTGTTGAGAAATGTATATGCAAAAACGGCTCGTTTGGGTTGAGAAAATATTTTTTACATAGAAGAGCGAAGAACGTTTCGACCTTCTTCGGTCATCGTCGGGTTCACGAAGAGTTGGCGGTGGGTGGGTGGCGATGACTAGCTGCCTTCCCTCTAGTCTTACACTGTTAAATTAGGGACGGACAGCGAAGATAGCTCTCGCGTAACTTTACGCGAAATTTAAATAGAAACTAGCAAACAATTCGCGTTTTGACCAAATCACTATCGTTCGTTGTTTTTTGTATTTTCAGATGTTATCAACTTGAAATTGGATTTCTTTCTTATAAGTGAAGAAAACTGAAACTAAATCTTTTACTACTTAAAGCATTCAACAGTTTTACTTTTCAGTAAAGCCAATTGTTTTATATTATATTCATTTATTAAAAGGAATATGAACGTTTAATGCTTCTATTCGTAATGTTTTCTAACTAGAAGGAAAAACGTTACACGTATAATTATTACGATTCCGATAGTGGGAATTTGAACTTGTATGTTTTGATATGAAATAGTTTAACATTGTTTGTATTTAGAATATTTAAAAATAAAAAAAAATCATTCGTGTAATTAGAACATTAATTTGAGAATAGTGTAAAAACAATAACACATTTCCAGGGTTTATATAAAACTATACAGGATTTAGGTAAGTTTGTTGGTGAGAACAAAACTCTGGGTTATCTGTTCTATGCCTACCACAAGCATCAAACTCGATTTTTAATGTTGTAGGACCATAGACTTACAGTTGTGTCACTATTTTCGGAGCTATTTTCGAATTTTTTATTTTACATGAACATGAAAATATATCTTTGAAATTCGTCATCTACATTAATTTTTCACATATGCTAAAATATGCATTGCACGTGCAACTGATGCCGTGAAGATGACAATTTTGCATGGTAAGTACTTCGGATTTGTAATGGACAGATCAACATTTATTTGCAACAGTAGAATTTGAATGTATGATTTTGACATCTTTCTACGTGGCTCATCATGGCCAGATTGGTAGAGGGCTCCACTCGTACGATTGCGGGTTTGTATTGCTCTTTCAGACGTGGAGGCGTTATAATGTCACGGTCAATCCCACTATTCGTTGGTAAAAGAGTAGCTCAAGAGCTGGAGGCGGGTGATGATGACTAGCTGCCTTTCCTCTAGTCTTACACTAATAAATTAGGGACGGCTAGCACAGATAGCCCTCGTGTAGCTTTGGGCGAAATTTAAAAGAAACAAGAAAGCTTTCTACGAAACTTTTACGTTTGTTTTGGCCTTTAATAATGGAAAGCAATGGTTTCAAACTTCTCACCAGTAATGTCACTTCAGAATGTGAAACGCTGATTTATGAATATTCCGATAAACTCTGAAAATGTATTATGTGCCTCATAAATAATCTTACATAAAAAAAAACTCTCAATAAGTGTAAGAAGTTTTAAAACTTGTAGCTTTTTTCTTTGTCTTCATTTTCAAACTTGATCTGTTGCCTTCGTAATTCATCAATAGTTCAAAGAGAATGTTCGCAGCTTTAGCCGTTGTAATGTCATTAATCGAATACCAGTGGTATAAACACAGCTTGAAAGAAGATGGCGACCTAGGCTTATAATAATTTGTTGTCTCTCTTCAACTGAGGAAATAAATACTTTTAAACAAAAGGAAACAAAGAATGTTTAATATGTTTGGCTTCAACAACTCAGGATCAATTTCACATTATTTTATTATTTAAGTTTGTATTAAATGGACGAAGTAATAACACACGTGTTTCGTTGTTCGTATTACATACAGTTCAGTGCAATGTATAAAGTGATAATAAAAGCTAACGTCAATAAACCAGTTTCTGCTGCTGTTGTTCTTTATACGGTTTTAATAACCGCTATTTTTTAGATAGAATTATTAATAGATTTTTTGTTACTATTGGTTTTCTGTTGTCACTTTTTTATGTGTATTGCTTGTTAGAAATTTGAAAAATAAATGCAAAAGCCTGCACGTGAAACACAGTAATTGGTTTGGTTTGTTTTGAATTTCGCGCAAAGCTACACGAGGGCTATCTGCGCTAGCCGTCCCTATTTTAAATTTAGCAGCGTAAGACTAAAGGGAAGGCAGATAGTCATCACCACCCACTGCCAACTCTTGGGCTACTATTTTACCAACGAATAGTGTTAAAATAACGCCCCCACGGCTGAAAGGGCAAGCATGTTTGGTGTGACGGGGATTCGAACCAGCGACCCTCGGATTACGAGTTGAGCACCGTAACCACCTGGACATGTTGGACCCGAAACACACTAAATTAAATGTATAAACCAACACGTGGAACCAGATAAGTAAACATGTATTAACCTAAACACAAAACATAATATGTGTATTTACGTTTTACAGACGGAATTTTCAGATAGCATTTTACCTGGTTTTAAAATTGTAGATCACATGTAGTAAACCAAAAGTAGCATAATATCATGAGTTGGGACAATACGGGACTTATTGGTCAAAATCGGCTGTTCCACATTCGAAACTAAATTAACTTTAAAACACCTTAAATCTTTGCACATGCTCAAATCGGCGCTGTATCGGAAAAGCATAAAATAATTACACTGAGTTACAAACAGTCTCTAAATAGTTTCCATGGTTTCTACCACAAACGAAATTTTATTTCAGTTGTAATATACGAATTAGATTAACGCATTTTAATATATGACGTATATTTATTTGACACATTGTAAACATAAATCTATATTTACAGACATACTTAGTCATAGATATCTGAATATGTGTATACAGGCTCAATACTGTTTATGTACATATATATATATTTATATGGAGTTTGTTTATATAACTCTCTTAACAGCCTGTAGTAATTTAACTAATTCTTGGTGTGTTTTTAGCTTTAGCTGTCTGTTAACATTTCGCCCCCCGCTGGTACAGCGGTATGTCGCCGGATTACAACGCTAAAATCAGGGATTCGATTCCCCCCGGTGGGCTGAGCAGATAGCCCGATGTGGCTTTGCTATAAGAATAACACTACACAGTTAACAATTACCTCAAATGTACAGCAAAATCTATTTTGGGTTATCCAAATAGGTTTATTTTTCTCTACACTAGCCTCCACGTAAGGTCTGGTACCCAAATCACACACACACACAAACTCTAATATTTATAAGTTAATATATAGTGCCCTTTAATTGAAAAAATAATCAAAAAATGTTTTCGTCTGCATTTGGTGAAGAAAGATGAAGAACGCTTAACCTGATGCACTCTAGCTTGACAAAAAACAACAACATTAAAAGATTATCTAGTCCATTCAGTCATGAATAACTTCCATAATTAGTTTGTAAGGTAATGGTAAAGATATTTATAGTAACATATTTCAAGTCTTCTGCTCTCTTTACCATTAATAACAATGTCTTAGTAAATGTTATGTTGGTAAATAAAAAACTCATGAACTAATACTATTTTCTGAAAAATGAAACGATATTCGATTTAATTCCAAAGTAAATATTTGATCTTACAGATAAGTCGTGTTTGTCGATAAAAGGATTCTCGAAGACTTAATGCATTTTTTTGTTACTTTTATAAGGCCCGGCATGGCCATGTAAGTTAAGGCGTTCGACTCGTAATCCGAGGGTTGCGGGTTCGACTCCCTGCCACACCAAACATTCTCGCCCTTTCAGCCGTGGGGCGCTATAATGTGACGACCAATCTCACATTCCGTTGGTAAAAGAGTAATCGAAGAGTTGGCGGTGGGTGGTGATGACTAGCTGCCTTCCCTCTTGTCTTACACTGCTAAATTTGGGACGGCTAACGCAGATAGCCCTCGTGTAACTTTGCGCGAAATTCAGAAACAAACTTCTAAATAATGTTGGTCGGCAGGAAGAATTTTAAGAAGAAATAAGACTTTACACTCAGTTTCTGTTAAAAGCTTCTGCTAGTTACTAAGTGAATATTTTATTGACTGTTACAAAATGGTTTTATCTCATTTATTTCCTGAATATATTAATTATTTGTTTAATCTTCTTCAAAAATTTTTGATTTTGGAGATGAGGATCTTGTAATTAATATTTTCAAGTAATTTTATTAAAAAGTGTAACTTACCGTATTGATGTCTCATTAATTTAGTTCTAATTAAAGTAAAAATTTTCCAAACTTTCCTCAGATAAAAATACTGAAATTTGAAATGTCTTAGGTTCAGTTTTCCAAGATATTAGATTTCGCTCTATCATTTTTCTTTAATAGTACTAAACGCTTTCTTTAAACAACATTCGTTCTTGTAAAAACAGGAGATGAAAACACTTTTGAATCATTCTGTTTTTGTTTGTTTGTTATTATGGCAAATGGGCTACCTACTGAGCCCAGTGAAGAGAATCGAACCCCTGATTTTAGCGTTGTAAATCCGCTGTACTAGCGGGGTGCGTTCTGTTGTTGTGAAATAACGTTTTGTTTTTAATATGCAAGTGGTCTGGCGCGGTCAGGTGCTTAAGGCATTCGACTCGTCATCTGAGGGTGACGGGTTCAAATTCCCGTCACACCAAACATGCTCGCCCTTTCAGCCATAGGGGTGTTATAATGTACGATCAATTCCACTATTCGTTGGTAAAAGAGTAGCCCAAAAGTTAACGGTAGATGGTGGTGACTTTCCTCTAGTCTTACATTGCAACATTAGGGACGGCTGGCGCAGGTAGCCCTCGTGTAGCTTTGCGCGAAATTCAAAACAAACCAATCCGAGATAAATACGTTGTTGTTTTATTATTACGTACTGCTGGTAGTTCTAGTGACACATAATGGTAATTCATGGCCGTTCTTGACATTTTAATCGAACAAAATAAAATGTCACTGTTGCAACTTTTTTTTACAAAATTTATTAAGTTAAACGAGGACAGTATTCGTATGGGAGTTCAGGAGTTTTCCAAAAATCGAATATCAGATTTTTCGCGTTCTAAGACGTTTAACTTACTGTCGATCTACTGAGGGACAGAAAAGTAGATATAAAATATCATCCACTTTCTTTTATCAATGTTTTACAAGTTTTATTGGAGGTTCAGTTTACTTTCCCTGAGAATGATGGAAAACATTCAAGTCTTCTGTTAGGGTTAGTTAGGAATAATTTATCTTAAATTACATAAGCTTGACTATAAAATATTTTTAAAACAAAGAGTTCATTTGTTTATTAAATTCTACGCAAAGCTACTCAAGGGCAAGCAAGACCCTTGTTGTCTGTAATCTTGAAATGATAGGCAGCTAATCAACACCACCCACCGCCAACTCTTGGGCTCTCTTTACCAACCAGTCGTAGGATTGGCCATCACTTTATAACGACCGCATCGGCTGAAAGGGGCGAGAATGTTTGTAGCACAGGGGTTCGAATCTACATCCTTCAGATTGCGAATCAAGCTCCCCAAACACCTGACCATGTGAGGCTCTCAAATGGACAGAATCTCATAACCTTCCAGGTTTTAAGACATAATTTAGTGTGCGATAAGTTATTTCTTAATTATCAAATATTTATGTAGAAATCCAATTACTGTGTTATTTCATTTTACGCTGAGTCCATATCTCACCAGAATAATTCAGTTGCATAATGTAATACTCCTGAGTCTCCACTCCAAACCCTCTCTGATCCATACTTTAACCTCAGGAGTAAACGTAGAACTGTTATCCTTAATTTCGCTGTTGGTTTGAGTACGTGTTTTTATAAACGTTAGATTATCTTTGCATATAGATAGTACGATAAATTATCTCAGTGTATCACAAGTTAAATTTTGGAGACATGGATTTCATTTAGCATTTACAGCTAGAATGACGTTATAATGTACTTATAGAAAAATTCCGTGTTTCTTGAAATGTTCTCTTGTTTCTTACGAGACAATATTTAACAGTTGTTTCCAACCACTTGAATAAGCAGCTAGTGGTTTATACGTATCCTTACCCTATTTTTAAAGTATTATTGTAAACTGTTTATATTCTGTATCCTGACAACAATATATATAGTCCTAGGTGAAGCCATCATTCATGAAACAATTGGCAACCTGCCAATTATGTATTAATAGTAAAATAAACAGTAACGTGGTTTTAACAGTTGACGTAAATTAGACCATCTGATGTTATTATATAAAACTAATTAAGTCATTTGTACGTAATTATTTTCCAGTATATAATACTATTCTTTTGTGAGATTACCATGGTTGTAAGCTCTTTTTATTGCACGTCATAAAATTTCATCAGTTCAATAATAAAATAGGTTTTTTGGTCGTAAAGTACAGCACAATTTATCGTGTTTTATGTCTCACAAGAATGTAATTTTATTATGCTCATTATGTTATCTCTAGTATCTCATAACATTGCTTTACTAATAAGAAAACGTTGTAGTTTTTAATTAGAGCTATTATGGAGAAAATGAAGAGAAATATTTGAAAGATAAAATAATTTGTGTTAACCAATCCAGTAAGGTTTTGTAAACTACACGAATTTAAAGTTTCTACATGAGATTGTTTATATTCAAATGTTTACCCTGAACAAAAATTAAGTTAATGATTGAAATGACGTTGATGTTTCACAGCCTCGAAAACATTTAGGAAATAAAAATAAGAAACTGAAACCTACAACATGTCAGTTTTCTTTTGTTCCGCCTCTCACCTCCCCCACCCAAAAAAAAAAAACTAAAACAAAAAACTCCAATCTCTCAAGTTATTAACTGGGCTGGTATCACCCGAAATTACAGTTCCAGCTGGTGGCATGGTTTCGTTGCTATGTTACCGTAATCAATAGGAATGTGTTTACATTTTAATGTGCTTTGAACACATCTACCCCTACTATGTATATCAATATAGACAATATGGAAGTGTATGTAAAGTGTATTAAGGGAAAACTAAAAAAGAAAGATCTAGAAATAAAGGGAAGAATCATAAGCAGTTTCCTGTCCAGAATAATAAAATCCTTATGAATGACAACGTTTCACACTTGTGGCTGCAAATTCAATAAAGTAAGCTTCATGTTGAATTCACTTGTTGAAATGAATATTTTTTACGCAATTCAGTAATGTTCCTTTCGAAATCAGATCGCTATTCTTCTGTAAAACAATTATTATTATTTTTTACTTTAATTAAATCAGTTGTTGTGACGTTCTCTCTGGACAAACTTCAGGAGCTGGGTTTGGCGAAATGTTTGTTTGGCGTTACAATGTAATTTTGTTAAGGAGAACTAACAGTATTAGTGACCAAAATTCAATATTAGGCTTAGCATTCAAGTAGTACTTCATTGAAATGCGTAAAATTAAACAAACAGTTGAATGTATTTTAAAATAAGTTGGTATACATTTCAACTACGATAAAAGTTAAAAGTGATTAGTTTTTGGAGGGTCACAATCAAAAGCTAAGGTCACAAATATCCAAAAATTTTCTTTCTGTTAACACAGAGACCGAAATTTCATACCATTTTTGCAGTATAAATCAGTTTAAAATAATGGAGTTTTGATGAAACTTGGTAGATATATGTGTAATATTATTACGTCAGTGTCCGTTGATAACAACGGACATGCGGACAGGTTTTTTGCATCTTTTATGAGCCGAGTATGATCAACGCTGCCTGGAGAAGGTATGCGCTCCACTGAGTGATCTTATAGATTTACGATGAAGCGAACAGACACAAAATGGTGCTTGTTTACATTTTCTCCAAAGAATATGCTTTTCGTTTACAAAAGTACTTTTGAGTATGCAAGAAGGATTATTATAAAAAACTTATTTTAGCATATTTGAGAATTTTAGGTATATTATAATCTATTTGAATATTTTGACTTAAAGTATTACTTCTAATTTAAGAAAATATTAAATTACGTAAAATAATATTCTTTTACTACGTTCGTTAAACGAACCCGAGAATCTCAGGTGTTTGCTTTATAAGTAAAAAAACAAATACTGTGTTTTTCATCACATCTTTAGACGTTAGAGTTCCCCGATAGAACAACGGTAAGTCTATGGGTTTGGTTTGTATTTCACCCAAAGCTACACGAGGGCTATCTGCGCTATCCACTTCTAATTTAGAAGTATAAGACCAGAGGGAAAGCAGCTGGTCATCACCATCCACCGTCAACACTTGGGCTACTCTTTTATCAACTAATAGTGGAATTGACGGTTACATTATAACCCTTCCATTGTTGAAAGGGCGAGCATGTTTAGCGTGACGTTGATTCGAACCCGTGACCCTCAGAGTGGGAGTCAAGTGCCTTAACCAAATGGCCATGCCGGGCCAGCTCTAGAGACTTATAACACTAAAATAATGGATTTGATTCACCTCGGTGGACACAGCTTTTGCTATAAGAAAACCACACGCACGCATTCACATAGTGCGATAGAAAACGGAAAGCTTATTTTAAAGATAATTATAAGAATCGTATACAAGTTTTGTAAACAGGTTTTTGTTTTGTTTTTTAATATTTTTAAAACAAAAACACTTTTATCTATTGATCTCGTTAATCGTATCTTTTAAAATAAAAAACAAATAATTAATTAATATTTTAAAAATAAAAATATAAAATACACATTGGAAATAAATTCGTGATTCAGAGTGACTTTAGGTGTAGGCCCAGCATGGCCAGGTAGTTAAGGCACTCGACTCGTAATCCGAGTGTCGCGGGTTCTAATCACACCAAACATGCTCGCCCTTTCAGCCGTTGGGGGCGTTATAAGTCATGGTCAATCCCATTATTGGTTGGTAAAAGAATAGCCCAAGAGTTGGCAATGGGTAGTGATGACTAGATGCCTTCCTTTTAGTCTTACAGAGCTATATTAGGGACGACTAGCGCAGATAACCCTCGTATAGCTTTGCGCGAAATTCAAAACAAACCAAACTTTAGGCCTAACCTTATTTTACGTATAACGTGAATCAAACAACATAAGATGACTGAAAATACTTAGTAAATATTCAAAATTCATATTCATGTTGAATTTACAGTAAAATATAGTTTTTGCCTCATTATACTCACATACATTTCTTGACCTCTGCCCCCTAGTGGCACAGAGGTACACCTTTAAATTTACAACGATAGAAGCTAGGCGTGAATAACCACGGTGGTCAGACTACAGATAGCCGCCTCTTGTGTAGCTTTGGCTTAATTACAAAGTTGACCTCTGAACCCGGTATTTCAACACTTACTCAACAGGTATTATTTTAATATATCGTGAAGACCGTACGAAGATGATTTCCCTTTTTATCTGATCGAAACACTCAAGACGTTGAAATGTTTTATGGTCAGTGATAAACAAGATATTTAATATTTCAGTAATAAATTCCTGTTTTCTTTATCTTTTTAGAATTATTTACATCCACAGGGAGTCTTCTCCACGCAGCATTTATCATATTCACGACTCGTCACACCTTAATCCACCTAACCTTTAACCTATGTAATCTTGGTTTTTGCCAAGCTGGTTAAGGCGTTCGATTCGTAATCTGAGGGTCGCGGGTTTGAATCCCCGTCACACTAAACATGCTCGCCCTTTCAGCCATGGGGGCATTATAATATGACGGTGAATCTCACTATTCGTAGGTAAAATAGTAGCCCAAGAGTTGGCGGTGGGTGGTGATGACTAGCTGCCTTCCCTCTACTCTTACACTGCTAAATTAAGGACGGCTAGCGGAGACAGCTCTCGAGTAGCTTTGCGCCTAATTGAGAAACAAAGTAATTGACTTTAAAGTATAAAGTTTTCAGATTTTTTGTTATTACTTCAAATGAAGACCGTTTAATTTTGATCAACAGAATCTTTTGGCTTACAATGTTGTTTTTTTTTATATTTTATTTAATTAATTACATTTGTTATAGAAACATCTGCGTTACGAAACCACGATGGATCTCAGATATTTTAATACTGTTATTTTTTTCAGTTTCTTGACGATATATTAACAAGTAAACTGTATTTCGCTCCTTTCGATGGCGTTTATCGCTCAATGTCAGATTTCATCACTGGAATTTGAGGATGTTTTTTGTTTGTTTGTTGTTGTTTTTTTTTGCAAAGACCAGATTTATTACTGAGCGAGTATTCTCTCCTTGAAGTCTGCATCAAAACGTTCATACTGCACACGTTTCTGTCACCACCAGTAAGGGCTTACATTGTCTAATATGTACTTTGTTGCTTGGATGGAGTGTTACTGCTGATTTGTAAGTGTCGACTTGCATGTCCAGCACAGCTTAAGATTTTAATGAGGTTAACTTAATTTGTTGTTGTTGTTATTGTCAGAATCGTAAAATGGTAAGACCTGAAATATGTCAATTAAGAACGATGGTAGTTATAATATTTCTACGTATTTCCAGCTTAAATAGCGCCTACAAATAACTCTTGTACAGTTTACGTGTGTGCGAGTCCATGATTTTATCGAATTGCACGCAATAAAGATGGTGAGATTTTTTGATTCTCTTCTGGACAATTTGCTTTTTATTTTGGTTGCAGTTTTTTATTCGTCAAATTAGCTTCTTGTGTTTCGTGTCAAGCTGTCAATACGCGATATTACAGCGTAAACATAATAAGGGTTATTAGTCAAGCCAGAACGTTAAGACATTGTTTATGTGAATAATAACCTGCCTGACATATTCATACAACAGTTAACCTACAACTAGGAAATGCTAATGTGAACCCGGCATGGCCAGGTGATGTCGCGGGTTCGAATCTTCACCATACCAAACGTACTCGCCCTTTCAACCGTGGGGACGTTATTATATGGCGGTCAATCCCACTGTTTGTTGGGAGAAGAGTAGCCCAACAGTTGGCGGTGGGTGGAGATGACTAGGTCCCTTTCCTTTAGACTAACACTACTAAATTAGGGACGAAAGCTCGTGTAGCTTTGCGCGAAATTCATAAAGAAACAAAAACACTAGCGACATTCGTAGTAATAGGAAGTGAAGACATCGAGAAATGTTTATAAAATCATTACAAGTAAATCTGTAGCCTTATTCCATGTGACATGCCTAGATTTTAAGAATAATTACTTGTTTCGAATATGATTTACGTTGCAAGTTTTCTTAAGGATGTGCTCACGAATGATATACTACAATGACTCATCTACCAAAACTTGTTAGCTTTTAAAACTTCAGTTTAACTTTCGAAGGCATTGTAGTTTTGTCTATCTATTTTTAACACACACAGGTATATATATATGTATATATATTATACGTACGACCTGTTGAATGTTAGTAAGGTTAGTCGCATTTCATAACTATTATATGTCAATTCTCCTACCACTCTTGTGATTACTTTCCATGTCGTGGTCATACTTATTATGACCGCCATGACTAGGCGTTAATAGGTGAACTTTCGAAGGACAAGTGTGTGTTTTATTATTGTTTGTTTATTTCTTTCAATTTCGACCAACGCTACACAAGAGCCATCTGCGCTACCCGTCACTAGTTTTGCAGTCTAAGACGCCACTCACCACCAACTCTTGGGCTACTCTTTTACCAACAAATAGTGGGGTTGACTGTCACATAATAACGTACAAACGGCTGAAAGGGCGAACATGTTTGGTGTGACGGGGATTTGAACATGCAACTCTCAGGTAACGAATCGACTGCCTTCACCACCTGGCTATGGCGGGCCTCGAAGTACAAGTAAGGTGGTCTTCTGATGTTTGTGGTTGAACGGAAATGCAATGATTCCAGCTTCTTTGGCCATCATGGATGTCAGCTTCCAATACCTCTTTTAAGCAGACAAAAAACACAAACATTCATTGAAATTCCATCACAGGACTTGACAGGTGTATGTGTTTGTTGTTGAACGATGTTGCTCTGATTCCAGTTTCTTTTTGTATTGTTAAAACAGTTGTTAATTTCCAGGGAAAGTTTAACGTATGTGAGCCTTCATCAACTTTAGCCCTTTTTATTGTTATTTGTTAAAAGTAACAAATCAAATTTCCATCTTCAAGCGGCCACTTTTTAAGAGGGAGTCAAAGGATTCTCTTTCTTAGCTAGAAACTTCACTTGTTCCTGATTGGCCTTGTCGTATGATTTGGAAACTGTTTGTGTTTTAAACCCCCTGTGCAGGAAACTTCCTGCGTCAATGGAAAGCACCAAAACTCCCTTATTCAGAGTGTTGTGTTCTTTGACTGTATATCATTTTAAAATGTCATTATTTGAATATCCACCATCTGAAAGCCCTCGAATAATATCTTTAAATATGAATTTATCCAGCCCCCAGTGGCTCAGTGTTATGTCTGCGAACTTATAAAGCTAGAAGGCGGGTTTTGATACCCGTATTGGGCAGGGCAGATAACTTATCGTGTTTCTTTTTGCTTATTTAAAAAAAAAAAAAAACAGTAAATAATTCTATTCTTGTGATATTTCGCTGTCAAATGTCGTAAATTACGTGGACCAGACATGGAGTTGTTAAATATTCCATCGCACCTGCGGTGACACACCACTATATTTGCTTATAAAGTGACGTTTTTTGGTGAAGGAAATACCAGGTAGATATACTACAAAGGTTCAGATGTTAAATTAAGATATTTTCCACACAAAATAAAGTAAAACAAAGTAACATCTCTTTCAAGTTTTCAAGTGTGCTAGGATTTAAATGTAATTAACTACCCTACTTTGCAAAAAAAACTATTGTTGAACATAGCAAATAGGACACATTCCTAGTATGTCTCTTGTCTTAGCACCTAGACCTTAAATAATTAAATAAAAAAATCGTTTAAATATCCGTTTGACCTTATTCTAAAAGTTCAATATATCGAGACCTACTTTTATATCATACAGGGAAATAGAACAAAAATTTTATTTCACTACAATGAAGGATCGTTTTAAAAAACCACATGACGTTTCTCTATCATGATATCACCAGATCTGACTTTGGGTACAACCTATATGGGAAATCCTGACATGCAAAAGTCAGGAAAACTCTAATGAAACGCAGTACATCAACAAAATTAGTACACCGTAATGAAGGTTAGAAAATGAAACTGGTTCTTATGTCGAATATTTCTTGTTTCTTCGTGCGACATCTACAAAGAACTATTTTAATTTGATTGAAATAAACTAGATAAATGTCTTATAGTAGAAGAGATCGTGGTTCTTAAAGACTCAAAACCGTCTAAAAATTACTTCTGCATGACTCGAAACTATTAATTTATGGACTTCACTTGTACAATTAACTCAACTTCTTTAGACCATTTTAGACCACTTTATGTTCTTACTACCAAAACTAGTACCTGTTATCGTGGCCTAGCATGGCCAGGTGGGTTAAGGCATTCGACTAGTAATCTGAGGGTCGTGGGTTCGACTCCCCGTCACATCAAACATGCTTGCCCTCTCAGCCCTGGGGGCGTTATAATGTGACGGTCAATCCCACTATTCGTTGGTAAAATAGTAGCCCAAGAGTTAGCGGTGGGTGGTGATGACTAGCTGCCTACTGGCTTGTCTTACACTGCTAAATTAGGTACGGCTAGCGACGATAGCTCTCGTGAAGCTTTGAGCAAATTTCAAAAATAACAAATAGTAACAGTTATACTTACCCTCTTCGGGACTCTAACCCGGTTGGAACCCTGCTGAACCATTCGTGTTGTCCATAAATAAAGGTCGTTGAAAGCTTCTTCAATCATTTCGTCATATAGATCTTTGCACAGACCCAGACATCTACACTCAATGAAGCTTCATTAAGAGGAAGTGGCAGGGTTCAAATATCACTTCTTTTGTGCGTATAGACCAGTAGTTGTATGTGGGTATAATAGTCTTTCTAAATCAACGTAGTAGATAAAACACACTAAAATAAAAACAAGGATATCCTAATACTTTAACATAACCATTAACTAAAACTCTTTATACGTCTTATTTTGAAATTATTGCTAAACTTTTTTGTTCGTTTGTTTGTTTTGAATTTCGCGCAAAGCTACACGAGGGCTATCTACGCTAGCCGTCCCTAATTTGTGTGTGTGTGTTTTTCGTATAGCAAAGCCACAAAGAGCTATCTGCTCAGCGTACCGAGGGGAATCCAACCCCTGATTTTAGTGTTGTAAATCCGGAGACAAGCAGTGTAAGACTAGATGCAAGGCAGCTAGTAATCACCACCCCTCTCCAACTCTTAGACTACTCTTTTACCAACAAATAGTGGGACTGACCGTCACATTATAACGCCCCCACGGCTAAAAGGGGCGACCATGTTTGGTGTGACGTGGACCTGAACCCGCGACCCTCGAATTACGAGTCGAGTGCCTTGACCACCTGGCCATGCCAGGCCGTTTCGTTTGTTGAATTTCATGCAAAACTTTACAAACGCTATCTGCGTTAGTCGCCTCTACTTTAGAATTGATAGTCTAGAGGGAAGGTCAAAACCACCCACCGCCTACTTTTGAGCTACTCTAATCGAATACTGCGATTTACTACTATTATTATAACGTCGTCATGGCTGAAGTGTGGAGCATGTTTGATGACTGGGTTCGAACCCGAAACCGTCCATGTTAGGACTAGCTGAACAAATAAGGTTAGTGACGTAGTACCAGTCCTCATCGTTTCGTTTCCTAGTAATCCTTAATCTCTATTATGTATATATGAATAATTTATGTTACCTTATTGAGGTAAAAATAAGTATTAGTTGTTATCGTTTCGTTCCCGACAAATCAGCGGTAGGTTTACGGACTTGTAACGCTAGAATCTGAGGTTCGATTCCCAGAGGTAGACAGATCGCAGGTAGCTCACTATGTAGTTTTGCAGTTTAAGTTATTTTTTCACTTACAGAGTAATTCTTACGTTTAAAGTCTGAAATCCTGTTTATTTTAATGAGAACGTCAGTGTCCATAGCAACGTCAAACAAAAAACTAAAACCGTCATGTTTTTTCGGGTTGTTTTTTTTTTTCATATACCTTTCCATACTGACTCCATGCGCGTGAGCAAAATATGACTGTAACAATTATGGATGAAAAAAAAAATGAAGCAAATAAAAAGAACATTCAGTTTCTAAAATCAACTATTTTTTTATAGTTTTTCTTCAATTATTTACGGAAGGTTTAATAAAATACAGCTACCTATCTACACTGTAGGCTTCAATGGAGCGGAGAATTAGAATTGAGAAATCGAATCCGAGTTCGACTCCCTTGGACTACATAAAATGTGCCTGAGGAAAAACAGCCGCTCGAGATATCTCTGCCTCTGTACACCTTTCACATCTCCAATACTCTTAACGAAGCTTCCCCAAACATGCTAAGCATTTCTTTTTGTTTGTAGTCGAAGATCTCGCTCGCCGCGTGGGTAAATAACGATTTCCTCATAAATAAATAGCGCGCTTTTTAGACACTACTAAATGTCCGAAAAATGATAGTGCATATAACTTACTGGTCCGTGAGGTGTGATAAGTAAACTATTGTCATAAAATAGTTTGTTTGTTTTGGAATTTCGCGCAAAGCTGCACGAGCGCTATCTGCACTCACTGTCCCCAATTTAGCAGAGGGAAGGCAGCTAGTTATCTCCACCCACCACCAACTCTTGAGCTACTCTTTTACAAACGAATAGTTGGGTTGACCGTCGCGGCTAAAGGGCGAGCATGTTTGGTGCAACCGGGATTTGAACCCGCGACTCTCGGATTACGAGTCGAGTGCTTTAACCGCCTGGTCATGCCGGACGTTGAAAAATGTATACGACCCATTAACTGTTTTTCAGCTGAACTACTGACAAGAAAAATAAAGTTTGAGATTTTAGTTTTATTTGTCTGTTTGAGACAATCGAAAGGCTTAGCGAGCACAAGTGCGTACAATTGTTTGTTTGTTTTTTGAATTTCGCACAAAGCTACTCGAGGGCTATCTGTGCTAGCCGTCCCTAATTTAGCAGTGTAAGACTAGAGAGAAAGCAACTAATCATCACCACCCACCGCCAACTCTTGGGCTACTCTTTTACCAACGAATAGTGGGATTGACCGTCACATTATAACGCCTCCACAGCTGAAAGGGCGAGCATGTTTGGCGCAACGGCCCCAGTGCGTACAAACCACCGTACTTACAATTACATTTTACTTATTTGTTTTGTTTAAGCGCAAAGGTACACCATAGTCATTCTGCACTATTGTGTCAAATGCAAGGATGAAACCCGGATTTCGGGGACGTATTTCTGTTATGTTACAAATTTTGACCATCGTAGAAAGAGTTTATTGTAGCAATAAACGTAAAGTTATAAGATGCTAATGTCTTTGTTATGAAGTAAAACTAGCTGACATACCCGTTCAATAGGCGGAGAGTGGATGGGCGATCCGTATCAGAATGCCAGTTCCCTACGTAACTGTGTATTATAGGTATGTGCCACGTTTGGGGTAATCGGTCCAGTAGTTTATTAGTTATAGAAATGACACAACGCACAGAGGACACATAGAGTCTCTAGTGGCTAACATACAGAAAAGGAGACTGATACAAATAAACTCTGGCTTCTTTATGTGCCCAGGCCCAGCATGGCCAGGTGGTTAAAACACTCAACTCGTCATCCGAAGGTTGTGGGTTCGAATCCCCGTCACACCAAACATGCTCGTCCTTTCAGTCGTGGGTGCGTTATAATGTGTGAGGTCAGTCCAATTATTCGTTGGTAAAAGAGTAGCCCAAGATTTGGCGGTGAGTGGTGATGACTATCTGCCTTCCCTCTAGTCTTAAGTTGCTAAAATAGGGACGACTAGCGCAGATAGCCCTCGTGTAGCTTTGGGCAAAATTGAAAAACAAACAAAATTTTTTGTGCCTAAGGGTACATGCCAGACTTAGTTACAATCGTTCCAGTGTTTCACAAGTTAAAAACGGACGGACACACACATATAGGCCTGTTTCAGTAGTCCGAATAATAAGTACTAATAATTAAGGTGTCATTTTACTTAATATGTCATACTTTAATATTAACTTTCGATTAGGGTAAGACACCACCTTAGTTCGAAAACAAAAATCATTCTCACAATAAGTGTAGCTCATATTGTATTTCATTCTCACATTATTTCTTATAAAAAGTCATTCATTCATTCACCATTAGATCCCATCAAGGAACATAGGGCCGCAATCGCTTGCGGATTCTTCAACAGGTATTTAAGTGAGTAGGTTGTTAGCCCGCTGCACCGAGCCGTCCCTAATTTATGAGTGTAAGACTAGAGGAAAGGCAGCTAGTCATCACCATCCACCGCCAACTCTTGGGCTACTCTTTTACTTACGAATATTGGGACTGACCGTCACATTATAACGCCCCCACGGCTAGGAGGGCGAGCATGTTTGGCGCGACGCGGGCGCGAACCCGCAACCCTCAGATTACGAGTCGCACGCCTTACGCGCTTGGCCATGCCGGGCCATCTTATAAAAATTAGAATGTATTAATTACTCGTCACTAGACATTGATGAATTACTAACAAACTTGATTCGCCAGCTTGAGAAAGGTGTTCACGCCATAACATTAAGACACATTGTCTTGGTGTTTTATTTAAAACTAAGTAGATGTATGTTCACAGACGTTCCCTTCAGTTACGCGGACTGATATGTCTATAAGAATTTCACTGTGAAAGTTTCGTTGTTTTGCTCTTTTAGATGCTACAGTATTTCATCCATTGTAAACCGACATATGATATTTTTTTCAGAAAAAAACATGACAAATATTTACTTAAAAATAAACAACTCATGTTAGCGAAATTATGCAGTTCCACGAAGTATAGAGCTGATAGACGGAGTTTTAAATTTCTGTGTATTATATATATATATTCTTCACTCCATCCTGTTTCACTTTAGTAAACTTTATTTACTCAAACTAATTTCAAATATCAGTTTTTAATCTAAAGACAGTTCAATAAATTCAGACTCTAACAGTTTTTACCCGCCATTTTATGCCCATCGCGGGTTTCGAAACCCGGTTTATAGCGATATAAGTCCACGAATATATCGCAGTTTCTTTCACACTATTTAATCCATTAAATTACTTTAAGTTAACATCACAATATAACTCCACTTACTTTCAACACTATTTATCTTAAGTTCCCCAGTATTAGGTTCCATTAAGAAATCGCTGTCATAGATACTTAACTTTAACTTTGTCTGCTGTGCGCCATTGTCGACTAAACGATTTCAGTCGATTTGGTCACAGTAGAAAAAGTTCTAGTTTCGAGGAAACTTTAGACGAAGTAAACACCGCTTACAAGAAACTTTAATATTGCCTTCTAGGATTTGTAGACAAAGTTTCGGACAAACCATCGTGTTCTTGAAATATGGGAACTTCAACATGTTGCACCGATTCACTCCTACATCAATGTGTCTAATGATTTCTAAGTTAAGCAGAACGTGTTTATTAATCTGACATAAACAGTGAAACTCATATTTTTTTTCTGATTATAATTATGTTGCACTTATTTTTAGCACAGAGATAAAGCAATTTAAAATATCGATAAATTCGATATTGCTATGTGGTTTTACAATAATTCATCGAACTGACGTATTTAATTATTCACTGCACGTGTTATATTAATAAAATACTTTACGTTATGCATAAATATTCCTTCAACGTTTTACCTTGTTTATATATTATATATATGATTATTATATTTATATGTACATATATTTATTTATTTATTGTAACGTAAGATTCGAAGGATATCACAAATGTTCCCCATAATATAGCTTTTTCCTTCACGCCTTAATGACATAAAGTCTGAAATACTTTTTTTTAAATCTTCAGTTTCCATTCCATTTTCACTGAGCTAGAATATCATTTCAGTCACGATCCAAATATAGCACTGTGCTTACTGTAGTTACACCGAGAAAAGTTTCCACCAGTAAGATAGAAAAGTACCAACAATTCATTTACATGTGAACATTAAAACTTCTATTGCTTGCATATAGAACTGTAAATCGCTTGCGAAGAAAAATAAAACGCAGAAGAGAGCGTCAAGGTAAAATTCCGTAATCCTTTATCAATAACAATAGAAAAACCAAACAGCAAAAAAATTTCTATTTTTCTGAAATATATTATTTACATCATAAAGTAGTAGAGTTCATATAAATTCCAGACTGAGAACTGATTTCATTAATTAATTAAATTAACATAAGAGCAGTGCTGTCATATCTTTACCTTATGCCTACATAAAATACAATCTCTGTTAAGTTTTTTTTAACTCATTTAAACTTTCCTTCGTAGCCATCAAAAGATGTCGCTGTTATCTAACAATGGATACGGTAACACATAAATACACGTGTGCGCATATAAGTAGACGAAAATAGGTGTTTCAGTTTGCTGTGATTGTTTGTTCGACAAACGATGTATTTTTCGTAAAATCGGGGAGTCGTAGAATCTTGGATTTAAGCCTAAACAATATTTACAAAGCTTAGAATTAGATAACTGTATCAAATTTTCAGTCTATAAGGAACTTGGATCAATTTAATAATATTAAACGAATGTTAAGGATAAATAGATTTTCACAAAACAAAAACTGTAAGTTTAGAATATATAACTACCAATATGGAATATGGAAAGTTTTGTTAATAATTCATGGCTGCGAACTTCAGCCAAAGCCTTTATTCCAGTTTTGCTAAAAGCCTCACTTTATTAACAGTTGAACTGGCCACTTGGATAGTGGTTGGCTCTATATAATGTTTTTCTTCTGGATTATTCCATCCTATATCTGGTTATATACATTGAACAAACGTTTATCATTCGGCGAAGGCTGAATCAACCGCAAAGGCAATAAAAGATTCTACTCTGATTGATTTGATTTCTGGAAGTCCCTCAAGGGGGCATTATTGTCCACAGTAACGTCTAGTGTCTCTTAAGACTACAACACTAATATAATTTACTACTTCGACCGTTATTACATACAACATTTGCTCACTTCCCGCAGCTACTAAGAAGTGTAATTGATTTTAGACTTTATTTGGAGAATTTCAGAACAATCTCTGAAATAAACTCAATCTTACTGTAAATAAAACAGCAAATGAGTACTTCGAATTGATATCAAACGTTTCTTGTGTGTCCTATCTTCAAATTTCTTTGTACGAACATTAATTACTTCAGCTGAACAATTCAGATTTCTCAGGAAAACAGTTTCAGAGGTGAGTTTTCCCTACGTGTTAATGTGCTTACGTAGAGATATTTGTAACGTATGAAAAAGGCTTTATAACCAAAAATTATATCTAAATAGAATTTCACGTAGAACAAATTTTGAGGAAATGTTTGGAAAACCTGTGCAACCCAGTCTTCTCTTTGTTTATATCAATATATATACATTCAAAATTTACCCTAAATAACGCATCTGTTTGCTTGTCTGTTCGTTTTGAATTTCGCGCAAAGCTTCCAGAGGGCTATCTGCGCTAGCCGTCCCTAATTTAGCAGTATAAGACTAGAGGGAAGGCAGCTAGTTATCACCACCCATTAAGGCGTTCGACTCGTAATCTGAGTGTTGCGGGTTCCAATCCCTGTCATACCAAACATGCTCGCCCTTTCAGCCGTGGGGGGATTTATAATGTTTCGGTCAATCCCACTATTCGTTGGTAAAAGAGTAGCCCAAGAGTTGGCGGTGGGTGGTGATGACCAGCTGCCTTCCCTTTAGTCTTACACTGCTGAATTAGGTACGGCTAGTGCAGATAGCCCTCGTGTAGCTTTGCGCGAAATTCCAAAACAAATAAACAAATTAAACCAGTGTGAGGCATGTTTTCACCTTGCCCCTCCTCCAAATTAATAACTTGTTTGTGTGTGTTTTTATAGCAAAGCCACAGCGGGATATCTGCTGTGTTCACTGAGAGGAATCAAACCCCTTACTTTAGCGTTGTAAATCGGTAGACGTATCTCTGTCCCAGCAGGAGGTAGGAATTCAAAGAAAGATAAATAACCTTTGCTGCAATTGTTGCAAATAACGTTTAAATGTAACTTCAAGTCTGAGAAAACGATAAAAAATCAAGAAATGTAGATTTGTTTTTAAATGTTGGATCAGTGGTGTGAGAGAAAGTAATGAAATATCGTGACTCGTGTGAAGAATAGAAAAACAAAATAATAAAGATATTAACAAACAACTTTGTTTGTTTTTGTTCGTTTTGAATTTCGCACAAAGGCACACGAGGGCTACCTGCGCTAGCCGTCCTTAATTTAGCGGTATAAGACTAGAGGGAAGGCATCTAGGCATTACCACCCACCGCCAACTCTTGGGCTACTCTTTTACCAACGAATAGTGGGATTGACCGTAACATTATAACGCCCTCACGGCTGAAAGGGTGAGCATGTTTGATGCGATAAACAAAAGACGTCGGTAGATATTTAAAATCGGGTTATAGGACAGTTGTATAAAACGTTAAAGAGTATAGAACTTGGTAAACAGAAGCCACTGTCTTAGAAACAGGTTAGTAAAAGTATGTAACGTTTTTGATAAAACTGTGACAGTAAAATCGCCATTATTGAAGAAAATTTGAAGATTATTGTAACAAAGAAGATAAAAGGAATTCCCAATGACTTTGTTGAACTTTTTAAAACTGGTTAGATTGGAATTTCCTGATAACTTACACGTGTTTCGACTTCTACGTCAATTAAAAAGAAACGTGGGAGATCAGATAAAATTCCTCTTAATAAAAACAAATTAGTTGAAAGGTTGTCTGATAAGTTGGGCAGGAGAGTCATACTCACTCAGCACTGTCAATCAATAATTTCAGTTAAGATGTAAGATAGTTATGAAATATCACACAACTTGGGAAAACAGCGTGTGTATAAACTAGTCCAGTAACCACAGCTATGGTTTATAAAGCTATAATATATTTACTACAACACTATTAGGACTAAAGTCATCTCTGAAATTGAAAAAATTCCAGTACTTTATCAGATTTCGTGTCTACAGAAACACCTGACTGATGGCAGTAGAATATTGTTTTAGGATGTTTATTATCCCTACTTTATGGTCATTCTTTAAGTGGAATGAAGGACAGCGAACCCTTATTATTGCTGGTTATTTACAAAAACTGAGTATAACAGCGCTTATGCATCTGTAGATAACAAGGAAACCGTTTATGAAGTCGGTTTGCGGTGAATCAAAGAATGCCTTAGGCATTCACATTTTCGGTTTTGTCTTTGATGAAAATAAATCAGTGTTATAACCCTTAAAACCCGCTGACTTATTTTTCGATAAGTGTCCCGAGGGACAATATATTTGTCTGGTTGTCGATCGGTCCATCAACATCATCCAGAACGAACAAATAACTGTTCAGCTGGTTGAAGTAACGTGGAAGCAGGTCCTTAAGAAAGCTTACCAAAGTCCCTTTAGAGTTGGCAGTTACTAAGGTTACTAGCCGATATCTGCTCGAAATGGTAGAGGGCGTTCACTTGCTGACCCAGTAAAAACAAATAAAAAAACTAAAAATTTCAAAAGGTTAAAGTAAAAAAATTAACGTACACGTTTTCTTGAATGTTAACCCACGTTTTTGTTGACATGTAAACAGATGCTTCTTAAATATGAAATTAGAAGTTTTATTTATTATTAAATAAACTATTATTAAACTCTTGACAACAATAAAAAAGAGGAATTGTAGACAAAGCCTCAAAAGAGGCATCATATTCACGGTAAAAGTGGAAGAAAATTGTATCTTCTTTGTATTTTCTAAACGGCCCGGCATGGCCAAGCGCGTAAGGCGCGCGACTCGTAATCCGAGGGTCGCGGGTTCAAGCCCGCGTCGCGCCAAACATGCTCGCCCTCCCAGCCGTGGGGGCGTTATAACGTGACGGTCAATCCCACTTTTCGTTGGTAACAGAGTAGCCCAAGAGTTGGAGGTGGGTGCTGATGACTAGCTGCCTTCCCTCTAGTCTTACACTGCTAAATTAGAGACGGCTAGCACAGATAGCCCTCGAGTAGCTTTGTGCGAAATTCCAAAACAAACAAACAAACAATTTTCTAAACCTCATCTTTTCAAATATTATTTGGAATTTACTTAATAACCACCTATATATGTATAAGTGTATATTGTTAAGTATTGTAATTCCAAAATAGCCTAACAGTGAGTTAGATGATAATTTAAATTCACAAGTTAATTAAACGTCGATATGTATCGAATTTATTATATTTGCCGACAAGGTTGACACGTACAGCTTTCTTTATCAATACAAATATATTTTAATGTACAAACAATAATACAATTTATAATAACGATTATTACAATTAATGATTTATGTACAAAAGTTTCACAAACTTACAAACGATATTGAGTCTTTATCTGGTCTGCAACTGAATATTTTATCGACGGTTCACGATGAACAAATTCATTCTGAGTTGATATAGGTACAAGTCACTTCACAGAGAGCTGGCTGGCGCCGCTTTTTCTTTGAGTTTTTCACCAATAAATGTATATAATATTTTTGTAAAAATATTGATGTACAATGAAGTTAAATGGTTTGTAGTGTTCGAATCTACAAACGTTCCTGGACAAATACTTGAAGTTCCGATTAGTAAGTGTTAATCACAACTATAGCTTCCGAGATTTATAGTATACCAACTGTAGCAAAGCAACAATATAAATCGTCTCTTGGCGTCTCGCACTGGTTACATTTATAGACGTGAGGAAAGTGTATTGAAATTTCAGCCTGCACAACAATATAGACGATACACTAGTGTTCACGTACACGCATGTAGTGTTGATTCTTATACTCGAGACTTTTCCACAACTTTAGTGAATAGGCTAGAATTTCGCAATGAAGATTTAATAGTATAAGTTATGTACATTTCTAAATACAAATATCACTTAAAGAAGTAACAATATTAAAATAGATATGTTACAGTAAATCCGTTTAACAATATTATTCTGCCATACACCTTGGAGTAAGATTTAACAGCGTTTACATGTACGTAACATAAAAGGTAATAGACCTATATTAAATTGGTACTGTCCTAAAACAAGTAATATCTTTTGATGCCAGCTCCCCGATGGTTCAGCTGTAAAGTTTAAGGCTTCTAATGCTACAATTCAAGTTTCATTCTTTACGGTGGAATTCAGCTCATAATCTTGTTTGTTATAGAGCAATGCCACATTGGGTTATATGTTGTGTCCACCGCGGGGAATCGAAAGACGGGTTCTAACGTAGTGAGGCCACAAATTTACCGCTGTTCCATCGGATAACATTGTTTTCAATCAAACATGACCCAAAATCCAATCTTTTTACCACCTAAGAAACAGTAGAATTTCATCCCGTTGCTGTTGTTACAGAATACAGAAAGGTAACTTTCCATATACCACTAACTTATATCTGCTCACCTGCTTGTTAGTGATTTGTGAATCTCAAGAAGTCAACAAGTTAATATAATCACTTTTTTGTTCAAAAGGAAGAGAATTAGTTATAAATTAGATCATTCTACTCATTGTCATCAGTAGTAACCATATAGTTATTTAACATTGCACGTATATAAAGCGTATCCAGGAATTTAAAATATTTACACAATTCGCTCTGAGATTATTTATTATCTAATGAATATTAGAAAAGAAATCTAGGATTTCTAAGTTCTAAGTTGTCCTTATCTTAATAATCTGGTAAAAGAGATGGAATTTCATTAAAGAGACACTAGAAGTCGCTATAGTTAACTCATCGCCTCTATTCACTTGGAACACAAACTGTATACACGTATTTATAAGTTGTTGATAAAGATGGTAGGATAATTCATTCATTAAGGCTATTATTGGATAACGTGGTACTTTGAAGGTGGCATAAACTCGATTTATTTGACTTCTAACGATTCATTTTCGTTGTTATTTCCTCACTTCAGTTGACTGGAAAGATATATTTGAATGAATAGCATATTGTGAGAATGACCGTTATTAATTCATCTTAAGTCTAGTCGGAACAGTTCAGTATTATGCTAAAGCTATAAAGTTTGTAGTATTTGGTAGCTAATGGAACAGTTCTGTGATGTTCCTAAAACCCGATAAAATATTGTCTAGACCTACACGTTTAAACGAAATTACTATTTGTTTATTGAAGTTCGCACAAAGCAACTCGAGGGCCTTCTGTGCTACACGTCCGTTATTTCGAGAAAGGTAGACAACAGGGAGAGCAGCTATCCAGCACCACCCGCCGTCAACTCTTAAACTATTTTATACTAAAGAGAAATGGGATAGACCATAACTTTATAACGCCCTCACGGCTCAAAGGATTTGGATGTTCGGTGACGGAACTCGAACCATTATGTTTAATATATGTATAGTTCTATTTATTTATGGATATTCTGGTTAGGGCACTCTATGGTTCAGATTTCGAAATGTAAAATATTCTAACACTAGTCATACACACACAAGTTTCAAGCATAAATTATCATATATTTGTCCTTTGTAAATGATATTAAATATAAGTCAAGAAAAAATACCATTCGTAGGCATTAATTTGCGTGGTTCACGGTAGAATAATTTATCCATAATCATAAGGATATTTCTACATATATTTTAGTGAAATATACATCCGAAGTAAATAGATCTTTTACAGGGCAACTCCAAATTCTACCGTATGTTATCAGCTAGTATAATCTTAAGACACACATCTGGTTCCTCCAGTCACAAGTCAGTTGTTTGTAAATTATAAAGTAGAAATAAAAACCCTTCAAGAAATATAAATAAATATATGGGTTATGTCTGCAATCGGGTCAATACCAATAAAATATGTATTTAAAATGAATACTATCTCTGATGACAGTAAATATCAGAAACCGTACACCATAATATTTCGTGAATATTCACGTACTAGCAGAGACTTTTGTTTTGTTTGTTTTGGAATTTCGCACAAAGCTACTCGAGGGCTATCTGTGCTAGCCGTCCCTAATTTAGCAGTGTAAGACTAGAGGGAAGGCACCTAGTCATCACCACCCACCGCCAACTCTTGGGCTACTCTTTTACCAACGAAAATTGGGATTGACCGTAACTTTATAACTCCCCCACGGCTGGGAGGGCGAGCATGTTTTGGCGCGACTTGGGCGCGAACCAGCGACCCTCAGATTACGAAGTGCACGCCTTAACGCGCTAGGCCATGCCAGGCCACTAGCAGAGACTCACAAAATATTTGCCGTCATATTGGTATCTTTATTACAGCAGAACTTATCGAATAATACAAAATAATTCCAATCACAGAAACCGAAAGCTAAGTCCATTTGTCTTATTGTTTTAGGCCTAACATTAGTTAAGCCTTTACTAAGTACGGCTTATATTTGATAAAGAGGTAAACTTTTGTACGTTTTTTGATTTTCTCGAGTTAAGACTAAACGTTACAGAATTTAATGCTATCAGAAAATAAACTTATGTTGTTACTCTACGACCTAACGCTAGACCGTTTCTGAAACATTTGATTAGCTTGTAATATGTTGTCAAAATGTCTAATAAAGCGAATGTGTAACCTTTTCGTTTTACATCCGTTGCAATGAAATTCGCGTGCAATTAGATTGTGAGATGCACATGCATTTTTAAGACAAATCTTGGTTGTTGTTTTTTGAGAAAACGTTATTTGATCGTTGGACGCGTAGATAATATAACGATTTTGTAAGCTATCTGTCAATTAAACGTCTGTAATAATTCTTCATAACATAGAGTTTTAAAACATGTCTCATTAATTAGTCAATATAATTGTACGAATTTATGCAATTCTCATTTGGAAGAAATGTATCTTTTATATATATATATATATACATAATTTGTTTAAACTGAAGCGGTTACTCGTCCATGGCCCGGCGTGGCCAGGTGGTTCAGGTAATTCGACTCGTAATCGGAGGGTCTCGGGTTCGAATCCTCGTCACACTAAACATGCTCGCCCTTTCAGCCGTGGTGGCGTTATAATGTGACGGTCAATCCCACTATTCATTAGTAAAAAAGTAGCCCAAGAGTTGGCGATTGGTGGTGATGACTAGCTAACTTCCCTCTAGTCGTACACTGCTAAATTAGGATCGGCTAGATAGCCCTCGTGTAGCTTTGCGCGAAATTTAAAAAAAAACAACAGTACTTGTCCATATCACCTTCAGCATGTAAAGCAAATTCTCACCACTCAGTATTAACTTATCAATCATTTTATGTTATTTTTTTTTCAAATGTTCCCCTCTGGTACAGCTGTAAGTTTACGGATTTACATCGGTAACATTCGGAGTTCGATTCCCTTCGGCGTACTTACCAAGATAGTCAGTCCTATGTGGCTTTGCTCCAAGAAAAGACACATACGTTTAAATAGGCTTTCAAAAATTTAATAACAAGTTTATTAGAGCTGTAAGTTTTGTAAAAAAAACGTTAATTTTTTTATCAGAAAACACTGAACATTTTATCGTAGTTAAAATGTGATTGTTTTACTAATTTAAAATAATCGGTTTTTCCTTTTGTTTAATTACTTATTATCCTCTTTTCTGCTTTTAAATTAATTATGAAAACAAAGGGGTGAGGTTGGTTTCTAAGAGGAATCATCAAAAATATTGTTTTAAAAAAATAATAAAAACATTTTAATCAATTTATTGTAGAATTACATAACTTTCATAGATTTATAAAAATGATCTAATGATCTAAGACGAAATAAAAGAAAGCTTTGAGGGGTTTCTCAATACTGATACTGATAAAAAGTACAGACGCTCTTAGATCCATTGTCTTATAGCAAAATCTTCTGCCCACGTTCACAATGTCGTCAGAGGAACATTCCAGAACTTAAAAACTAATATTTCAAATAACGACTTTCCATTAAAAATACACAAAAAATTTAAGCTTTCATAAACCTTTAGATACATCTTCTGCAGTTTTAAATACCACTAAATTATTTAGTGTTTCAAAAATAGGTTAAACACTTAAAACATTGTAACTTATAAACGTTTTTTCTGCTTTGTCGTATTTGCTTCTAATAATCTGCACAACTGTTAACAGACGAACAACAGAAGTTACGTAACTGCCCGTAGCTGCCATTAACGACTTCATGAAATAATCTGTGATTAGTTGTTCAAACGGAAACTATGATATTTTACTTTTTGAGTTTCTGTTAATCCATGGTTGGATGTTTAATATTTATAAAATGTTACATATATATATATGTGTGTATATGTATAACTGATGCAAGATATTGCTAAAAGCAAGCTTAAAACACATTAATGCAAAAATAATATCTTATAGTTATGCTATAAACTGTCACAGTTTTCAAATTCAGCATAAATTTGGATATATTATTAATGTATATGCGTCGTTTCCTTACTTTAAATTATTGTATCTCGTAACAAAAGTTTGTATTTGCAATTTTTTCTTTCAGTTTGTACTAACGTATCTTAAAGTCTTAGAATGTATCGTTCGGGCATGTCTTAAGGGTTAGCATTCCGGATTAAGTATGAATCGATAAATCTGTGGCTCACGTCCTGTTGCTTCAAGTACGTCCTCTGAAGATCGAGGCCATGAATGCGTTATAAGAGTAAGGGGAAAATCCAGTTATTCAATTAGAGTAGTCCAAAGCTGAGAACCTGCTTTTCTTCTATACTATAACTTCAAAATTAGGGACAGCTGTAAGCTACATAGCCCTTGGTGTTAATATGTTTGGTTGTCTCCCTTTCTATTAACATTTCATATTGTTTCTCATGGTGTTAATATGTTTTATTCTCTCCTTCACATTTGATATTGTTTCTTACGGTGTTAATATGTTTTATTCTCTCCTTCACATTTTATATTGTTTCTCACGATGTTAATATGTTTTAATGTTTTATTCTCTCCTTCACATTTTATATTGTTTCTCATGGTGTTAATATGTTTTATTCTCTCCTTCACATTTTATATTGTTTCTCACGATGTTAATATGTTTTATTCTCTCCTTCACATTTTATATTGTTTCTCATGGTGTTAATATGTTTTATTCTCTCCTTCACATTTTATATTGTTTCTCATGGTGTTAATATGTTTTATTCTCTCCTTCACATTTCATATTGTTTCTCACGATGTTAATATGTTTTATTCTCTCCTTCACATTTTATATTGTTTCTCATGGTGTTAATGTGTTTTGTAGTCTCCCTTTGTATTAACATATCATATTGTTTCTCATGGTGTTGATGTGTTTTGTAGTCTCCCTTTGTATTAACATTTCATATTGTTTTTCATGGTGTTAATGTGTTTTGTAGTCTCCCTTTGTATTAACATTTCATATTGTTTTCCATGGTGTTAATGTGTTTTGTAGTCTCTCTTTGTATTAACATTTCATATTGTTTTTCATGGTGTTAATGTGTTTTGTAGTCTCCCTTTGTATTAACATTTTATATTGTTTTTCATGGTGTTAATGTGTTTTGTAGTCTCCCTTTGTATTAACATTTCATATTGTTTCTCATGGTGTTAATTTGTTTTGTAGTCTCCCTTTGTATTAACATTTCATATTGTTTTTCATGGTGTTAATGTGTTTTGTAGTCTCCCTCTTTATTAACATTTTATATTGTTTCTCACGGTGTTAATATGTTTTATTCTCTCCTTCACATTTTATATTGTTTCTCATGGTGTTAATATGTTTTATTCTCTCCTTCACATTTTATATTGTTTCTCACGGTGTTAATATGTTTTATTCTCTCCTTCACATTTTATATTGTTTCTCACGGTGTTAATATGTTTTATTCTCTCCTTCACATTTTATATTGTTTCTCATGGTGTTAATGTGTTTTGTAGTCTCCCTTTGTATTAAACTTTCATATTGTCTCTCTTGGTGTTTAAGGATATATCTTTGATGCTTAGGATCCACACCAAGAAATGTTTTGCTGATTACCATCATGAAACTCATGTTATTTATTTATGTAGTTTTAGTTGAATTTATTTTGACTTCCAAGTTAATTCTATCTGCTTTGGTGCACTCTAGGCCTGATGGGTTTAGTGTACTGGGTTTTGAATCCGGAGGTTAATGCTTTCCGATCCGTTGTCATGAATTGCACTCTGCACTTTGAGACTACTTTTGTGGATAAATAAAAGTGTGTTGATTGCTGATCTCATCTAATTTATTATTTCAAAATTAGGGATGGATAGCGCAGATAGCTTTTCCGTGGCTTTTTTGTGTGTTAAACGTCTGAGAAAAATACAAATTATTTGTTTTTGTTGTTTAAGATCAGCATTCCTAAACCCTGTTTTCCTCTGTTTATGTGCGTCATACGAGGAGCTAACTACTGTATGAAAAACAATAGCACAATTTTATTTTACATAACTCTAACAAAATCGTGTGTTTTTCGTACTGTACACTGACAGAAATATTTGGAGAATGGTTTCACTATGAACAAATTTGACAATCGAAGAAAATACAGATACGACAAAGCCAAAAAAATCACAATTATATTTGTGTGTCCTATGACTACAGACAATATAACGTTTTCGAGAAGTTCTCTCATGCAGTTCCTAGAACAATGTTAGACTTGGCTTACATGCTATCAACAGACAAACCATCGACAGCTTCTGAGATACTCTCTTATCTTCCAGCAAAATTTTTCGTTAAAAAAATTGTAAACATCCGATTAAATGTCGCAATCTTATACGAAATATTTTATTGTTTTTTTGTTTGTTTTGAATTTCGCGCAAAGTTACACGAGGGCTATCTGCGCTAGCCGTCCCTAATTTACTAGTGTAAAATTAGAGGGAAGACAACTAGTCATCACCACCCACAGCCAACTCTTGGGCTACTCTTTTATCAACGAATAGTGGATTTATCGTAACATTATAACGCCCCCACAGCTGAAAGGGCGAGCATGTTTAGTGTGACGGGGATCAAACCCGCAACCTTCGGATTACGAGTCGAGTGCCTTAACCACCTGACCATGCCGGGCCTTTTATTGTAAACGTCAAGATCGTCCTTTTGGAAACAATAAGCAAACAATTTAGTTTGTTGTAATTTTGTACTTTTGGATGCGAACGAAGGCTTAAGTTTAAAAAGTGCAATAATTAAATATTAACGTGAATAAATAAAAATGTCTGACGATAATACTAATAAATGGTACTGAAAACGTACATTCTGATAACAGTTTTAAGCTATAAAATGTTGCACCTAACGACATTTTATCGAAATCCGATAAAATGTTATTACAGGAAGAAGGCGCCTAGACAAGATGTCTGGCGACAATGTGTCGCTAAGTAACATTACTGGCGATATAATATCGCTACATAACATATATATAGCTAAGATATTGCCAGATAATATTTTCGGTTGTAAGTTATCGCTAGATAAAATTTCAGGCGATAGGGTGTCGCTAGATAAGAATTGCGATGATAAGATGTCAGTTCACGTAGTCCAATATGTCACAAAAAAGGCAAACGTTAAATCTGCTTAGTTGGTCCAGAATACATTATGAAAATATTATAACCTCATAACAAAGATTTTATACATTAGAATGCGTTCGTGTCTCAAATTTACGCTCAAATGCCAAATTTTTAGTGTTTTCTGAAACTCTCCAGGGACGAGGGTGTAAAGCGTTATGTGTTTCCTATACCCTACTTTTTACGATATACGTAAAATAATCAATCAGAGCCAATCATCGAAATTTGAACACAATACGTCGCGTTTGTGAAAACTGTTGAATCCGTGTTTATAGTATGACTGGTCTCAAGTGTATCATTTTGTGCCTAGACTACCTTCATTCCTGTTTCGAAACTAATGTGTATGTCATCAAAAGTACTGCCTTATATAGTAGACTATAAAGAAAGCAGATGGTTCCGTTGATAGAACGCTATAACTAATCAGATGTTCCCATACCTCTGTGATGCCAGTTCAACACCGGAGACCCGATTTTTAACCTTTTCTCATATATTATTCTGTCCCAGACGTATATTTCTCGGTAATAAAAGTTTGTAAGTTAAACACTGTGAAAGTTGGGGGGGGGGGCGTACTTCTGACACTCAGATCTTCATTGTCCATTCTCCCCTCTAAGTCTTTGAAGAGCTCCCCATTTTTAATAAATTGTCGTCCTCTACCCCTCTCCGGACTAAAGTTAGATATTAACAGCCTCTCCAGTAAATTTTGTTGTTAAAATTCCCTTTCTCTCCTTGCAACTGTCCGGATATGAACAGCCTCTCCAGTAAATTTTGTTGTTAAAATTCCCTTTCTCTCCTTGCAACTGTTTGGATATTAACAGCCTCTCCAGTAAATTTTGTTGTTAAAATTCCCTTTCTCTCCTTGCAACTGTCATCCTCTCCAGTAAATTTTGTTGTTAAAATATTAACAGCCTCTCCAGTAATTTTTGTTGTTAAAATTCCCTTTCTCTCCTTGCAACTGTCCGTGGTAGAATGGCTCTACCATATCCCCACTCTTGGACATCGCTGCTTTAAGCTCAAACTGTAGAATCAGTCAGGTGGTTAGGGTGCTCGACTCGCAATCTAAAAGTCGAGGTTTCGAATCCCAATCACACTAACCATGCTCGCCCTTTCAGTCTTGAGGGCGTTATAATGTGCCGTTCAATCCCACTATTCGTTGTTAAAACAGTAGTCCAAGTAATCTTCGTGTCCTTTTGCAAGAAATTCAAAATAAAGCATGAGTGAAGGTTGATCTGTGAGCGTTGTTAACCATATGGTTTTTATGTATTCCTAACCATATACTCTGTACATATTTTTAACCATATGGTCTGTACATATTGTTAACCATGTGATCTGTGCGTATTGTAAACCATATGTTTTTATATATTCCTAACCATATGGTCTGTACATATTTTAAACCATATGGTCTGCGCGTATTGTTAACCATATGCTTCTATATATTCCTAACCATATGGTCTGTACATATATTTAACCATATTATTTGTGCGTATCGTTAACCATATGGTCTGTGCGTATTTTTAACCATAAGATCTGCATGTATTCTTAACCATATGGTCTCACATATTGTTAGGTCTTTTTCCCCAGTGGTATAGCGATGTGTCTGCGAAACTTATACTGCTAGAAAACGGGTTTCGATACCCTTAGTTTGTACAGCACAGATTGCCCTTTGTGCTTAGATACCCTTGGTTGCTACAGCACAGATTGCCCTTTGTGCTTAATAACAAATAATTTAAATATCCTGTGATAAATTTATTTGAATTACGTATTTTGAAACTGTAAGTAATAATAAATCAAGCATTAACAAAAAAAATGTAATCTGTACATTATTAAATTAAACTGATAAGTTATTAAGTTCTGACAACTCGCTGTCCCAGTTCTACACTGTCAATCAACTCCTAATTTGTAATACAGGTGAACGGTAATACATTAGAGGAAAACGAGTCTTTCCATTCAACATCTATCACGTGTCTTTAAAACACATGTTTCGTTCTGTCAGGTGTCTTTAAAACACATGTGTCGTTCTGTCAGGTGTCTTTAAAACACATGTTTTGTTCTGTCAGGTGTCTTTAAAACATGTTTCGTTCTGTCAGGTGTCTTTAAAACACATGTTTCGTTCTGTCAGGTGTCTTTAAAACACATGTGTCGTTCTGTCAGGTGTCTTTAAAACATGTTTCGTTCTGTCAGGTGTCTTTAAAACACATGTTTCGTTCTGTCAGGTGTCTTTAAAACACATGTTTCGTTCTGTCAGGTGTCTTTAAAACATGTTTCGTTCTGTCAGGTGTCTTTAAAACACATGTTTCGTTCTGTCAGGTGTCTTTAAAACACATGTATCGTTCTGTCAGGTGTCTTTAAAACACATGTGTCGTTCTGTCAGGTGTCTTTAAAACATGTTTCGTTCTGTCAGGTGTCTTTAAAACACATGTTTCGTTCTGTCAGGTGTCTTTAAAACATGTTTCGTTCTGTCAGGTGTCTTTAAAACATGTTTCGTTCTGTCAGGTGTCTTTAAAACACATGTTTCGTTCTGTCAGGTGTCTTTAAAACACATGTTTCGTTCTGTCAGGTGTCTTTAAAACATGTTTCGTTCTGTCAGGTGTCTTTAAAACACATGTTTCGTTCTGTCAGGTGTCTTTAAAACATGTTTCGTTCTGTCAGGTGTCTTTAAAACACATGTTTCGTTCTGTCAGGTGTCTTTAAAACATGTTTCGTTCTGTCAGGTGTCTTTAAAACATGTTTCGTTCTGTCAGGTGTCTTTAAAACACATGTTTCGTTCTGTCAGGTGTCTTTAAAACACATGTTTCGTTCTGTCAGGTGTCTTTAAAACATGTTTCGTTCTGTCAGGTGTCTTTAAAACATGTTTCGTTCTGTCAGGTGTCTTTAAAACACATGTTTCGTTCTGTCAGGTGTCTTTAAAACACATGTTTCGTTCTGTCAGGTGTCTTTAAAACACATGTTTCGTTCTGTCAGGTGTCTTTAAAACACATGTTTCGTTCTGTCAGGTGTCTTTAAAACATGTTTCGTTCTGTCAGGTGTCTTTAAAACACATGTTTCGTTCTGTCAGGTGTCTTTAAAACACATGTTTCGTTCTGTCAGGTGTCTTTAAAACACATGTTTCGTTCTGTCAGGTGTCTTTAAAACATGTTTCGTTCTGTCAGGTGTCTTTAAAACATGTTTCGTTCTGTCAGGTGTCTTTAAAACACATGTTTCGTTCTGTCAGGTGTCTTTAAAACACATGTTTCGTTCTGTCAGGTGTCTTTAAAACATGGTTCGTTCTGTCAGGTGTCTTTAAAACACATGTTTCGTTCTGTCAGGTGTCTTTAAAACATGTTTCGTTCTGTCAGGTGTCTTTAAAACACATGTTTCGTTCTGTCAGGTGTCTTTAAAACATGTTTCGTTCTGTCAGGTGTCTTTAAAACATGTTTCGTTCTGTCAGGTGTCTTTAAAACACATGTTTCGTTCTGTCAGGTGTCTTTAAAACACATGTTTCGTTCTGTCAGGTGTCTTTAAAACATGTTTCGTTCTGTCAGGTGTCTTTAAAACACATGTTCTTGGCGATTTTTAAAAGGCCTAAGAATGAGTTTTTATTGTAACATTTTATGTTACAAACAAACACAGGAGAAAGATTACATGACCAGATGGTCAGAGGACGATTCACTCGCAGAGGGTCTTGGGATTGAATCCCCGTCACACCAAATTAGGGACGGCTAGCGCAGATAGCCCTCGTATCGCGAAATTCAAAAAACTTCAATGTTTCGTTCTTTTAGGATAGAAAATTTCCCCAGGGGGTCACACTAGGATCACACCTCTTTGTTTTTATTTGTCTCTGAATTTTGTCCAAACGCACATATGGCTATCTGCGTTAGTCGTACCTAATTTAGCAGTGAAAGACTAGAGAGAAGGTAGTTTTCATTACCTCCCACCGCCAACTTTTAGGCTACTCTTTTACCAACAAATAGTGGGACTGACTGTCGCATTATTAAGCTCCTGCAGCAGAAAGGGCGAGTATGTTTAGTACGACGAGGATTAGAACCCGCGACCCTCAGATTACGAATTGAGCGCCTTAACCCACGTGGCCATGCCGTGCCTTGTTGTCTTGTCAGTCGCAAGACTACACAATGGACTATCTATGCTTGTCTCACCCCAAAACCTATTTTTGGTGTCGCAAGGCTGCAGGATTACTGCTGAACTATGAAGTGTAAAAGATAAAAAATACTAAGTTTCTATCAGATAACGTTATCAGATTTTAATATTAGCTCTTCCTCAGATTGATATAACGCCTATATATCAGAAAAGAAAAACGGAAATTGATTTTATAAATTATGTCATTTTCACTGAACTCAGCTTTACTTTACAAAGAAAAAAGAAAATATTCTCAAATTTCAATTTTTTTGTTTCTGCTTGGATTCCGTGAGACATGTTTCGAATGTGTTTTAAGTGAAAGATATTGAAACTTTTCTGAACACAAATAACAATCGGTAAACATAATACATGGCAACGTGTATATATATACATATATTAGAGCAAACAAAGGGACTGTGAGATGAATTCTTGAAATGACTATAATCGCTCCGAGGTGTTTGTTATTTGTAGGAGAACTTGCTCCTGTATTCTAATGACTGTGAACTTGAATAAAACATTCTTGTTTAGGAGTTTATAAACAATACGCTCTTGTCCTTATAAAATGAAGCATAAATTGAAATCTGTCTAAATGGCGCGATTATTTCGCGGTTTATAGAAACAGTGGAGTTGACATTAATCGTTTTCTCCGTGTGCTACATCCTCTATAGATACTTATGTAAAACATATTAACTATTCCTAAGTAAAAGAAACTAAACCATCTCAAATTTGCTTTAGAATAATGTTTTCATATGGTATAGGTGCTCTAAGCGTCGTGGCTTAAGTTAAAGTAGGAAGTTTTTCCTACTGAATTAGGCAAGAGCGTATAATGAATAATTTATTGAATATTTATAATACATTTCTATATCAGGCTGTTGTGCATGTTATTTAGTTGCGATCATAAAGCGTTCTCTTAATCAAATGCGCATTTAACGGATGAAAATGAATGTAATACGAAGCGTGAGCTTTCAGTTTGTTTGTATTTCAGATCACAGACTTTAGGGGCAAATGGTTTATTAATCACAATCAGATCGAGTCTGATGTTATTGTTTAAATTTAGAGCAAAGTAATATCGCTGTAGGATTACAGATTTTAAGACTCGTTTGTTTGTTTTTAAATATACAACAACATGAACATTTATATGTTCATTTAGTTCATGTGTGTTTCGATTAATCCCGTAAGAACGAACAAACTTATTCTTCACTAAGGATTAAATTAGAATTCTATCACAGGAATTAGTTATGACAAACTGGTGGCAGAAGTGGTGTTGTTTTTGTTTGTTTTTGAATTTCGCGCAAAGCTACTCGAGGGCTATCTGCGCTAGCCGTCCCTAATTTAGCAGTGTAATGCAGCTAGTCATCACAGTCCACCGCCAACTCTTGGACCACTCTTTTACCAACGAATAGTGGGATTAACCGTAATATTATAACGCCCCCACTGATGAAAGGGCTAGCATGTTTGGTACGACGGAGATTCGAACCCGCGATCCTCGGATTACAAATCGAGTGCTTTAACCACCTGGCCATGCTGGACCAAATACTATTGAAATCATAGGTTTGCAATTTCCTTTGAACTTCAACTTTTTGAACTACGTAACTCAAGGAATAATTGAGAAACTTGTGAAACAATTAAAAATGAGTAGTATTTTTCCAACAACTATTTCCTTGCACGAGTCTCTTTACCGGACATCGCGCAAAATATTGACATACATATTATTTATTCAGTAACAAAATCCATCCTTAAGCTCTTAATTAAATTATGAATGTTAATTTTTTTATTTTACTACAAGGCTTGATATTACACTAATTAACTACAATGACCAAATTTAGATGTTTAAATTCCCACTTAGAAAATTCTATTGATCTTACAATTGCTAGCGCAGCCCAGTGTCTGGTGTCCAGAACTGCATATCGAAAAGTCTAGTGTTCGATACGTAATCCTGCTGGTGATGTTCTGCGGTTACATTTGTAAGCGCGTTATAAAACTGACAGTCATCCTAGTTAACTGGTTCAATTATTTGAACAAAGACATTATAGTGGCTTGTTACTCCGCCTCTACTAAAAAATTAGTTCAAAATTATGGGTTATAATTTTTAGTTGAACCTGACACGACCAGGTAGTTTGGAAACTGGACTCATAATCTGAGGGACGCGGGTTCGAATCCCCCATCATAGCAAACATGCTTGTCTTTGTAGCCGTAGGAACGTTATGATGTAACAGTTAGTAAAATAGTAGCCCAAGAGCTGAAGCCCTTGCCTCTTGTCTTAATCTTACACTTCTAAATTGTGGACGGCTAAAGCAGATACCCCTCGAGTAGCTTTTCGCGAAATTCTAAATAAACAAACTTATAAAGCCATTCAGCCCATGTATGCATAAGGATTCGTACAGGTGGAAAATTTAGAAAAAAAACACTTTCTGGGTTCGTTGAATATCTTTTCAGCAGTGTTTCGTTAATTGCATAATGTACACTGTAGAATTAGAAAAAGACATTCGTGTATAATAACTAAATAATAATAACAATAGAGTTCTATGAACCCGAAATACGAGTTCACCACCCATCCCAGTGTCTCATCGTTAAGGCTTATAACAATAAAATCGGGTTTCGATACTAAAACAAAAAACAACTCCTGCAAGAATATGAGTTTATAATCAATTTAAATTTAAAAAGCGAGTCCACTTGAAACGATGTCGAATTCCTTTTATTATTATAAAGTGCATTCTTCCAGTGCCCCTTCGAACACTTGATCTAGTCTTTTATTATTTTTATTCTCTCATAACTTATTTCAGACATCAGATATCGACTGTATGGATTATTCTTACAACACTTCAGTCTGATTAATAGAACGGGCAAACCAAGGTTTTTTTATTTACTTATTTCTCTTGGATGAAAGTAGGGAGCCCCCTGTCCTTAAATCTGCGTCTAGTTTGGTTGTGTGCGAGGCTTCAGCCAGCGCAAGTTCGCGCCGCTGTTTCCTTCTTTGATGTATAGTTAACAGGCCACCACGTGTATGAAGCGTGCAGAGTTAAGTATGGGAATGTACAGCCGGTTTTCCTTCATCACATCGCTTCTCAAGAATCGATCTACGATAGGGTAACAGCTCGGGACGACGTGGAACTTTAAATGTACATTTCGTTATGGCCGTCATAAGCACGCCGCTAGGACGTGGTTTGCGGCTTTTGTAGGAGAATAAGTTTTGCACGGAAGTACTTCTCATTGTACTCTGTCTATTTAGAGTTTATGAGTTGAAGGAAAGGTGTGGGGCATAAATTGGCTTTCTTTGAAGGGGGGAAGCTGCTTGTTAACAGTCTGAACGTCTATCACTGTTTCCATGGCAACCTGTAAAAACAAAGATTGTCTGTAATTTTGTAATTTTTTTTTCAGTGAAATCTCCGAAAGTTTGGCGTTTGTGCATTTTCAAAAAATCAAAACTTTATTTACAAATGTCATGATATATCAATAGGTTTCTACCAATGAATGAAGGCGAAAGTTCTGAGTCTGCTTTGTTTTCAATAATTAAAAAGAAAAGTAAATTAATTATTAGTAAATAATTGTGTTTTATTTGTGTGTGTATATTGTTAAGACTAACAACACGTTCACATGAAGCAACTATAGCTTCTATTAACACTGGATTTTTACTTTAAAAAATCCTTCAAATATTAATAAGTAAGTTGTTTATTCAGAGTGGTGGCCACGTTTTGTTTCTTCATAAACGTTTTTAAAACCAGAAATGTTTTCCATAGTTTCGGATTTTTGCATATTGTGTTTAGTGGTTAAAACAAACCGACTTTTCTATTCGATATTAAATATCGTGAATTTTATACAACAGAAGTAAAATTTATCCAACTTCCAAAATCTAAAATAAAACACTTCAAATATTTAATTACAGCCAGGCGAGGTGACCAATGAGTAATGTAATGTAGATGTTGCACTGATTACGTCAGTAATGTAAAACAAATATCCTGATATTTGTATCAGAACATTTAGAGACTTTCATAACATTCCCATGTTAACTAATGCTTAGCAAGCTCAGAATAGTTGAAAAAAACACTGAGCGTCAAAACCTGGCCTTTAGAAAAATCTCTTAAGCTTACAATATACATTTACGACAGAAAGTGTTCATATCCGTGCGTCCTGAGTGATTTTTTTATCATAACTTAAAAAGTATTACGATTAGGTTAATAGAAGTACGATATATTATAAATATTATACTAACACATATCTACATAAATTTTTATGTAAATTAAACGACATATAAACTGTTTATAAACAAATAACCAAAAATAGGAGGAGCAGAAAGTGTTCGTACATTTCAGAACGTGTGAAAAAACTGATATTACCGTGAAAATGTTGTTTAGTTTGGTGAATAAACTACATTATACCATTCCAAAACTAGACACTGGGTTCATAATTATTGGAATTTAGCCAGCAAAAAATGTACTTTTGGCAATTTACCGCCGTCTCCGTCATTATCTGCTTGGTCATCATGGCGAACAGAAAACAACTGTCCAGTGATTTAAAAACCAAAATTATTGTACAATACAAGTCTCGTGTGTCTCTTTCCGGTATTGTTACACAACTTATTGTGCCGACATCTACTGTTCAAATCATAATTGCCAAGTTTAAGCTTACAGGATCAACTACTAACCTCCCTCGTTCCGGACGCCCCACCAAAATTCCAGAGAGAACCAAGAGGAAGGTTCTCAGAGAAGCTAGTAGGAACCCTCGTTTAACACGTAATGACGTACAGAAACTGGTAAGGGAAACTGGAGTTGGAGTAAGAACCTTTTCAGTTACGAACATGTTACGCTCTTCTGAGTTCAAAGCATGCCGTCCTCGTAGAACTCCATATATAAATAAAGCCTGTTCATATAGAAGCACGATTGAGGTATGCAAGAAAGCATGTAGATAAACCCTTTACTTACTGGAAGAGTATTTTTTGGTCACACGAGACTAAAATCGAGCTTTTGGGTCACAATGATGTTAGTAATATTTTCCGTAAGAAGGGGGAACGAAATCTTCCTACAGTTAAACACGGAGGTGGCTCGATCATGCTATGGGGTTCCTTCAGCTCTTCTGGTGTAGGCAGCCTTCACCGCGTCAACGGAATCATGAAAAAAGAAGAGTACGTTGATATATTAGGCACTTATATCAAGAATGATGTTCAGAACTTGCGGTTTGGGCGTCGTTGGATCTTCGAGCACGACAATGACCCTAAGCACACATCGAAATATGTGCAACCCTGGTTGCAGAGGAACCATATAAGCGTTCTGGAGTGGCCATCGCAGTCACCCGATCTCAACCCAATTGAAAACGTTTGGCATGAGTTAAAGACCAGGGTTCATCAGCGTCATCTGAAAAACTTGTAAGAGTTGGAGGCCTTCTGTAAAGAAGAATGGAAGAAAATACCAGTCGAGTACTGTCAAACAATCATGGAGGGCTATGAGGAGAGATTGCGCCAAGTAATTCATCTAAAAGGCTACACAACTGACCATTGAAGTAGACGCACGAACACTTTCTGCCCCTCCTATGTTTGGTTATTTGTTTATAAACAGTTTATTTGTAATTTAATTTATATACAAATTTATGTAGATATGTGTTAGTATACTATTTATAATATACCATATTTTCATTATCCTACCCATGATACTTTTTAAGTTATCAGGAAAAAACTACTCACGACGCAGGGGTACGAACACTTTCTGTCGCAACCGTATATGTTTCATAAACACATTTTAAACTCGGGAATTACAATGCTCGTTTAATAAGCACAGTTTAAGCTCAATGATTTGAGTTAATCAACCTACCTGTTCATAAGAAAGTCATTTCCAAAACGATTCATGTAAGCCTGTTTAAAAATTGCTAATAGTTTTAGAACATATTAAAAACTTTGAAAAATGAATTAGTCCGTGTTTAATAAAGTTATTAACTACATTAGTTTATAAAATTAATCACGGTTACTATAAGAAGAAAAAACGTATTAAAACTGTCCCACAAACTTTTCTTCATCATTGTATAGGCAAATAAAATTAGCTTAGAACACAAATTACAGTGTCGGAATTGTAAAAGTTAACCTCAGTAAGAGAGGTATCTATTGATACCTGCACAGAGGGATACACTGTATCTCGAGCTCAGCTTCTTTTGCGAGTTTTATGCGTAACTCAAAACATGAAACTGGAACGAGAGTTCAATTTTACAACGTCTCACTTCAAAGAGTGCATTTGCTGTCCGCTGTCCATTTTATTTGATAAATAAAACTCCATGATTAACTAATATTTTTTGCTACTTTGTGTTACTTTGTGACATATTTTATATCGTTAATCGATCGATAAACCATGAACCCCACTGAGTGTTCGTTTTTCCTATGCAACGTTAAAATAACTGCCTTTGATTAACATTCAACATACGAATTAATATTTCGAAACTGGTACACTCAAGCAAGTGTCTTCTCTTTTCTCTCGTGTAATTCAGTTTAAAAAGGGCCAGGCATGGCTAGGCTGGCTAAAGCGTGCGACTCATAACCTGAGAGTCGCGGGTTCGCATCCCCGTCGCGCCAAACATGCTCGCCATTTCAGCCGTGAGGGCGTTATAATGTGACAGTCAATCCCACTATTCGTTGGTAAAAGAGTAGCCCAAGAGTTGGCGATGGGTGGTGATGACTAGCTGCCTTCCCTCTAGTCTTACACTGCAAAATTAGGGAGGGTTAGCGCAGATAGATCTCGAGTAGCTTTGCGGGAAATTAAAAAAACAACAACAAACAAACAAGTTTAAAAAGTACAACACACCTTGCAGCCAGGATGTGTACGAGGCCTAGCAGAATTATGGTTTATTTGCTCGTATATCAAATAAGTGCAATCAGTACTAAATATTTGAAAACTCTCTAAGTTTCGTACATTTATTGATTTCATTATTAAAACACCCAGGAAAACTGAATCGGTAATGTTGTATTAAAATACTCAGTAGAGTAAAATTAATTAATAATTATCAAAATAATTAAGATACCTCTCGGAACTTCGGAACTCCTTGATCAGAATGGGGATTATTAGTAATTGTAGTATGAACAAAAATGTAAATTACTAATCAACCATTACAGTAGCTTTCCTGGAAAGGCAAGTGCTTAGAAATTATTTTAATCGACCAACTGAATCCACTTTATGAAATGGTTCAATAGATACTGGTAGGATATATGTAGTATCTAGAATGTATCTCTTTGTCTTTCCTTGTCTTTTTTTTTTGTCGAATATTATTAACTATCATTACGAGATATTTCAATGTTCACAGCACTATCCAATACCAAATAACAAATTTTGAATTAATTTTTACGTCAAATACAGACTCATTTGTGCTCTAATTTCAGTGAAGTGTGATTCAAACTACCGAAAAAACTCATTTGGAAGTGTATTCAAATGATTCGGTAAAATCAAAACTGCTTGTTTGCTAAGGACCTCAGCATTACTGTTTATTATCCGGTCTGTTCGCCAGCTTATGTCGTCATGGAATCGACCGTTACAGTGAACTAAAAAATATGTTCCACCCATCGGCGCTAGTAAACCACAGATTGGTTGATTCGTAACGATTGATTCAACTTCCAGTTCGACACTGTATATTTTGTGTTTAGATGTATATATTTGACACTCTTTGTCTAATTCGCAAGCAGTAATTTTCCATGAGGCCTCATTTCCTAATGTCCTTTAATAAAACCAAAATAAAAGATAAACGTGCCAGTTCCTTGCTTCTGTGACTATTCTGGGGATCGCGAGTTCGAATCCCCGTCACAACAAACATGCTCGCCCTTTCAGCCGTGGGGCGTTATAATGTGACGGTCAATCCCACTATTTGTTGGTAAAAGAGTAGCCTAAGAGTCGGTGTTGGGTTGTGATGACTAGTTGCCTTCCCTCTAGTCTTACACTACTAAATTAGGGACGACAAGCGCAGATAGCCTTCGTGTAGTTTTGCTCGAAATTCAAAAACAAACAAACAAGCTTCTTTGACAATTTTTTATTCAAGTGAACTCCAACCTGTCAGTTCAAACTATTTGTACTTCCAGCTGATGTCTTATCTCTCAGATTATGATTTCACGTTTACTTATCCTTTATGTTTGTCAGTTCAAACTATTTGTACTTCCAGATGTCTTATCTCTCAGATTATGATTTCACGTTTACTTATCCTTTATGTTTGTCAGTTCAAACTATTTGTACTTCCAGATGTCTTATCTCTCAGATTATGATTTCACGTTTACTTATCCTTTATGTTTGTCAGTTCAAACTGTTTGTACTTCCAGATGTCTTATCTCTCAGATTATGATTTCACGTTTACTTATCCTTTATGTTTGTCAGTTCAAACTATTTGTACTTCCAGATGTCTTATCTCTCAGATTATGATTTCACGTTTACTTATCCTTTATGTTTGTCAGTTCAAACTATTTGTACTTCCAGATGTCTTATCTCTCAGATTATGATTTCACGTTTACTTATCCTTTATGTTTGTCAGTTCAAACTATTTGTACTTCCAGATGTCTTATCTCTCAGATTATGATTTCACGTTTACTTATCCTTTATGTTTGTCAGTCCAAACTATTTGTACTTCCAGCTGATGTCTTATCTCTCAGATTATGATTTCACGTTTACTTATCCTTTATGTTTGTCAGTTCAAACTGTTTGTACTTCCAGATGTCTTATCTCTCAGATTATGATTTCACGTTTACTTATCCTTTATGTTTGTCAGTCCAAACTATTTGTACTTCCAGCTGATGTCTTATCTCTCAGATTATGATTTCACGTTTACTTATCCTTTATGTTTGTCAGTTCAAACTATTTGTACTTCCAGCTGATGTCTTATCTCTCAGATTATGATTTCACGTTTACTTATCCTTTATGTTTGTCAGTTCAAACTATTTGTACTTCCAGATGTCTTATCTCTCAGATTATGATTTCACGTTTACTTATCCTTTATGTTTGTCAGTTCAAACTGTTTGTACTTCCAGATGTCTTATCTCTCAGATTATGATTTCACGTTTACTTATCCTTTATGTTTGTCAGTTCAAACTATTTGTACTTCCAGATGTCTTATCTCTCAGATTATGATTTCACGTTTACTTATCCTTTATGTTTGTCAGTTCAAACTATTTGTACTTCCAGATGTCTTATCTCTCAGATTATGATTTCACGTTTACTTATCCTTTATGTTTGTCAGTTCCAACTATTTGTACTTCCAGATGTCTTATCTCTCAGATTATGATTTCACGTTTACTTATCCTTTATGTTTGTCAGTTCAAACTATTTGTACTTCCAGATGTCTTATCTCTCAGATTATGATTTCACGTTTACTTATCCTTTATGTTTGTCAGTCCAAACTATTTGTACTTCCAGCTGATGTCTTATCTCTCAGATTATGATTTCACGTTTACTTATCCTTTATGTTTGTCAGTTCAAACTGTTTGTACTTCCAGATGTCTTATCTCTCAGATTATGATTTCACGTTTACTTATCCTTTATGTTTGTCAGTCCAAACTATTTGTACTTCCAGCTGATGTCTTATCTCTCAGATTATGATTTCACGTTTACTTATCCTTTATGTTTGTCAGTCCAAACTATTTGTACTTCCAGCTGATGTCTTATCTCTCAGATTATGATTTCACGTTTACTTATCCTTTATCTTTGTCAGTTCAAACTATTTGTACTTCCAGATGTCTTATCTCTCAGATTATGATTTCACGTTTACTTATCCTTTATGTTTGTCAGTTCAAACTATTTGTACTTCCAGATGTCTTATCTCTCAGATTATGATTTCACGTTTACTTATCCTTTATGTTTGTCAGTCCAAACTATTTGTACTTCCAGCTGATGTCTTATCTCTCAGATTATGATTTCACCTTTACTTATCCTTTATGTTTGTCAGTTCAAACTATTTGTACTTCCAGATGTCTTATCTCTCAGATTATGATTTCACGTTTACTTATCCTTTATGTTTGTCAGTTCAAACTGTTTGTACTTCCAGATGTCTTATCTCTCAGATTATGATTTCACGTTTACTTATCCTTTATATTTGTCAGTTCAAACTGTTTGTACTTCCAGCTGTCTTATCTCTCAGATTATGATTTCACGTTTACTTATCCTTTATGTTTGTCAGTCCAAACTATTTGTACTTCCAGATGTCTTATCTCTCAGATTATGATTTCACGTTTACTTATCCTTTATGTTTGTCAGTTCAAACTATTTGTATTTCCAGCTGTCTTATCTCTCAGATTATGATTTCACGTTTACTTATCCTTTATGTTTGTCAGTCCAAACTATTTGTACTTCCAGATGTCTTATCTCTCAGATTATGATTTCACGTTTACTTATCCTTTATGTTTGTCAGTTCAAACTATTTGTACTTCCAGCTGTCTTATCTCTCAGATTATGATTTCACGTTTACTTATCCTTTATGTTTGTCAGTCCAAACTATTTGTACTTCCAGCTGATGTCTTATCTCTCAGATTATGATTTCACGTTTACTTATCCTTTATGTTTGTCAGTCCAAACTATTTGTACTTCCAGCTGATGTCTTATCTCTCAGATTATGATTTCACGTTTACTTATCCTTTATGTTTGTCGGTTCAAACTGTTTGTACTTCCAGCTGTCTTATCTCTCAGATTATGATTTCACGTTTATTTATCCTTTATGTTTGTCAGTTCAAACTATTTGTACTTCCAGCTGTCTTATCTCTCAGATTATGATTTCACGTTTACTTATCCTTTATGTTTGTCAGTCCAAACTATTTGTACTTCCAGATGTCTTATCTCTCAGATTATGATTTCACGTTTACTTATCCTTTATGTTTGTCAGTTCAAACTATTTGTACTTCCAGATGTCTTATCTCTCAGATTATGATTTCACGTTTACTTATCCTTTATGTTTGTCAGTTCAAACTGTTTGTACTTCCAGCTGTCTTATCTCTCAGATTATGATTTCACGTTTACTTATCCTTTATGTTTGTCAGTCCAAACTATTTGTACTTCCAGATGTCTTATCTCTCAGATTATGATTTCACGTTTACTTATCCTTTATGTTTGTCAGTCCAAACTATTTGTACTTCCAGATGTCTTATCTCTCAGATTATGATTTTACGTTTACTTATCCTTTATGTTTACGTCGGAATTATTTTGCTTCCTTCGCCACTTTTTCAGTTTTTAACAAAAGCAAGTTAGAACTAAAGTGTCATTAATACGACTGTACTTTTGAGACAAACTCTTTATCGTGTCTGTTCACGTGACCTGCTGTCAACTAATGAATGGATGAGTTTTATTCAACAGAAGGTAACAAAGTAATGTAGCCAGTAGCTTCACCAGCTGAGACTTCACGGTAACAAAAGCGCATCTCGTTCATCACACGACTACTTTGATGGGGAAACTTTTATCTCACTAAGGCTCTCAAAACATTCAATATACAATGTCGAATCAATTGTTGGAAACACTAGATCGGGAAAAAGCATTTAGCTTTTGTGTAATGCCTTCTCTCTACAGAGTTTTTTTTTTCCAAACCTATGTGTCAATGTCTTGAAGAAAATGAAAGGAATATAACTTAGGTAGAGAGATAAATAACTTAGAATACGCGATAAAACTAAAGGTATCACTTTGCGCAGATAGCCCTCGAGTAGCTTTGTGCGAAATTCAAAAAACAAACAAAACAAACAAGGTATCACTTTAAAATGCCTTAACTACTATTGAAACGATAAATAGATATTTATCGACATAAATAAATATATTGACATTATTTTAAGGCCGGTCATAGTGGTTGGCGAGTCGACCTGTTGATCGGAATGTCCAGTTATAGTGAATCTCGTTATTAGGCTTAAAGAGCCCTTTCGAAGAGGAGTGCTGTTTAACCTTCATCTCTAAACGCCACCGTTTAGGTCGAATATTTCGATTCATTTACTGATTTCTTTCAACAAAAATACTGTGTTGCTCAAAACATCACTAAATAATAGCAGCCTAAATGTTAAACGCCACCTATCGTAAAAAAGAAAAACGATTAGACCACGTGATCTGATATGAAGATGTATTTTTGTTATATACTTTTATCTTACGTGTAGTATTTTTCTCTTCTTTAACAACGTGAATCAATACGAATATAAAGCAGAAAGAAACTGTGTTGCAGTTCACGTGAAAACCATGGTCAGAGCAATAGACCTGAGACGTCAAATACCTTAGAAAGAGACCTAAGTGTCTTACAAACATTCTTTGAGAATAAGACTGTTTACACGGTGAGAACTTTTTGTCATCATTGGCCACAAAGACGGTTTTGAACATCTTTAAGTTTCTTTGGAAAACGCTTAATATGCTACTTGTTCGGTTTCTTTATCTTCTTTAATAAGTTTGGGTTTTACCTACATATCAAGAATTCTTTCTTCGACTGCTTTACTTGCTGGTATGTGAAATATACATCAACATTCGATTCGTACAGCTCAGTGGAAGTTAAAATATATGTTCGTGTTAAAAAAGAGTTTCTTACTGAACTGAAAGGTTTATTGAATAGAAAATAATAGTAAAATATTGCATTTGTGTTTGCAGTAAAGTTACTATTATCCTCTTCTACCGCCGTTCATTTTGAGCTATTGGTCAAAAGAAAGACAACCAGGCCCTTCTACAAGGACGAGGTATGAAACCTCGTGGACCACAAACTATCATAAACTTTTCTAAATACACTTTATATAGACTCAGAGATTTTATTAAATATTTTAGTCAGTACGTTTTGTACCTAAGTTTTCTTCTCTTTTCTTCGATACATAAATAAATTTATGCATTTATTGTAAGGCTTATCCAAGATGAAATTGTTCAGGGAGAATTAACAACAGTTTGTTCTATGGCAATGAGCAGACGGTATCTATAACGTAGTCTGCTTAGTGAGTGAGAGCAGTATCAAAAACTGTTGGAGATCAACATAATATTGATGGCACACTGAATACTGAAAAGCACAGGCAGATTTTGGTCCATTATGTTATTCCCTCAGGAATACAACTCATCAAGCGGGAATTCATCTTCCAGTAAGACAACGATACGAAGTATGCGTCAAATGAGGCGAAACGATACGTTGACGCAAAAGGTAGCAATGAAACGTTTAAAATAATAGCTTGGCCTAATAAAGTCCTGAAAGGTTATAAACATTCTGATCCAATTGGTTCAATTGTGAGAAGTAATGCCAAACAATTGGATCAATATATCATAACATAACTGTACATTGATAAACCATGTGGTAACCTGAAGAAAAAAATAATGTATAATGCTCTATGGGGAGCAAAGAACCCAGATGTAAAGATATACTAATCAGTTAACTTACTCTGTTCTCTTTTGTATTTTCTGTGAGGTTGTTTTGTACCAACAATAAATGCATCAACTCCACTTGTCATTATTCATTTCTTGTAATTCCTGGATATCTATTAATTGTATTATCCATGATTATTTCCGTTACTGCGTTTTCGCAGTGTGTTGCTGTTTAAAGTTATAAGCTCTCTGTGGCCTTACGGGCCCGGAATGGCCAGGTGGTTAAGGCACTCGACTCGTAATCCGAAGGTCGCGGGTTTGAATTCCCGTCACACAAAACATGCTCGCCCTTTCAGCATTTGGGACGTTATAATGTGACGATCAATCCCACTATTCGTTGGTAAAAGTGTAGCCCAAGAGTTGGCGGTGGATGGTGATGACTAGCTGCCTTCCATCTAGTCTTACACTGCTAAATTAGGGACGGCTAGCGCAGATAGCTCTCGAGTAGCTTTGCGCGAAATTCAAAACAAACAAACAATTTTTTTATACAACCGCTTTAATTAATAGCTTAAAACCTCAGTCCTTTTTATTTATTTTAGAGATAACTTTCGCGGTAAATAAATATTTATTCACTTTCCTAACGTGTTTACCTCTCGTTTTCGGTGGATTTTCTTACATCAATTCTCAAATCTTCTTAATTTATTGGTCTTGCAAACATCGAAACCAGCCCACAGTGGAGCGGTTATTAAATAATCTTATGTTCCAATAGTCCTTAACTATACCTCAATGGAATAAACTAAATTTTAATTTCTGTAATTCAAATAAAGCGGACATTTCTTAAAGCTTTCTTCGGCATTTCTGCTTGGGAAAAAAAACAACAATGAAAGGTTATTGAAGATTTCGATTTGTCTTCTGTTTCTGTCCGTTCTTTCTCCTTGATTAAACAGAATTTACGAGATTACTGGATCGTTGTTTGCGAAGGCTAATTGCTAATGAACATGGTATGAATTTTGCTGAATAATAAATGTGTTCAGAAAGAGAGAGAGGCTTCGCTCGATTCACCCGAATTGCTGAGAAACACTATAAAGCGGTAACGCTGCTTGAAATGGACGTACGTAAAGTTTTACAAGTAAACAAGAATTTTAGAATTAGAACTTGATTATAAGGTAAATGAAGAAGACATTAATTAAGATCTGTTATTCGGGTCAGTGTAATTTCGTAAAGCAGGAGCTCATTGCTAAGTGAATATTTGCTAATGTGTATAAATATGTAAACTATATACGCCTCAACTATGTAAGATAGGTTTGTACATTGCTTTTGCGTTAGAACAGCTTCGGGAAATTCAATTTCTCTTTAATGATCAACGTAAACAAGACAAGGATCGAGACATATTGTAATAAATGAACTGAATCCATGTAAATAGTATTTGTTAACTATCTTGCAGTAGGCACAGAGATAAGACAACGGAAACAGATAAATAGAAAGATTTCTTTGAAAGAATTAATATTATCCGTCTACGTTTTTTTCTTTTGCCAGAGGTATTTGCTATACCACTAACAACAGGAATCGTTTCAAGTGATGTAGACAAGCTAAAATTAAGACAAAATAGAGTCGTAACTTTAAACTTGGTTTTGTTCTCAAGAGTAACCGTCTTTGTCATCTGTCACATGTAACCATGACACAAAAGTCTTACACGAGGGATAAATCTCAACCATAAATTATTAAAATCCAACAGTGGTAAAGCTCTGAAGTGTCCCTCAAGCTCCGTGGACAAATGTGAGACAATCGAAGTAGAATAGAAACTAAAAATAGCTGTAAAAATGAGAACCATACTATATAGTCACGTTTACAATGATCTATGTAGTCATGTTTACAATGATAAACCTATAGTTGTACGTGTGTTTATATAACTGATGCGAAGGCATCGCATTTCTGTGTAAGATACATGATGATGTTTGTAATTACATGTACACACACATATAGAAATTATATATATATATATAAACACATATAGAAATTATATATATATAAACATACATATAGTAATTACATATATATAGACACACATATAGAAATTACATATAGAGAGAGAGACTAACATATAATAAATATATATATATATACACATACATATAGAAATTATATATAGAGAGAGACATACATATAGTAAATATATATATACACACATATAGTAATTACATATTATATACCCATATGTAGTAATTATGTAAATATACACACATATAGTAATTACATGTATGTATAGACACACACATAGTAAATATATATATATACATACACATATAGTAATTACATATATATGTATATACACACACACGTATATACCACAAGTATTGAATGGTACACATACGGTCTTCATTTTACGGACAGAAGATATGTTTATTGAATGGTATGCACCTTTCACTCGTCACTCATAACATAACCTTTAAAAAATAAACATATCTTCTGTCAGTACGTGAAAGTGAAGACCGAAAGACGTCTTTGTATCTGCTCAATGACCAGATATTTCGGAATCAGTCTGATATTTTAATGAACAGAAAATATTATCTTTATATCTGCTTAATGAATGTGATAATCCTGTAGTTTTGGTCTAATAAGTTTCGTCTTTGTAGCTACTCAAGAATTGTACATCTCAAAAGTTCAAACAAATATGTTACAAGAAACCTGTTATCGTCATGTTTTATATTTTTATTTGTTATCAACTCGTTTGTTCACAACTGTTCAGTTTAATGCGGTTTTTTCGTATTTTCAACTTTATATTTTATGTTAACCAATAAAGAACGTTCGCGAAACCTATTAAGATTTGTTTTCTTTCTGAATGTGTTTTTTCTTTTATTTGCCCCCAGTGGCACAACGGTATGTCTATGGACTTATATCGCTAAGAAATCAAGTTTCGATACCCGTGATGGACAAAGCACAGATGACCCTTTATGTAGTTTTGTGCTTAATAAAAAAAATGATCTACTATTCCTTCATTTTGTCTACTTTTAATCTTTTCTCCTTGTAGATGGTCCAGCCGAGGTCAAGGTCAACATTTACATCAGAAGTATCAGCAAAATTGACGACGTTGTCATGGTAATTCTTTGTGTTTTTATTAATATCTGTGTCTTTGTGTTTGTGCAGGTGAGACGCGCGTGTCGTAGTGCGTATTTCCTGCAACGTCAAAACAATGTCAGTTCATATAACGTAATGACTAGGTCGCATTTATTATTTGTTGTTTGTGAGATATTACGCAACGTTTCGTCCAGTGTTAGCACTGCGGTGATGTAAAACTGTGCAAACTCATTTTTAAAGGTCACTAAGCGCAGAGGCCCGGCATGGCCAGGTGGTTAAGGCACTCGATTCGTAATCCGAGGGTCGCAGGTTCGAATCCCCATCACACCAGACTTGCTCGCCCTTTCAGCCGTGGGGTCGGTATAATGTTACGGTCAATCCCACTATTCATTGGTAAAAGAGAAGGCCAAAGGTTGGTAGTGGGTGGTGATGACTAGCTGCCTTCCTTCTAGTCTTACACTGCTAAATTAGGGACGGCTAGCGCAGATAGCCCTCGAGTAACTTTGCGCGAAATTCAAAATAAACCAAAAACCAATGAACGAACAATGGTTCATCCTAATGGTATTACCTGTGGATCAAGTCTTCTTTCAAGCATATTTATTTCATGATATATTCCAATCTGAAATTAAAACGATGACGTATTTCACCTCCCACACTTTTAGAGCTTTCAGTTTTTCAGTTTTTCAGTTTATTCTAAGTTCAATATTAACATAACAAAAGTACTTCATCTCGTAGCCAAACAAAAATGTAAAAAGGTACTTAACTCTGAACAGCAAAAGTATTGATTTATTAAAATCTTACTCAACGTTACATACTATGTATGGCATTAAATATTTTGAATCTCGTGTTTATAACCCTGAACGTTTGCAGTAATTTTATTGCTTTAAATTCGAATGTTGTGTTTTTACACATGATTATCAAATTTTTACTTGACATGAAGTTAGGGACTTAATCTGCATTACACCATTTTCTTAAGAAATGCTTTTCCGTATGTGTGATGGCTTATATTGTATGTACTAAACATTTAATTTATTAATCATGTTTCTATTTATAGTAAGTATCATAACTATTGATAGCATGCACTGACGAATATCTTTTGTAGATAGGACTACCCATAATGTTCCATATACTTAATACACTAGCTATCACTTTACACTATTTTTGGCAGGAATACAGTGTTCAAATGACCTTTCGTGAAAGTTGGCGGGACGAAAGGCTTATGTTTAATGACATGGGTGGTCAAATGGCATATCTAACTTTGACGGATCCGGATAAAATCTGGAAACCTGATTTGTTCTTTGCCAATGAGAAGGAAGGACATTTTCACAAGATTATTATGCCCAATGTTTTACTTCGTATCTACCCGAACGGAAAAGTTCTTTACAGCATAAGGTAAGTTTTTGAATTCTTTACTTACTTTGTTCTGGTTAAATTATTTGCGACACTGAGTTACCAGTAAAGCTGTCATAACACTATGTAACAATTTTTTTTACTTTTTCTTGTTCCTGGACAGAAAGTGTTATTTCCCAATTGCTTATGCCTAAAGTAAATGAAAAAGACCTATTTTTATCTTCAAACTTTGTTTTTGTGACCTGGGAGCGTATAACGAAAACATGATGGGAGACTATATTTGAGGGCTGATACGTGAAAGTGATTTACATTACAGTCGCAAATCTCAAAAACTACTCACTTCTAAACATTTTTGTATAACTTTAGTATAAATACATGTAAATCTTGATTCATATGTTGTTTTATTCAGACCTTATGTAAATGAAAATGTGCAAATTTGCCCGTTTTTACATAGAAAATAAGTTAATTTCTAAATTTCATTATCCAGGTCACAAAAGCAAAGTTTGAAGGGAATAATGGCCATTTTCTGTACGTTTGCAACATAAGCAATTATGAAATAACACATACTATCCATGGTTTAGCTCTATATTTCTTATTAACTTTTAAGGTGTATACATTATGTTGTAATTATTCTGAAACCCTGACTACCTGAGACGTCAATAAACTATACATCTGAATATCAGGTAAGTAAAAAACCAAAAAATGAATACCTCAAAATCAATACATCAAAAATCTGAATACCTCAAAATCAGTACATTATAAATCTGAATACCTCAAAATCAGTACACTATAAATCTGAATACTTGATAGGTAAATCAAGAAATCCAAAATCTAAATACGTGACAAATCAATAAACCAAAATCTGGATTACCTGGTAAATCAAAAAAACCTCAGATCTGACTATCTGTTAAATCAATAAACCCAAATTCTGAATATCTGATAAATCAATAAACCAAATCTGGATTATCTGGTAAATCAAAAAACCTCAGATCTGACTATCTGTTAAATCAATGAACCCAAATTCTAAATATCTGATAAATCAATAAACCAAAATCTGGATCCCCTGGTAAATCAATAAACCTCAGATCTGACTATCTGATAAATCAATAAAAAATCCTAAATATGAATACCAACTCTAATTGAGCTAGATATACTTAAAACTTAGCATCTTTTTTGTGATTCAACAAGAATGATAAGACTTATAGGTTATATTTACAAAACAAAATTATAGTTTGTTTAGCCGTTGTTCTTGGGTTGAAAATTAATATATTGTACTTCCTTACGTTTTTGTTAATACGTCTTTGTACAGTGTGTGATGTAGGCCTTAAGACAAAACACTGTGTAAAGAAATTCCAGTACCTTGAGTTTCTTCAAGAGCTTACTGTATAATACATTTCTATAATTTTTAACTACTATGAATTAATTAATTTATAATTTCCTTGAACATATTTGTAATATAATTGAAATATTTATTTGTCATTTATGTTTAATTTGGTTTAAAATATCGCATGATAACTTAATAATAAATAAACTATTTTAGTTTTCATCGTTTTCGAAAAAAAACAAAAAAAATTTCTCAGAAGGTTTTATTTAGCACCAAAAAACGTGCGAGAAATATGCCATTAGAATATAAATTATAAGAATGACTACAAATATTGTTCAATACCACACTATTGTCTCATTCTAAACATGTAAAATATTTCTATATTACCTAAACCATTACCTCCATTGTATAATGATATAAAATACAGAGTGAGGCCAAACTTCGATAATAATAGACTAAGGTGAGAGTAATTGTTACAGGTGAGACTCGCACTTAGAAAGTTTTTATTATACTACTAATATTCTTTAACAGAATATCGCTCGTCTTATCCTGTCCAATGGATCTCAAGTACTACCCACTAGACAAGCAGACCTGTTCTATCATCATGGCGAGTTGTGAGTACCTAATATTCATGGTTTCTTCTCATAAAAAGTCCTAAATATCGACTCGTTTAAATTCAGTAATTGTTAGCGTTGTACTTATCACTGTTCTAGTCTTCTCTTAAGTATAATGTTGAAATGCCTAGTCCCAACAGTCTTGTTTTGTTTGTTTTCCTTGAGTCACTCTAACGAGAGGTCTCCTCGAGGACGTTCAATCAAAGAGCAAAGAGTAACAAACATACTCTTAAAAATTCAGTACTTGTAAACAGTTAGGTCTCCTCGAGGACGTTCAATCAAAGAGCAAAGAGTAACAAACATACTCTAAAAATTCAGTACTTGTAAACAGTTAGAGCTCTCTAGCACTGCGGAACAGATTTTAATGTACCCCTCAACTTCATTGTCTCTCTTGATCCCAACAATTGTAAATACAATCTCTTAAAATAAAGTATAGTGGACTCTATGCATTTATCATCCAGAGATCAAGTTTGAACTTCATGGACGGCCTCTTGTAAACTACCCATTTATCGTTGTTTCGCTCTTTGTCTAAATTATAATTTTATGAAAGTTCGTATACGTATGTTTCTTACTGATCTGTTGTTAATTCAGTAAATTAACTCTATATCTATTGTTAATGACTTATATCTTAGATATATAGTACAGTTTTATTTTGCTTTAAGTTGTATGTAAATCACACCCCCTTCTCTGAAAACAAAATCACAGATTAAATTCAATACCCTATAAAGTTGTCGAAACTAACACCAAATGGGAACCACAACACTCTTATTTATTATCTTACTTTTACCCGAAGGAAAAATAACTGAACTTGAATTATCCGGGTTCGAATCCCCTTCGCACCAAACATGCTGCAACATGTTACAAACTTGTAACGCTAAAATCTGTGGTTCGATTCCCCGTGGCGTACACAGTAGAGAGCTCACTGTGGTTTTGTTGTAAATAAATATAAAAGATATTTCACCTTATTTTGGCCTGGCATGGCCAAGCGCGTAAGGCGTGCGACTCGTAATCGGAGGGTCGCGGGTTCGCGCCCACGTCGCGCTAAACATGCTCGCCCTCCCAGCCGTGGGGGTGTATAATGTGATGGTCAATCCCACTATTCGTTGGTAAAAGAAGCCCAAGAGTTGGCGGTGGGTGGTGAGTCTTACACTGCAAAATTAGGGACGACTAGCTAGTCTTACAGAAAATACGGCTAGCACAGATAGCCCTCGAGTAGCTTTGTGCGAAATTCCAAAACAACCAACCAACAACCAATCACCTTGTTTAACTACGGCTAATAATTTGATGTGTTGTCTTACATTAATTCGAAAACATAGACGTCATTACGAATCTTTTAAGCATTCTTGGCGGTAAATATCACGATCAATGATTGTGTTGTGTTACAGTTTCTTAAAAATTCACAACTAATTATCCTCATATTTCCAAATATGTTGCTACTAAGTAGTTTTGTATAACACAATCTACTATTGTTATTTAAATAATGATGAAAGAAGGACAGATATATTTTAATTTCAACACAGAAACAAGTTAATGTGAAAAGTAAAATACAGAAAATTAGGGCCCCAGCATGGCCAGGTGGATTAAGGCACTCGACTCGTAATATGAGAGTCACGGGTTCAAATTCACATTACACCAAACACGCTCGCCCTTTCAGCCGTGGGGGCATTATAATGTGATGGTCAATCCCACTATTCGTTGGTAAAAGAGTAGCCCAAGAGTCGGCGGTGGGTGGTGATGACTAGCTGCCTTCCCTCTAGTCTTACACTCCTAAATTAGGGACGGCTAGCGCAAATAGCCCTCGAGCAGCTTTGCGCAAAATTCAAAATAAACCAAACCAGAAAATTAGATATACATTTGTCTCAGACTTGTATCGTTTTTCTAGGCCTAATCAATACATGTCTACTCCTGTATTTGACATAAAGATCTTGCAATACGTGTAGATGCAACTGTTACTTAAATCTCCATAATCGTTTAGAATCGACGAATAAGTTGTTCATAATTACATGAGAGGATAGTGAGTTTAGTCACTTTAAATCAATGTTAAGTTCCAACATCGCATCATTTTATTAACAAATGTATGGTTATTACTAACATCTTCTACGAGTTAAAACTATTTTTTATCAAGAGGAAATAATAAATCTTCAAGAGGAAAGAAGTTTCCTTCACCCAGCTTTCGTAAAGGAAATTAGTTTTTTTTATGTTTTTTGCATCTGTCATTTCTCAAACAAAGCAGATGAACTATGCCCGAAAATAATTACACATCCTGAATAAATTGTCCCAGTGATTTGTGCTAGAAAACGTTGCACTACTTTAATTCTACTTTCGTTATACATCGATATAATTGCACCTAAAAGAATATAAAAAATCGATTTTAGTTTATATGTGTGTTGGAAAAACTTTTTATAAACTACATAACGATTCCCCACTGAAGGTAAGACATTCATTCATATTATTACAACGAATCATCTTGTGCGACTCAAAATGAATACCACATATAGGTTTAAAGAATAACCCAACCAGGCCCTACATGGCTAGGTGGTTAAGACACTTGACTCCTAATCCGAGGGTTGCGGGTTCGAGTCCCCCGTCGCACTAAAACATGTTCCCCCTTTCAGACGTGAGGGCGTTATAACGTAACGGTCACTCTCCCTATTTGTTGGTAAAAGAGTAGCCCAAAAGTTGGCGGTGGGTGATGATGACTAGCTGCCGCCTAATATTATACTCCTAAATTAGGGACGGCGAGCGCAGATAGCCTTTGTGTAGCTTTGCGCGAAATTCAAACCAACGTAAGATGGAGCTTTAAAGGTTAACATAAAATAACCACGAATAATCATCGAAAGTCGTATTTCACCCTTGAGAAAGGTAAACATTTAAATCTACTCTTTATGTTTGATTAAGTCGTCGATTTCCCTTTTAGATTCGTGTAAGATGTTGACCTGTGCCAGCGGCAACACATTCTATAAACCAATCACCACGTTACAAAAATAGAGCAAGTCTGTCTTTTCCCAACATCAAAATTCTCCTTTCATTCTGCCTTCTTCAAAACACATCAGCAGAAAAAAAAATTAAGAAATTAATTTGTGATTTTCTAATAGTTGTTTCTTTGATGGACCTCTTTTCTTGTCAGAAATGGTTAATACTGTGTGTAAACTTTAAAATAATTTAATTAAAGAAAATAGAATATAGGAGAATGTTTTCACTGTCGACGTTATTTGACTATCAGTGCCTGTAATAGTGGCAAAACCAACTTTAAAGCAACAAATGCTGGTATATTTATAAACGTAGTTTCTAAAGTACTTACTAGGATAATATATTGATGTTTTTCCTCCTTATAATAGTTCGCTAGGAATGATAAATGTCGCTGAAAGAAATAATAGAATGAATTATAAAACCAATCTCCACGTTAAAAAACATCGTGTTTCCTTGGGTAAGAGAGACGAATTTTAATTAAATATATATATTTACCTGTCAAACATTACTCAAGTATTGCCCTCACTGGACACTTATAGTACGATATAATACACGGAAATGTAAGTATTCCTGTCTGATTCATCTGTGCGAAAAAGAAAGTGTTTATTAGCACGTGTGCTAATAAATATTGCTACACCTCTGACTGAAACCGATAAACTGAAATATTATTGGTTGAGCAACTATTGAAACAAACATATTTTTTATTTTATTCTAGAAATATATGTAAGAATATAAACAACATAATATAATGCCTCCAAACACTGTAGGTCAGTTGAAAAATTCAAAACACACTAAAAAATACATTTCGTTAGCAGTGCGCGTCGCTTGAAGGTCGATATTGATTTGTTATGATCAAATATTATAAACGGTGTTGTGTTTAAGACGGTTTGTTGAACCAGTAGTGTATATTTTATGAAACCAATTCAACGAAAATAAAGAACAAATACTTTTCACTGAATGGAATTTTGTAAAGTTTGTTAGGTTTCACATTCACGTGTCCCCCGCTGTTACAGCGGTAAATCTAGCTAAAATCAGGTATTCGATTCCCCTCGGTGAACTCAGCAGATAGCTCAATGGGGCTTTACTATAAAAATAAACACGCACATTCATAATGGTTAAATAGGTTTATTTTTTAAGCCTTGAAGGAAGTCCCATACCAATACTTTCTGTAGACGAAAACAGTTTAATGCCATTGATAAAAATAATAGCTACAAAATATTTTCAATATTCGTGTCATCCATCATTAACGTGCAGCAATTTTTCAGGAAATTTTTCTTTGACTAACATAAGTACCAAACTAAGTTTCTAACCTTGTATTTTTTATGAAATAATAACATAACTAGTTCAACATTAAACAGATTTATTAGTTAAACTATAAACAAAAAGTGAGTTAAGTATTCCTTTAAAGGGATAAGCAGTCAACGTTTTTAATTTTGAGAAAAACGTTTGTATTATTATATAGAATTCACATAGACTACAGTTATGTGATCATTCAAGAAGCATATTTTTAATACTTCTATAAATAACACAGTTTGGTGTTCTTAAGACATTTAGCGTATACCTAAGGTATCCGACGTTGCGGATAGAATATTTATTGCTCTCATCCGTAACACAGAAACCTGAAATAATTATTGGATTAGTAAATAAGCGATTAAAAACGCGCTGAATAGGAAATGATAGTAATTCCCAATTATCTAACAAACCACTCCAAATGAGCAGGTGATTCTGGTGTCAATCGTAATCTGAGGGTCGAGAGTTCGAATCCCCGTCACACCAAGTATGCTCGCCCTTTCAACCGTGGAGACGTTATTAATGCCACGGTAAATCCCACTATTCGTTGGTAAAATAGTAGCCCAAGAGTTGGCGGTGGGTGGTGATGACTAGTTGCCTTCCCTCTAGTCTTACACTGCTAAATTAGGGGCGGCTAACGTAGATAGCCCTTGTGTAGCTTTGCGCGAAATTCAAAAACAAAAAAACAAACAAACCTGACAAAGCAGGAATGAAATGTTACCCTTAAAGTACAGTTTTAGTTATGTGTGTTCTTTATAGATGGCTACACCACAGAGGATTTGATGTTTGAGTGGAAAGAAGGAGATCCGGTCCAAATTACCAAAAACATTCACCTTCCCCGTTTCACCCTAGAAAAGTACCTAACCGACTACTGTACCAGCAAAACGAATACAGGTACGTTTCTCTGTTCATGTCGATGCCACCAGGTGGGTCGGGTGTTGACTCATAATCTGAGGATTGCGGGTTCGAATCCCTGTCACACCGCGCAGACAGCCCTTGAATAGTTTTGCGCGAAATTCAAAGGAAACCCAATCCTGTCAAACCAAACACGCTAGCCCTTTTACCGTGGGAGCATTACAATGTTACTGTCAATCCTACTATTTGTTGGTAAAAGAGTAGCCCAAGAGTTAGCAGCTGGTGGTGATGACTAGCTGCCTTCCCTCTACTCTTACACTGCGAAATTAGGGACGGCTAGCGCAGATAACTTTCATGGAGCTCTGTGCGAAATTCAAAATAAATAAACTTTTCATTAAAAGAGTATGAACTATATGAAGCAAAATAAAAAATGAGAATCTTTATTTACACTAATTTCAAACAGTGTTTGTTTCAAATTGTTTATTTCTTCTTGCTGATAGATGTGCACAGCTGTCATTTTGTAAATTCTTAAAAGTATACCTGTCGTGTATTGGTAAGGTTGCGGATTTTTAGAGCAAACGATTTGATTGCTATGTTGTTGTTTTTTTAATAATGACTTACTCTGTTTATTGCGATCCGGTATGACCAGGTGGTTAAGGCACTCGACTCGTAATCTGAAGGTCGCAGGTTCGAATCCCAGTCACACCAAACATGCTCGCCCTTTCAGCTGTGGAGGCATAATAATGTGACGGTCATTCCAACTATTCGTCGGTAAAAGAGTAGCCCAAAAGTTGGCAGTGGGTGGTGATGACTAGCTGCCTTCCCTCTAGTCTTACACTGCGAAATTAGGGACGGCTAGCGCAGATAGCCCTTGAGTAGCTTTGTGCGAAATTCAAAAACAACAATAACAATTATCATAGAAAATATACTTCAATGGTTAATTGATTTTTGCTATGATCTTTGTAGTTGATTTCCTTTCTACTGTGTTTTTCACAATGGTCTCTCCAAACACGTTCGCATTATCATCTGTTATAATGTACGGTCAATCCCACCATTCATTGGTAAAAAATAAACAGCACAGGCAACCGCGGTGGTGATGACTAACTGTTCTTCCTCTAGTGTTTTACTGCTAAATTAAGGGCTTCTATAAGCGTATAGTCTTCCTGCAGCTTAGAGCGAAATTCAAACCAAACCTAAACCACAATTCCTAAACGTAAGTTATTAAGCGTATTATATTAATTCGTTAACATTTGTTCTTCATAATCTTTCAGTACAAAGAATTTTAAATGGTCCTCTTCTCGTGACTAAATTCTGGATTTGATTTCTGCTTAACAGCAAACAAGACTTTCTATAACCACTATTGGAAACCTCAACTCGACATATTGTCAACTTATTTGTAACTTTTTTCGCGACGCCATTTTGGATCGAAAGTGAAACAATTTGTGAGTAGGTCAAATTTATGTATGTATGGTGCTGACATCTGTAGTTAGGTATTGTTGAGAACGAATTAATTCGGCTTGGACGAGTCATCTCGTCTTCGGCACTGAACAGGTTAAACTACAAAAATTATCAGTAGCCTTATCTTATGTATTTAGTAAGCGAAAAGCAATGTGGTTTAAATCATGTTATCTTTATTATTACTTACTTATGTGATACGAAATAAAACCTTCTGTTTTTAGGTGAATACAGTTGTTTGAAGGTGGACTTGGTGTTCAAACGGGAATTTAGCTACTACTTAATCCAGATCTACATACCCTGTTGTATGCTGGTCATTGTGTCTTGGGTTTCTTTCTGGCTGGATCAAAATGCAATCCCAGCCCGTGTGTCGCTTGGAGTCACCACTCTGCTAACGATGGCGACACAGACTTCCGGCATAAATGCGTCACTCCCCCCTGTCTCCTATACTAAAGCCATCGATGTTTGGACCGGTGTGTGTCTCACTTTTGTATTCGGAGCCTTGTTGGAGTTTGCCCTGGTAAACTACGCTTCCAGAAGCCAAATTCGACAAGCCCCAAAAAAGCAGCGAAAGTGGGACATCGAGCATTCTGGACTCGATCCCGATCATTTGGAAGATGGCGCTACAACTTTTGCCATGGTATGTATTTGTCTGTGTCTGTGTGTGAATAATGTTTACAACAAACGACACCAACATCTAAAGCGTATATTATCCTGTCCATAAGAATTATAATAATCCACAAAGTACAAGTTATCGCAGTCTTAACCGTATTACGTAAGAATAATGAATGGACTCTGCATATTAAATGTTTTATTTGAGTAAAGTATTGAACAAAAAATATGCTATTTCTTAATAAAGATACTATATGCTATTTCTTAATAAAGATACTAATCCGTGGCCCATAATCTTGCTTCATTCTTATAGCGATATTAATAATATAACATTTTAGCTGTTGGCCATCATCATGCAAAAACATAGTCTTTGTTAGTTCTGATGTGGGTTTAGAAACCCAAATTTAGTTTTTGTTAGTTCTCGTGTAGGTTTGTAAGGGTAACGTTACACAATTACAATTCATTTTATGAGTGAAAAAATGCAGCTGAATGAGCTTTAGTGAGCTGTTTTTATCTAAGTCTACCCTTTAGTGCTAGTATTACAGTTGTATATTCAGTAAAATTCGTCTTCGATGACACTCCAGGATATACTAAGTGTTCTTACAATAACAGGAAATTAGCCTGCCAATATATTCTGAAAATTGTGTATCTATTATGAATCAATGCTTTATCTTCAACAAAGAAACAATTCCAAAAGTTGTCCATTTTACCAACTGATCTATGTGCTAACCATGGCCTTCAAGCAAACAATTTGCCCAAGATGTTTATTATTTAGTATAATGTTTCAATGTGTTTGCTTAGATCAAAGTGTAGAAACAGTTTTTCGAGTTAGCATTAGGAAACATTACTGTAATTTTCAATATAGTCTTTGCACCAACTCTTGAGACACAAAAACATAATTCATCCTCATTTGGTGTTGTTTTCGTTACAGAAGCCACTGGTACATCATCACGATAACATTAACAATGACAAGTTCCGACAGTGCGAAGTTCATATGCAGTCACCTAAAAGTATCAACCCTTTCAAAGCCTGGCTCAATAAGTTCCCAACTCGATCTAAGAGAATTGACGTCATGTCCCGAATCCTATTTCCGCTTATGTTTGCACTCTTCAACCTGGTTTACTGGACAACGTATCTCCTTCGACATGAAGAAATGTAGATTTCTGCACCAATGAATCTTTTTTGGTGCTGGTTTTAAGTTTAAAAAAAACAACACCAAAACAGCTGTCGAGAAGACGTTGAAAGAACAAAGTATTTTGGTTTGAGTTTGGAGATATCCAGGTACTTTACTGGAGTATAGCTGTGTCTTTACCATGTATAAATGCGCCTGATTTTGGTGTTTGTGTTTCTACATTCCAATTTTGTTGGAAATTCTAAATTCCATGCGAATATATTTGACGTAATGTTATAAATTTAATGGTTTCTTCCCAGATATCAGATTTTACAAGTCATGTAATGTTCCAACGCTTGACATGAAAACACACAAGGAAAATCTTACTATGTTTCAAGTGTTTTGAGTGCGTGTACAAGTGGTGCCAACACTAAAGTGGTAACGAACGGATGTTTCTCTGGGCATTTTGTTGTCGTTACATAGATTTTTGCTCAGTAGAAAGTCAAATTGGGACTTATTCGAGTGTTGCCCAGATGACAGCAAGTCAAGTTAAATTGTTTTCTTTTTTTCCAGTTTCCTTTCTCATAAATTGTCATTTTGTTCTATAAAGGTAAAACACGAATTGTTTAATACATATTTTATTAAACTTAACGTTTATTAAATACACCTAAAGTTCAAAAACAAATTCCATGTAGCCAGTTAATTTTAAATAGTAAACGACCATCTTATCTCGTAATAGAAACATGTAAAATACATTTTCTTAATTTCAAATAGAATTTTTTGTCTCCATAAACTCACTCTGACCTTAGTAGAATGAAGTATTGTATTATTAGTAGCAGTACGGACACCATATTTCTCAAAATATCTTCTATAATTACACAGATTGATACGTTTTGGATATATGAATGGGTTTGCTTGTGTACGGGGCTCAGTAACAAATTTATTAAATTTTGACATCGCTTATTACAAGTTTATTATGACATTACGAGGGGTATTTGAAATACGACAGTTTTCTTTCCGTTTTGAGTTACTACAAATTAATTGATATTTTATATACACGTTTGAGTCACGAGAGATGTTATTTTCGAACGTGGATGTTTAGACCGTACTGTTTTTTTATTAGTTTTAATTATATTCAGAAACAAATACCGTCGTCTTCGAAACAGATTTACTGTTTATGTTGTTTGTTACCTTTTTGCTTAACAAAAACTAACATTCTTCATAAAATATTATTAGTATTTTAGGTTTGTTTTTTTTGTGTTTTTTTTTTTTTAGTATTAACAATATTGATCTCACCTAACCAACAAATTGGAAGTACGTGATGTTCCGTTAGGTGGCGCTCACAAAATGTCAGAAATGGAGAACTTAACTTATATATATATATATATATATACATATATATTTTCTAGGTAGAAAAATGTAGCTTTCTCTTGTCGTTGCCTGGGTTATGATTGTCCAGTTCGCGTATGTGTGCCGGTAGGGGTCGGTCATCTTACCACCCCAGTTGTTGTCTGGACAATCCATTGATTTGCTGATACTAGTCGTAAGTAGCTTCCACTTATTGCTTGATGTGAAAGTTGTTTTTTTTTGTTCTAGTGTTAACGTCATTAGAGTGGAAGCAACTGTTGTTATTGCTAACACTATCAAAGTATACTCGTGTCGTTATGGTTTCTTGCTGGCAAAGCTATGGTGAAAACCAAAAAAACAGTTGATAATTTATTCCTGCATCTAATTTTTCTTTTAAAACGCTAAAACATTTGTAAGAAATTCACAAACATTCTTGACAAGCGTGGAGAAATAGATGAAAAGCGAAGTTTGTCTTTACGAATGTTGTTCAAATTTTCTGATAAAATCTATTATAAAGAAACAAGCCTGTAAAACATGTTATACAAAAAGTGTATAATATACGTGGAAATTGTGTTAAATATGCTTTTTCTGATCATTTTAACACAATACATTCTGTTTGTTTTTTATACACTTGTTTTAAAAGGCAAAGCATTGAAAATAGCAGCTGCTATACCCTTACTTGATAATATGTCATTATTACTGGTGTTTTGCTTTTTTTATCCGTCAAAAATTAATTACAGTCAGGTTTATATGTTGTTGTATTTTTCACAAAAATCGCACATCTTTCATCTTGTCAGTGTTCGTTCTTCGTCTGCTCTAAACACTTCATTTTAATTATCTTAGTAAAATACTGTAAGCAAACATTTTAGGCCTACCGAGAATGACTCGAAACACGTAATTAAAATTAGTTATTTGTTTCTCTGTAATTAAGCCGCGCAACACGTTCCCCTATCCGAAACTTTATTCGACCGTCAGACTCGTGCACCTTGTTGTTAGGGTTGTCGTAACTTAGTACAGAGAAGCACGGCAAACCTTTCTGTAATTCCTTATCGACTTTATTTTCCAAATACGTGACGCATTATGATTTTGATTTTTATATTCTTAAGATCGTGAAATGACACTCTTGGAACTTTATGATCACAGGGTGAAACGACACGGTCGTGGTGACTCGTCTAATGCTGACTTCCAGATCTATCTCTGGACATTCAGACTCTGATAGTATAACTATGTTAGTCCTGATATAGCTGTGCATTTGTAATCATTGTTACTATGTTCGTACCTTTACTATAAACTACTTCATTTGAAAAATAAGTTAAAATAGAAGCGTCTACTGTAAGCGATCGTCCAGTAAATACTTAGAGGTCACCGGACAAAATAATATCTTTATTTTTTCTGTTAAGACTTCTTGTGCTTTTATTGATATAACAACGCGCTTAGAATAGGGCTGTACTGATGAACTATTACTTTCAATCAAAATAAAGAACTCCGCGCCACTTGCCGAGATTTAACGAGGCAGTGCCGAAAGGATCGTGTGACGTCACATTTGTGAAATGAAATAATGAAGCTATTAGATAGATTCCGTGTCTGTGAAGCTATTCGTAATAACATTAACTAAGTTATGAATTTACCAGGTACATCTCTACAACATTTGGCAAGTGTTTAGTAAAATCTCAAGTCTGTCGCACGCCAGTTTTTTTTCTTTCTCCTCTATATTAGTCTGTGAATTTCCTAAGCCTTCACTGTGTCAGTCCGAGAGAAAAGAGTTTCTACCTCCTAAAATAAAAAAATGCATGTTATAGTTTTATTGTTTGTTTGTGAATTTCGCGCAAAGCTACTCGAGGGCTATCTGCGCTAGCCGCCCCTAATTTAGCAGTGTAAGACTAGAGGGAAGGCAGCTAGTCATCACCACCCACCGCCAACTCTTGGGCTACTCTTTTACCAACGAATAGTGGGATTGACTGTCACGTTATAACGCTCCCACGGCTAAAAGGGCGAGCATATTTGATGTGACCGAGATTCGAACCCGCTACCTTCGGATTACGAGTCGAACGCCTTTATATTTCATAAGCATAACCTTTAGAGACTCTGGAATGAATATTAATTTGTTTTTTAATAAAACTGTCTACCCTAATGGTAACTGTGGCGAAGTCATCAAAATGACACGAAAAACTAAATGGTATTTTATTTCCAATTTCCAAATTATTTATCTTCATAGTTTTCCATTATTCTTATCTTATTTCTTTTAAGTTTATATTTTTATCGCCTGTATTTTGGATGAAGAGCGAAGTTTGTTTTCCTTCATAAGTAGGCCAGGCGTGGCCAGGTGAGTTAAGGCGTTTGACTCGTAATCCGAGGGTCGCGGGTTTGAATCCCCGTCGCACCGAACATGCTCGCCCTTTCAAACGTCGGGGCGTTATAATGTGACTTCAATCCCACTATTCGTTGGTAAAAGAGTAGCCCAAGAGTTGGCGGAGGGTGGTGATGACTAGCTGCCTTCCCTCCAGCCTTACACTCCTAAATTAGAGACGACTAGCACAGATAGCTCTCGAGTAGCTTTGCGCGAAATTCACAAACAAACAAATCCTTCATAAGTAATGAATTACAGTTGGAGTCCCTTAGTTCATTTAAAAACTACACTTGAACTTTAATAAACATAGGCCTTGATTCTCTCGTAAATATGGGTCCCCAAAAATAAACTTGCGTAGCTTTCAAATATGCATTTAATCACACACAAAAATATGTATAAATCACTAAAATTAGACAAATGTATTTAGTTTGCTAAGTAAGCTACAAACATGGCTGCCAAAATCAAAAAAACCTTATATAAAAGAAGACTTGCATTTTCTACTAATACAGCGTTTCTCAAACGAGAAAATTTCCAGGGTCACGAGCTGTCTTCGCTGAATAGACATTGTTTCTTTGTTGTTGTTTTTTATGTGTGTGTGTTATGATTTGTTTTATTTTTCAGTTTTCACCAAAATTACACAGACGTTACCTGCGCTAACCGTTTCCTAATTTAAAGCATAAGACTAGAGTGAAGGCAGCTGCTCATCACCACCCACCCACCCGTCAACTCTTGGGCTAATATTTTACCAACCAATAATGGGATTGACCGTCATCACTTTATAACGCCCCACAGCGGAAAAGGCGAATATGTTTGGTTTGACGGGGATTCGAACCAACGACCCTCAGATTACAACCTTTGTTATGAAGTATGACTAACTATTTTTCATCATCCTTGTACAGATAATGGGTGAGAGGTCGCGATGACCAAAGCCCCGAAGACAAATGTGACCGACAAACGCTGTATTAATGTATCCTTCCATTTAAAACGACTTACTCCGCCGGTTCTAACGTCAAAAATCATACATAATTACAGCTAACAAAATCAATGCCCTGGAAATCATACATAATTACAGCTAACAAAATCAATGCCCTGGAAATCATACATAATTACAGCTAACAGAATCAATGCCCTGGAAACCATACATAATTACAGCTAACAAAATCAATGCCCCGAAAAGCTTTAGTCATAAAAAAACCCAATGCACGCAGTTGTATCATCAACTTTGAGTTGACACTTCGACGAGAGGCGTGTGTGTTTTTATTATAGCAAAGCCACATTGGGTTATCTGCTGAGTCCACCGACGAGAGGAAATGGGGATCTCAAAAAACTGATATCTCTGTCTTTATGCTTTTATCGTACTATTTCTTTTATCGTAGTATTTTTAAATGGAAATAATACGTAAATTATCTTGGAAAACTAAATCACCAGTTTTATTCTTCATGTCTGGAATCACTACTTCACCTGTAAATAACTTAATAATGCATTTTGAAGACGTGAAAACCTTTTATCATTCTTAAATAATTATTAAACGTATTTGTTGTACTCAACACCTACACTCACCTATTGCTTATACTTAGTGCTGGTACAGCGGTAAGTCTACGGATTTTAGAACGCTAAAATTGGAGGTTCGATTCCCCTCGGTAGATTCAGCAGATAGCCCGATGTGGCTCTGCTGTAAGAAAACACACGCATCACAGACTTAAACTTCATTGAGCAACTGTGACGTCACAACAAGTGAACCTCGTTTTGGAATTAGAAAACACACGCATCACAGACTTATACTTCATTGAGCAACTGTGACGTCACAACAAGTGAACCTCGTTTTGGAATTAGAAAACACACGCATCACAGACTTATACTTCATTGAGCAACTGTGACGTCACAACAAGTGAACCTCGTTTTGGAATTAGAAATATGCAAAGAACGAAAACAATACCATCTCTGTTTGTTTAAACATTTATGAAGATCCCTGTACTGTTTTACACAGTGAAGGATCAGTGATAGCATTAGTTTCTTTTTGATACGAATAGAAAAAATTAACAAAAAATATCAGTCACGTGCAGGTGACCAGTGTCCTTTAAAGTACACCAGTATGTATTTTGAGTTCTATATTTTTTACGCGGTTTCTATTTCCTACTGTATCTCTTCATTCAAAATAAATGTTCAATAATCTTTATTGCTTGGCAACTCTAATAACAAACTAATTGATTCCCTTTGTTCAGTTTGTTTTAATTAGTGAAATTATTATCATGAAAAACAGAAAGAAATTTGAAGTTTCTAGATAGTGAACCGTCTTCTCTTAAACCTTGAACCTTAATTGTGTTTGTTGTTTTTAGACAGGAAAGTCCAATACAGGAGTTTCCGTTTCTTAGTTCCAAACCTACGAATCTAATTAAACATTATTTTGTAAAAATCAATGAATTTATTTCCTTTTTTTCTTTACTCTCAACTAAAAAAAAAAAAACACATACATATATATCATTTTCATTGTTACCTCATCCCAAGTATGAAATTGATTCCGTTTCTCAATAAATAAGGGTTAAATACCCGATGCGAACCAACAAACTAATGTTTTATATTATATATAACAGTATGACTATCAACAAGAGTTTTAAACGATTTTAATAGGTGGAGATTATACAAAGTAGGCACATACAGGAAAGGAGTGTTGAACGCATGCGCATTTTTCACAAAACAATTGTCATGCAGTTAAGTTTTAAGCATTGTCTTGAGCCACAAGTGAAGCTGTATTATTTTGAGTTGAATCTCATATTTCGTAAAACATTAGCATGTCTATTCATAATTAAATATTTGTTTAAATTTATCTGATTTTTGATTGGCTCGTTATCTTAAAATAATAAATAAAACGTAAAATTAGTGTCTGTGGTGACACACACTACTAATGTACGGTTTTTATGTATTGTTTCTAGTTGTGTTTTACTCACCACAGCGAACCTGTATTGATACAGGATTTTCTCTTTTCATTATTACTGGTGATTGGTGGAATTTCTTAAATCTGGTGTAACTCAGACTTCGTATGTATTTTTATTACTGTTGTATATCTTTTCATAGCGTTCCATAGCAAGTGATAAAAACTCAGATTTGTTTCAAGCATAAAAAAAGACATAAATATGCACGTGCTAAAAGAAGTAAAAAAAAAATAGAAACTCAAAAACATTTGCGTTCTAATTCTTCTAGTAAAGAAATATTGTTGGAGAAAAAAATTGCTAATCATAATAAATTTATTGTTTAAGCAATTTGAATAAAACTCTAATAAAAAACAAACATTTTGTTTAAAATATATTCTTTTTTTAAATTATACTAGAAATAATACACTTTTCCCACCAGATTTTAATTATTATTAAATTATGTTAATTGTAACGACGTTTCGGTCGATATATCGTGGACCACCAAAAACTTGCTGTTTTAACTATTAAGCTTTCACGGACTACAGTTTGAGAACCTCGCATCAAGTCAGTGTGACTTTAGGTATTTTCATATTTATTTTCACTTGTGTGTGACGTTCATTTGTAGGCCTAATTCATACTTACACAAGTACATCTCCCCTGTAAGCTTGTTATGAAATACATTTCTTTTACTGTACAGCTAAAATATCAAGCTATCAAAACAGTTTCGAAGAACATTCCATTTATATACGTTTTCTTTTCATTGATTAGGACACTTCGTATGAAAAGAAGAACAACCAATAGCCAAGGTGTAAACCTATAATTACTCCAAAACTACTGTAAATGAATAAAGATGGTAAAATAGCCTATAGGTTTTTCTTAAATAAACAAACTGATTGAGGTCACCTGTACCTTATGTTATCAATTTCATTATTTTGTTTATTTAAAAATATGTATAGCCTGCTTCCCTGCCTTTACCTACTTGCACTAGTTTTGAGGTAAATAACAGCTTTTAAAACCATTCATACTGTTCTACTAAGTCTTTTCATGAAACTTAAAGTGTCTCGAGTTTACTGTTTATACAAACGGTCATCACATCACACAAACGTGCGAAACGGTCTCTTACATAAACAGTAAACTGTTTCTCGTTCTTATAACATCCGTTCAAGAATACTCATGTTGTCCTTTGAGATGTAGTATTATTCTTTCATAAATTTGTTATATTTATGTTTCCATTCTGTTTATGATCCGTCGCTGGCCAATTTTTTATAGTTTTGTGTAAATAAAAAGTTATAGGCGTTTCTGTGCCGTTCGTTTCGTTTAGATTTCTAAATCAATGGTTTGTTGGTTAAAATTATTGGGCTAAACTGACTTTGGATCAACTGTAGAGTGCATACACTACTTTATTACATGTGCTTATGATATTTGCACTTCTAAATTTGTTGACAAGTTAAAGTGGTCTATGTTATACTGCTTAAAAAACTCAGTAAGCTCTCAATCAGTGTTCTAAAGTATCATACGTAGATGTCTGTTAGTTGAGAAACTGTTTTATAAAAGGTGTTTACTTAGGTGTCGCTGTTTTGATTCTTAATAAAAAGGTACATTTTGTTTCAATTGTCACGAAACTGTTGTCGTATCTTGTTTGTACAGAGCTAAAATAGGTTGTAAATATTACTGTTGTTGAATTTAGATTATGTGTGTACATATACACACACGCTACGTATTTAACTTTGTCCCATTTTGTATAAGCGCAAATGTGTCTAAACTTGAAGCACTGGCATCGGGTACCACTGCTCAAGCCTTGTAAGTAGAATAGTATGTATCAGGGTTTTAAGTTTAAACATACACTCCTCTAACAAACACTCCTCTACATACGTGGCTGTATAGGATACAGTCAGATTAATTGTGAAATGGAAAAATAGATTTAGTTTGTTTGAACGCTAGAGAAGGAAAGAAGGGCAAAAAAAAAACTACATTTTCGGTTACCATCTCTAATTTTAAAAGACGTTTAAAATCTCCAATTTCAAATAACTATGTTTTGCCTTTGTCTCAACTTGACATAAAACTAAAACATGTTATGTATCAATTACATCAAGAAAAGGTAATAACATCCTACTTGAACAGTACTGTTGAGAGATAATACTATCTTGTTTAGCGTGTTGTTTCAAGTTCTGAGTATTTTGAAAACATTTCAAAACTATGTCACAGAATGCTCGATATCCGATATTTTAATTTGTTCTTGGGTTTCAATTTCGTTTGGTCCGTCGCTTACTGCTTCTAACCAAATACTGAAAGGCACTGAATTGTCGACTGACTCGTAATATTATTTTAAAATTTTTCTCGGTTATTTATTGGTGAGTTCAAATGTCATCTAAGCATCCATCATGTGAATATATTTTATATTGCATGCAAAGCTTTGAAATTATAGTTTCGAATGTGTACAGCAGCGCCATCTGCCATAAGCCTAATCATCTTCTTCAACATGCGTTGCACATAAACATTTTTACAAAGACCTTTGGGTGCTTTCCATGTAGCTTACCTGTTTATAAAAAAACATCTGTTACGTCTTCATCCTTACATTTCATTTAAAGATTGTGCGACATCTTGTTAGGGTTATGCTTAGCGATTGTTATATGCCAAATATCTGCCATGTGGCCTCGAAATACTCGAGATAAAATTGAGGCCTTTTAAGTGTTGGGTAGCAAAGAATGGTGGAACCTAACAGTTCGTGCGCTCTGTAGTACCTGTCTTTCACTACATAGAATACGATTTTATAATTCATGACTTCTTGGAAATCCTTGTAAATTTGTATACGTAATTGAATATTTCACGAATTGGTAACGTCGCCTGCTCTTTGTTATAAACTCGTTCTAAACTTTTACACACGTTTTTTGTTGTCTTAAAATGATTAGTTGAAGGATCAAACGAATATTATATTCTGTTCACTTATTAGCATCGTTCTGATGTTTTCTGCAGCTAAAGTTCTATATATATATATGTGCTTGTATATTTGATAAGCTACACATTAGAGTTCCGAAAGATATTTAAAAAACCGAGTAATTATATATTTATACTGCGCGACGTGAGTACATGTGGAGTTATTATGTAGTGGCGCGCAGCGATTGTGTATTACTGCGCGACGTGAGTACATGTGGAGTTATTATGTAGTGGCGCGTAGCGATTGTGTATCGTCATCTTACGTAAAACAGTGTGCCGACGTAACGTGAAATAGGTGTATACTGCACACACACACACATATATATATATACATGAATGGGTGTTTGTTTTTTTAGGACAAAACCACATTAGGGTAATATCTACTGTGTCCACCGCGGAGAATCAAACCTCGGATTTTAACGCTGTAAATGTATAAACTTGCGGTTATTTCACCAGGGAAACGTATGAATGCATTATTATTTGAACTGTGGAAGTTAAATAAAACTTTTTCTATGTTTAGAATCTTATCAAAAAAATTTTAATTAATCGTACAAACATTGATATCCGAAAAAGGATCAGACGTAGTTATATGGGCATTTCAAAATGATGTATTACATCATAAATTATTGTTACTTCACTTAGCCTACAAAGCAAACCAATAGTTCAAATATACTGGATAAAAACGTTTGTATACAGGCATAACAGTTAGCACAGAGAAATACGAACATATAATTAACATAGCAAAATCTGTTTGCAGGGTTCGCCGCGAAAAAATATTAAATGCGCAGTTGTTGTTGTTTTGAGTTAAGCACAAAGCTACTCAATGGGCTATCTGTGCTCTGCCAACCACAGGTATCGAAACCCGGTTTTTAGCGTTGTGAGTCCGCAGACATACCGCTGAACCACTGGGGGGCTGGATGTGTATGTGGATTTATTCGTAGCGTAGAGAAGAATCTATTAATAGTTAAAAATACACAATAAACATGTAAGCTCTATTTAAACCTATAATCAATTTGATTTAAGAATAACTAAAGTAGAGTAGCTGAATGTTTGCCAAAATATTGAATAAAAATGTGTAGTTTATTCGTTTAGTGTATATTTATTAATTCTGTACTTATGTTATGATCCCTAACGAAGATGATGTATTTATGACTGACAGTGACAGAAAGAAAATGATACAATGAACAGGTTACAGTTATAAGAGAGAACTGTGGAAGCGTAATTAAAAATCAAATGAACATCTTTGTTCCTCTCTTTAAGACCCTCAAACATTTGTATTCTGAAGAATAAGAAATAGCAGATTTATTCTGTCATAAAATTATTTTGTATATCTCTAAGAACAAACAGAAACGCCACGAATTCTTTAAGAATTCTTAACGCTAACAGTGTGTTTCACAAACCTTTGCTGTTGGAGAAAAAAATGCCATGACATTTTAAAGGTTCTTCATGCCATCAATGTGTTTCACAAACCCTTGAGGTTAAAGAAAAAGCCAAAAGCCCACTGAACTCTTAGCATGCACCTGCTATTTCTTGTGCTCCAAAATGCGAGATTTTGCCCAAAAGTCTTGAACGGGAGAAAGATCTTCATTAAGTCCCACTACCAAAGTTTCAAGAACTTCTGGTAATAAAATATTATTTACCAGAATTACTCTAAAGGGTTTCAGTTCAAACCTTGAAATGTTGCATGTGGCCCATGCTATTTAGTGGATTAAGAAATAGCTGCTAAGATTAAACATAAGTTATGGATACGAATATTTAGTTGTATGTCCGTGTGTGTGTGTGTAAGAGAAGGATTTGCACTCGATTATAAATAGATTTTAACCATAAGTATCTCTCTATTTCACAGCATCTCGGTAAGTATCTCTCTATTCCACAGCATCTCGGAATTTGATAAGTAACTGTCAGAACAGAGTAACGGTTATTAATGTGAACCGTACTGTGCATAATGAGGATCCCTCACTGTGATTTAATAGTTTTAAAATTGAAGGGTTGTTGCAATAATAACTGATATGAAATCATGTTGTGCTCTTCTTATTTCTTGGTGATTTAAGAATATCTTATAGAGAGGTTTTAACACGAACTGTATTGTGTTTCATGATCATTAGTTCCTAGAATTAGAGAGTCCTCAGTTTGAGGTCGTAATGAGTTTTTCTTATTGTGAAGATCAGCCTTCTATAAAGTTTATGTTAAGCTAAGTTTTGATTATATTTGTTATAAGTTTTTGTGTTGTATATTTTTATATGTATTATACATTGTGTTGTATATTTTTATATGTATTGTATATTGTGTTGTATATTTTTATATGTATTATATATTGTGTTGTATATTTTTATATGTATTGTATATTGTGTTGTATATTTTTATATGTATTGTATATTGTGTTGTATATTTTTTATTATTGATGACCAATATTTGTATTTACGTTTATATTTCTTTTCAAGTTTAGTCCTTTGAAATATGAGTGAGTGTAACCTACTGAAAGCTATCAGTATCTTTAGAGCACCCAACAACTTGTTCCATTCGACTTTGTGAAACATTACTCACTGATTCAGGGCGGCTTGAGCTTAATTAAAGGGTTTGTCAGTATTTTCACTAGCATCGCGGTGAATCTCTAGAACTGTACTTGTTATGTACAAACAAACCGAATCATAATGGGTTTGCCAGTACAAGTTGTGAACTTTAATCTGATATTTTTACATGAACATTTGAGAAGTGTACTTTTAACCTTCTGACCCTGATGTGTGTTCGTCCGTTTTGGTGTTACTTGAATCTTACTCGCTTGTATGGCTCTAAACGTTTTCTGTGATATTACACTAAGTCGATGTATATATATATATATACATGCCAAGTCGTACCTTGAGTACACGCACCGATAGCCTCTGATTACGCACTGAAATATTATTCCTGTGATGTAATTTTATATTATTATTTTATCGTAATAAATTACAGATATCTGGGAAGAATATACTTTGTAAGCTGTGTACCTCTGTTTCGGTATTTGTAAGCTGTGTACCTCTGTTTCGGTATTTGTAAGCTGTGTACCTCTGTTTCGGTATTTGTAAGCTGTGTACCTCTGTTTCGGTATTTGTAAGCTATGTACCTCTGTTTCGGTATTTGTAAGCTATGTACCTATGTTTCGGTATTTGTAAGCTGTGTACCTCTGTTTCGGTATTTGTAAGCTGTATTCCTCTGTTTCGGTATTTGTAAGCTGTGTACCTCTGTTTCGGTATTTGTAAGCTGTGTACCTCTGTTTCGGTATTTGTAAGCCCTCTGTTTCGGTATTTGTAAGCTATGTACCTCTGTTTCGGTATTTGTAAGCTGTGTACCTCTGTTTCGGTATTTGTAAGCTATGTACCTCTGTTTCGGTATTTGTAAGCTGTGTACCTCTGTTTCGGTATTTGTAAGCTATGTACCTCTGTTTCGGTATTTGTAAGCTATGTACCTCTGTTTCGGTATTTGTAAGCTGTGTACCTCTGTTTCGGTATTTGTAAGCTATGTTCCTCTGTTTCGGTATTTGTAAGCTGTGTACCTCTGTTTCGGTATTTGTAAGCTGTGTACCTCTGTTTCGGTATTTGTAAGCTGTGTACCTCTGTTTCGGTATTTGTAAGCTATGTACCTCTGTTTCGGTATTTGTAAGCTATGTACCTCTGTTTCGGTATTTGTAAGCTATGTTCCTCTGTTTCGGTATTTGTAAGCTGTATACCTCTGTTTCGGTATTTGTAAGCTATGTTCCTCTGTTTCGGTATTTTTTTACTGCAAGGTATGAAATATCAAACGAAACTTTCTTAGCAATTATATAGTAATTAACATACCACCATCTCAAAGACACGAGTCGTATCATCGTGTTAAGATATGTCGAAATGACATACCTCTATAGTGATTCTGGGTTTTAACCACTTTTGGCATACCAGTGATATACTTTTGGTTTCACTGCTACGCTGTTCTCAAGGCTGCCATTAAAACCAAAACTGAAACGTAAAAAATTATTATTCAAAAAACAGTAAACTTCTTCAAGTAGGGATTTTTTGTAATTTCATTTTTAAGGACTGTCACATTTTATGATCATGAGGGGTATAAGTGTCGTACGGTTCAACCTAAAGAGTGTCATTTCACAAACTTTGAAACAAATTTTCATTCTGTTTAAACCATCTTATCATAAACCTTTTATCGCCGTTGTTTTGCTAGTATGTCTCTTTTATAAATTACTAGAACCTTGTTATACATCATACTTGTATTCGTTAGTCCACGTGCGAGTGAACAGCTGGTGTTCAATATAAAACATCATCCGTTACGTAGAACACAATATTGATTTACCCTTGTGCCGTTGTTTGTTGTTCATTTTATAACTTTTGAGCCATGAAACTAAACAAGACACCATTGCCAGTTGTAAACAGTGAGTTCAGTGCTGTGAAATCTAACTTTACGATTGAGTAAACAGCTTTGCCGACTTTAAATTGACTATTTTGCAATCTATGAAAATCAAATGATATTGACTGCTAAACTGAAAGCACTGGGTGAATTCAATGTTTTTTTTTATATTTATGTTTAAACCATTTAGTCAAAAGAAATTTTCATATTTAATTTAGTTGTGTTTTTTTGGGGGAGGTTTTTTTTTTCCATTGCGAAAAAGCATTATGATTTAACAAAGTAAGAACGGATATTAATTATACTAAGCGTGCAAAAAACATGGTTTTTGTCAGAAGCATTTTAAAGAATTCCAGCATGCAGTTATTTTACGTGATGACTGATACATTCATAATCACTGTTGATCAATGTTTTGTCACACATAATCTTTAATGTTTTTTTTTTTTTCATTTTCTCTATTCCACACTTGAGGGACTTTTGCAGATTTAAACTACGATGCAGTAACGTTATAAATCTCACAGGCAGTCTCATTAATGTTTTATTCAAAGTTTTATTTTGCTACAAATACACGTGCAAATAACGGTGAGCTACACTTCCCACATAACATTTGTAATCAGATTATATGTTTTATTCACACGATGAAATAATGTTCTTGGCTTTCAGTCTCTTTAATGTAAGGGAACAAATATGCAACACCGTGACGGTTTTATTTCAGTCATAATAAATGTTTTGGAAACAAATGAATTATCCCTGTAGCAAGTCAAATATTGCACGTTTTATCTTCCAAAGCATGAGACTTAATAGAGATACAGGGCGAATCTCTGAGAGTACATTAATCTAAAGGTTAGGTAACATTTTAAGACGTACTAAAACTGATATTTTTGTTATAAAAAAAACGTTTATTATTAACATGGTATTCTCACCTTGTTATTTAATAACTTGAAACTCATGGGAATGTTTTCTGATATAGCTGGTTGTTTTTTTGGAAGCTAAGTCTGTGATGATGTTTTAGTATTCAATGACATACTGATAGAAGCTTTTTGTATATCAGCGTATTCTATATGTCTCCAGCTGAACCACTCTTTGTGTGTTAGCCTCCGCTATATGTCTCTGTGTGAACCCATTTTTTTTATGTTGTTCTATTCTATATGTCTTTAGCTGAACAAATTTTTACATGTTGTACTATTCTATATGCCCCCAGAGGCACATGTCTCCGGAAGTATACTGCTATAAAGCAGGTTTCTTTGTGCTTAATAACAAATAACCTATTCTGCATGTCTATAGCTAAATCACTTCTTGTTTGTTGGTCTATTCTATATGTCTCTTTCTGGACCACTTTTTGTATGCTGTACTATTCTATATGTTTCTGTCTGGACCACTTTTTTGTATGTTGTACTATTCTATATGTTTCTGTCTGGACCACTTTTTTGTATGTTGTACTATTCTATATATTTCTGTCTGAACCACTTTTTGTATGTTGTACTATTCTATATGTTTCTGTCTGATTATATAAGATAAATTTAACTTGTGTTTCCAGACTCATTTGTCTTGTAAAATGTGTTTAATTTATGTTAGTGTTTTCTAAATATGAAACGAAGTATTTATATCAACTTCATCAAAAGAATAGAAAACTGATGTGACAGAAAATATTATATTTGTTGCTTGTACGTTCTCATTTCACGATTATTAAGACATGATTTTCAATGTCCTTTGTTGAATCACAGCTGTACGGCTTCACGTATTACGTTGTTTGTGTGTGGTCAGTTCTTTTGAGGAGCTTCTCTTCCTAAGCCTAATATATTTATATCATCCACAAGAGGATTACGATATATATTAATAGTGAAGCAACGTGTGTTTTTCTTTTATTACGAGAGTAGTGGAAGCCATTGTTTGTCTCGTGTACGAAACAAAGACCTGAGACTATCCTTGTTGAAATACGTAGATAATATTTAAAACAAAGTAATCATTTGTACTTCAGAAAATATAATTGAATACAATAAGTATACGTTAGTGTTGAGTCATCTCGTGACGGTTTACATAAAACTGAAATTTGTTTAATATCTTCTGAAACATAAATTAGACGAACTTTCTTGAAGCAAGGAATTTCAACACATGAGGGAGCTGCTAAATGTGTTGTCAATGCAATTGTGTCGTAATTCAAAGTTGTTGGCACCCTAACAAACTCCTAAATTGGCTTGCTTTTCTATATACCGAAAACCATGAGACTCTTTAACAAGAATGTTTTATTCTGATGTGCTTGGAAACCGAAAACAAAACACGGTATTACAATAATAAAATATGAATCAATCTATTTCAAAACGTACCAACAAAAGATATTTGTGGCGACATTTGTTGTGCTTTATAAATAAAGTGGAAGAAAAATAAAAAAATTCAGAAGTTGTTGTGTGTCAGAATCCACTCGTCAAAAGGTGGCTTGATATTTCATGGATAGATCCGTCTGCTGTGTTTTTGTTATTGTGGTCTTTCAATGAAGAACGGATGTATTGTATATCATAGAAAAGAAAGTAAAGTTACATCCTTGGAAGGGTGTATTGTGTTTCTGTTCGTGTGAACGTGTTCTTTAAATACATAAAAAAAACACACATTTTATAACAATGTCAATATCCTATAACTGAACCGTTGTTTCTTGATGAATATCGCAAGTACACAGTTTAATAGTTTCTGTTAACAAAATATGTTGAGACTAGAGCAAAAACTATTGTTGTGATAGTTTTATATATTTATATATAGTCGACCGCTTAGAAAATTTTAACCAACTTTAGGTGTAACAGTATCATACAAAAACACTATTAGCCAGCACAAAAATTATTGGAGAACTTACAGACTACTGTTATATTACGAAAAAACTGGTAAGCTGAATTCTGTTAAATAATACATTTTAATACATCACAAATAAACCGTTAACAACGATTCTCAGTTTGTTTCGTAGTATCCCTGTAAAGTGAATTATTGATGACCTGCTTACTTCGTAGGTATATCTCTGTGTATATCTCTGTGTTAAGTTCTTTAAAGGATTAAATACACAATTAAGAAAAAATTGCGCGAAATTATCTTAAATACTGATATTATATTTCGGCACAAACTTCAAAGAACAAAATTACATATCAAACATATCACTGTCTAACCTTACAGTGTGACATGTTTCGGAGGTATATGAAATATTTACGGATATATGTTTTTATTTTATATTGTATACGTTACGCTTCATGTTTTCCCGAACATCATGAAACGTTTGATTGTCGTCAAACACGAAGAAACACAAATGGCTATCTGTGCTCTGCCCACCTTGGGGATTGAAAGCTGGGTTTTAGCATTGTAAGTCCGCAGACATACCGACATGCCACTGGGGGCGTCGTGGAGAGCGAAGAATGCATATTAAATGTAAACGTATAATAACACTGGTAACGTATCTGTGCAGTCTAGCTTCAGTGTGACAAAGAAAACGATGTATTATATGTGTATAGAAAGCGATTATGAGAGGTCCGAGTTGTATATGGTTCTGCTGACTGGCTACCTTTAACGTGGTCAGTAATTCAACCAATAGAATAGCCTCAGTTGTTAGTTACATACTCAACCATCTGTGCTCTGTCTGTCACCAGTATCGAAATCCAGTTTCTAGCGTGACAGGTTGGCAGACTTACCATCGACGTACAGAAGGGGTGAACAGCTTGTCAACTGCAGGTTCGTGACAAGATAATGCACAAGATAAGCACATCGTGCAAATCGCTAACTATTTAGACCACTTTTCACCGTAACATTCATCTTCATATTGAAACATTGTTTATAAAATTATATAATATTTAATTGCATCATAAAAGTTGTCGATATGATTAGATGAAGATTACTGGTCAAAATGGACTTATTCATTTTTAACTTTTACTTTGTGAGGTTAAAGAATGCTTAGAACTATTTCCCTAATGCACTAATTACTGCATAATTGATTACATGTCCATTAGCGTCGAACACTTCAATAATATATTACTATGACTCTCGAGAAACTGCAAGTCAGTAGAACACACGCCGCCTTGATTGTGAAACATAGAAATAGGAAGATTTTAGCGGTTGTCTATTTATTTTTGTTTTTGGAATTTCGCACAAAGCTACTCGAGGGCTATCTGCGCGAGCCGTCCTTAATTTAACAGCGTAAGAACTAGAGGAAAGGTAGCTAGTCATCACCACCCACCGCCAACTCTTGGGCTACTCTTTTACCAACGAATAGTAGGATTGACCGTTACATTATAACGCCCTCACGGCTGAAAGGGCGAGCATGTTTGGTGCGACCGGGATGCGAACCCGCGATCCTCAGTTTACGAGTCGCACGCCTTAACACGCTTGGCCATGCCGGGCCTAGCAGTTGTCACTAAGAACAAGTGTTTGAGGTAAGAGTATCTCATAAGAATAGCGGACTGTCCTCAAATAAGGCACTGAACATAGAAGCTAAGCAGTAATGACAATCTGTACATCCAATCGTCTGGCACGGTTAAGGCACTCGACTCGTAATCTGAGGTTCAGTTGGTTCGAATCCCCGTCACACCAAACATGTCCGCCCTTTCAGCCATGGGGGCGTTAATATATCACGGTCAATCCCACTCTTCGTTAGTAAATAGTAGCCCAAGTAGTCCACTACTAGATTAGGTACGGCTAGCGAAGATAGCCCTCGTGTAGCTTTGCGCGAAATTCAAAATCAAACACATTTAATACGACTCTACTATTGGCTCGTTCATAAGCAGAATTTTCTTTATATGGTATTTACTGTGTTTACGCAATGTCATAAATGTCATGAAATGAGAAAGAACAAAACTGTTCGTTGTCTATAGAAGTTTAACTTAAGATTTCCATTTCCATTTCAATCAAATTCCTTAGCGTAATGCTGGCTTTCTTTTGTGTAAGTTAAAGCAACTGTAGGTTTGCTTCTTGGGTAAGTTTTTCAATGGTATTTGAACCAGCACGCTGAACTAGAACGTTTTCCACAATACGGAACAAAGAATATGAAACTCCATACGCTATACCAACTTAGACTTAGCTTTGAAAGTGTCCCTAGAAACGTTAATGTATTAAAATAACAGAATTTTAAAATTTGTTTAGTAAAGCATCAAAATTAGCGTTTAGTTTATCAAGCACACATTTTTCTCACCGTATTCCGGTTATTTCATAGCACGAGTGTAACAATTATACTTCGGTCCGACATGGCCAGGTGGCGCTCGATTGTCAATCTGCGGGTCGCGGGTTCGAATCCCCATCACATCAAACATGCTCGCTCTTTCATCAAGGGGCGTTATAATGTGATGGTCAATCCCACTATTTGTTGTTAAAAGAAAAGCCTAAGAGTTGGCGGTGGGTGATTATGACTAGCTGCCTTCCTTCTAGTCTTACATTGTTAAGTTAGGGACGGCTAGCACAGATAGCCCTCGAGTAGCTTAGCGCGAAATTAAAAAAAAAACAAAGAAAACATTTATAGAGCTTCTAGAATACATAACTGTTTTAATATCTTATACAACCATATTAATGCATGTGCAAATATGTATTATAGCAGTCGACTCTGCTGTTTATTAGCGTTATTGAAGCCTCACAATTTGTTTAACTTGTACAAGGTCTGCTCTTTAGTTAAACTGACATTACAAACCTGCATAAAAAAGTCAAATAATTCTTACGTCTCACATAACCGCCCGAATATGTTGAGGCGTATATACAGAACAATTCCTTTTGGTGTGTTTGCTTGTTTGTAGTTAAGCGCAAAGCTACACAATAGGTTATCTGTGCGCTGCCCACCACGGGTATCAAAGCCTGGTTTCTAGCATTGTAAATTCGCAGACATACCGCTATGTCACTGGAGAGTTACTCTTAGTAAACGACCAACAGTAGTCTGCATTTGGTAACAACTAGAACATTTGCAATACTGAGTAGGGAAATATCAAATATGCCCATCCGCCGCCGATGAGTCAGGAGTAACTTTTCGGATCAACAACGCTAAAGGTCCTCTGCTGGAACAGCGGTAAATCTCCGGATTTATAACGCTAAAATCTGAGGCTCGATTCCCCACGGTGGATAACTCGATGTGGCTTTGCTATAAGAAAACAAACACACAACGCTAAAATCAGAGGTTCGATTTCCATTAGTGGACACGAACACATGTGGCTTTGTTACTAGAAAACAAACACACAACGCTAAAATTAGAGGTTCGATTTCCATTAGTAGACATGAACACATGTGGCTTTGTTATAAGAAAACATACTTACTCAGATCTACCTGAGCGAATCTTTCTTATTAGCCAACAGATCATTCTAATTGCCGTATCTGAAAAGGATTAACTTAATACCAAAACCACGAACAGTTGAATTCTTAATTAATTCTGTCATTGGATCTCTCCAAATTCACAAACAATCATCTAGCAACCATTTGGATCTCCACAGGACTTCGCTTCTTGATCTCTAGAACATTTTAATTAATTCTGTCATTGGATTTCTCCAAATTCACAAACAATCATCTAGCAACCATTTGGATCTCCACAGGACTTCGCTTCTTGATCTCCAGAACATTTTAATTAATTCTGTCATTGGATCTCTCCAAATTCACAAACAATCATCTAGCAATCATTTGGATCTCCACAGGACTTCGCTTCTTGATCTCTAGAACATTTTAAGTCCATGACACGAACAGATTACTTTTTGATCAAGGAACCAGATTTTCACTTCCACCTGGATCTGGAACAGATTTTCTTATCGACAATGAGATTCAAATTAGGCTCTCACAAGGAAATGATAAAATATTTACCCTTCTAGTGAAACTTTCCTTGAGAGAAAAGGCTTAAAAGTTTAAACTAAATCAGTTTGAAAACATTCACAAATTAACAGATAAAATGTGTTGTTTAGTTGTTTCTTTTAAATTTCGCGCAAAGCTAGCAGTTCCTAATTTAACAGTGTAAGACTAGAGGCAGCTAGTCATCACCACCCACCGCCAACTCGTGAGTTACTCTTTTACCAACGAATAGTGAGATTGATTGTCACATTATAACGCCGCCGCGGCTGAAAGGGCGAGCATATTTGGTGCGACGGGGATTCGAACCCGCGACCCTCAGATTACGAGTCGCACGTCTTAACCCACCTGGCCATGCCGGACCTTTATGTACTCTAAGACATAAGAAACAAATATAAGCTTCTTAAAGGTAATGTGAAAAGAAAAGGAAACGACGTTTAAACACCAGCCTCATAGGCCAAAGTTCATTACATTTTTATTAATAGGACATCTATCTGCTTATTTTCCGTTAATGGCATACCATTAAAGTAACTCCCTCTGGAATACCAGATTATTGCTTATACGTTTCAACCAGAATGAGGTTCACAAGATTTTCTCGGAATATTGAAGATACTCATCGAACGTTAGCCTCTCTGAGGACTGAAACAGATGACGACAAAATTGTTAAAAAAAAGCTTCGTTTATAATGAGAAATATTTTCTTCAGATTAACCAAATCCCCAGAGATCGCGTGCACTACCCAGTTCGTTTTCTCCTTTTCCAATTGCTTTTCTTGTGTCTTGAGTTTAATAGCCTTCTCACGTTCTGTATTGCCAATTTACTTCATCTGGTTTCATCCGTTTGCTGGTGAAAGGAACCAGTGCGTTCCTGCTGTGTCCTTCAGGGGGCACGATTGATGGTGATTATCCAGGGAGACAAAAGAACGCCCTCTAATTGTATACAAACCTGGTGGTTATAGAACGTGCCATTAATGAATCTTACTTCCTTAATTTCAAAGAAACTGTGAGATAACAATAAGCTTGAAGGGTAAGCATCTAATTATTAAACAGAAGTTTACTCTATGTAGATGGCAAACTGATAGAAGACAGGGGTCATACCAATGTAATAGTAAAAGAGAAAAAATTCTCCTTATTAGAGAAAAAAAAAACAGGTTCTAGGAGACAATACCTCAGTAACATTTCAGGACAACAAACAAACTACCTGAATATACAATGAACCAGGAGAACAAACTTTAAAAATATCATTAGTGCCTAATCAGAACGATCGTAAGGCCTAGTCACCTTCTGTACGTAGACCATACCAGCCGTATAAGTTAAACTACAAGCTAGATACATTATGAATGTATAAATTATAAATTTTCACACTTAAGTATTTATATGCGTTTGATGTTTACTTGCTGTTTATGCGTGTTAACACACTATACTTAGATATCGGCTGTATGTTTACGTCAATTTGACTACACAAACTAATACTTATATATAAAAATACATCGTTTAACTTAAAGGTGTAATACATTTGTTACACTAAATGTGTATTTCATGTTCTCAGGCTTGTTATGTTTTGGCCCTTTAGGATTAACTTCTAAGAAAATGTTTCAAAGTTCTCGTAGGTCCTAGGCACTGTACCTATTGTGCCTAATAAATAATTTGCCCCTGAATATGACAATAGCAAACTATTTCAAATCTCAATAACATCCAAGGACAACGGATAAAATCCTAGAATCTTATTATATGTCGCCATACAACAAAATACCATGAGGACAGACTTGGTACGGTAACAAAAAAAATTGTTTAAAATCTCAATAACATCCCAGGACAACGGTTTGTTTGTTTTTAATTTCGCACAAAGCTACTCGAGGACTATCCCCGCTACCCGTCCGTAATTTAGGGAATGTAAGACAAGAGGGAAGGCAGCTAGTCATCACCACCCACCGCCAACTCGTGGGCTACTCTTTTACCAACGAATAGTGGGATTGACCGTCCCATTATAACGCCCCCATGGCTGAAAGGGCGAGCATGTTTGGTGTGACGGGGATTCGAACCTGCAGACTTCATATAACGAGTCGAGCGCCCGAACCAATGCCGAGCCGCCATTTGTGGCTTTGAGCTTAGCTATAAACAACCAACAAAATATGAAATAAGTGAGAGCTGATCGTGGCCTAACGGTTAGGGTGCTAGAACTGTACTTCTGAACGTGGGCGGTTTGCGATCTGTTGCTACAAATACGCGCTCTACCTCTGGGGCCGTGACTGCACCTTAAGGGGAGTTCCAAAAGGAGACTTTGGACAATGTTTACTAGATGCCTTTTTTACACTGTCTCAATTTAAAAATAGAAATGGCTATGTCCAGGTAGCTCAAAAATTCCGAAATAAACGAAAGCAAGATAACTGTGATAATTATTAGCCGAATACTCGTGGTTTGTCAAAAGAAACTACGTTTTAGAAGAGATTAAATGGATATTTGCTATTATGTCTATACGACAGGTATGAATGGAGGAACGCGGTTCTAACAATACCTGATTTAGTGGCTTTATTACAAAAAATATGACGTAACTTCATGAGTGTTATAAAAGTTTGAAAGTATAGGAAGATAGTTAATGTACTACAAGATTAATGTTCATGTGGTCACAGATTCGTCTAAATAACTTTTATTGACCAAAACGTTGACCATATGATTATTTTCTCTAACAACAGTTTCAACCATTTCTTGGTAATTTCGCATTTGGTGTCCATATTTACATCAAACATAGGTCGAACATACAAGACAATTATTTTGATCTGAAACTTTCATCGGATAAACAAAACAATATTTAAATTTTGTCATCTGTTCTTTGAAATATGGTTTTAAAAGAACACGTGTAGTACATGTATAAATATATATATATATTTATATATGTATATGTGCATATACGAGGTCTGTTCAAAAAATACGCGGACTGCTTGAATTGCGCGGCTCCAGTTGGTTCCAGGGGAATCCGCTTGGTGTCGCTAAGTTTGCACAGATCAGCTGATTACGAAGCCATTTCCCGATTGCAGATATCTTCATTTGTGTATTAGCTACGCGGTTTTAAGTGAAGTACGATTTTTTTCGTTTGGCGGATTTCAGAATGAATGGCTTGAAGGAGCAACGACTTGCTGTGAAATTTTGTGTTAAACGTGGAAAATCTGCGACTGAAACTTTTGCTATGCTTAACACGGCTTACGGTGATGTTGCTATGAAGCGTACGGCATGTTTCAAGTGGCATGAACGTTTTAAGGATGGTCGACAGTCCATTGAAGATGATGAGCGTCCTGGACGTCCTTCCACGTCAACTGACGACCCACACGTCGACAAAATCAACACCCTGGTGCGAGCAAATCGACGTCTGACTGTCAGGAAGTTTGCTGAAGAGTGTGGGATATCAGTTGGATCTTGTTACGAGATTTTGACCGAAAAATTGAAGATGCACCGCGTTGCTGCGAAATTTGTGCCTCAGAACTCGTGAGTTTTTGGCCAAACACTCGATCACTGTTCTTCCCCACCCCCCTACTCACCTGACCTTGCTCCTTGCGATTTTTTCTTGTTCCCCAAACTCAAAAGACCCTTGAAAGGAAGAAGATTTTAGACGATTTCCGAGATTAAGGCAAATGCGACGAAGGAGCTGGAGGACATTACAAAAGAAGCGTACCAGGACTGTTTCAACAAGTGGAAACACCGTTGGGATAAGTGTGTGCGTTGGGGAGGAGAGTACTTTGAAGGGGTCCCAGACCTGTAACTTCTAAATAAAGTACATTTTGTTTTATGACGTCAGTCCGCGTATTTTTTTAACAGACCTCGTATGTTTCAAATCTACAAAACACCCCAGGACAATGTGTACATTCCAAGAATATTACTCCATATAACTTTTACATACGAGGGCGAAAATAACTCAGTATAGCTAATTCGTCTGGTTTCTTTACCTCTTCCTTCATTTTATTTACAATAGCACCTATAGAAAGTTTGTAGAAACTCATTCTAAAGTTACAGTAAAACTATGTGAAAGACACGTGGTTAAGAACAAACATATTAAAGACTTACCATAAACGCTCGGTTTGCCTTTTGTTGTTGTTGCTTTTTGCAAACGACATTATTTTTATTTTTTAAGTTTCTAAACTATATATATAATGAATTTGTAGATCCCATTTGGGGTGAAAACAAGTTACAAGAGAAAATGTGAAGTAATGAACATTAAATGAGATATATTATATACAAAAGTATAAGTAACTTTATACCTAAACTATAAGTTTAGACGAAAAGAGTCCTGTTTTTAATATTTAAGATGGGTATAAACGTCACAGAATCTGATGAAGGCCTATTTTGACCTTTAAAATGGGCACAAACGTCACAGAATCTGATGAAGGCCTATTTTGACCTTTAAATTAGGCACAAACGTCACAGAATCTGATGAAGGTCTGTTTTAATCCTTAAGCTGTGTATAAACATCACAGAATATGATGTTTCTATTTTTATTTTCTAAGAGGGACACTGGCAATACCTTTAGACAATAAAAAATATTTGTGTTTCTGTCTAGTTTCAATACAAACATCAATTTCTGAAAAGGAAATATGTGGTTTCGTTTCTTAAATGAGTACGAACGTCAATTCGGAACGGAATATTTGGGATTTTGCTCAGATTGGTCATTTTCAGAAAGGTTCTAATGTAATGTTTTTTCTTGAACGGACATCAATTAAAACACACACATGTGTAACTATATATATATACATACATATACACATACTGCTAGCCAAAATCTTAAGGCCAATAAACATAAAGAAAAAAATATGCATTTTACATTGTTAGACTCAAACTTATTTGAGTAGAGCTTCGAAAGATGAAAATAAGAAAAGGAAAAATAAAAATAAAACCTTTTAGCATTTAATAAGGAAAATGTGAACACTATGAAATTAGCCTAAATACTAGCTGATCAAAAGTTTTAGACCATACTGAAACGAAACGTTAATCGGTAAACACGTAACGAAATTTAGTCATTCGTCTTCAAGCATTAGTATTGTCAACATCTCCCACTAACATCTCCTGTGTTACATTGGGTAAAAACATGGCAAAGGTTAAAAATTTGACAGAGTTTGAATGTGGCAGAATTGTCGAGCTGCAAAAGCAAGGTCTCTCTCAACGTGAGATTGGGTGAAAAAACCCTGAGGGATACGGAACGAGAATTTCAAGTGGTCGACCCAAGAAAATTTCGCCGACGTTGAGCAGGAAGATTCGACGGGTTGTCTGGTAAGACACCAGCCGATCTTCGAACCAGATTAAGGCCCTTACAAACACAGAATGCAGCTCAAGAACAATAAGACGGAATCTACGAGAAAAAGGCTTTAAAAACCGTAAAGGTCTTCAAAGGCCACGCCTCCTTCCACACCACGAAACAACTCGGTTAAACTTTGCTGAAAAGCACCAAACATGGGACGTAAAAAATGGACGAAGATTCTGTTTTCTGATGAGAAAAACATTCACCTGGATGGTCCAGATGGATTCCAACATTACTGGCACGATAAGGATATCCCACCAGAGACATTTTCTACACGACACAGTGGAGGAGGTTCCATCATGATCTGGGGTGCTTTCTCCTTCCATGGAACAATAGAGATTTAGGTTATAGAGGGGCGTCAAACAGCAGCTGGCTACATTGGCATGTTGGAGAGAGCATCGTTATTGACTGAAATCCCTCGCTTATGTGAAAATGACTGGATCTTTTAGCAGGACAACGCTGCAATCCACAATGCACGCAGGACAAAGAACATTTTCATGGCGAATAACGTGATTCTTTTAAACCATCCAGCGTGTTTACCCGAACTGAACCCAATTGAAAATGTTTGGGGGTGGATGACAAGGGAAGTCTATAGAAATGGGCGTCAATTCCAAACAGTGCATGATCTTCGTGAAGCCATCTTCACCACTTGGAATAACATTCCAGCCAGCCTTCTGCAAACGCTTATATCGACCACGCCAAAGTGAATGTTTGAAGTTATTCACAATGACGGCCGTGCAACTCACTGCTGAGACCTCTTGTTGGGCATTTCCTACCCTGTTTAGGACTTTTTTTTTGGTATGGTTTTAAAGTTTTGACTAGCTAGTATTTAGGCTAATTTCATAGTGTTCACATTTTCCCTATTAAATGCTAAAAAGTGTTTTATTTTTATTTTCCATTTTCTTAATTTCATTTTTCGAAGCTCTATTCAAATAAGTGGTTGAGTCTAACAACGCAAATGCATATTTTTTCTTTATGTTCATTGACCTTAAGGTTTTGTTTAGCAGTGTGTATATATATATATTTAAACAAATTAACATAAGGTTTGACTTGTAGAATCTCATAAAGACACCTTATCTTTATTTTATTTATCTAAGGGATTTCGTAGCCCGCCCTTATCAATAAACTTAAACTAAGAATATCCACTGACCCTACAGTAACTCGAATCCTTTGACAAGATGGAATTTGTCTTTAGCTCTCAAACAAAGCTAATCTTCCGTTCTTGTGTAACCCACGGAACTTCTGCCCAAATGTAACCTACATAATCCCAATGATTTCCAATAATGTTTTTTTTTCTGTTTTTCTCAAGGTCGTCGACTCTTCTATAACGTAAGAAGAAGTTCACCAAACCTTAAAAAAAGCCACTGTGACGAAATTACATGTAATTCACCGGATTCGTTCCAGAACAACAGGCCGTGTCATCCAGTCAATCAAAGTAGCTACGATATCCAAACTTACAGATAACTAAGCTATGTCTTATGGTTGTTCTTATCATTTTGTTCATTTCATAGTCCAACGCCCTGACTGTCGCCCAACCTTTTCCACTAACAGCATCATCAAGATGTCTCCTTAAAAACCAACATATCTTCACACAAAGCACCAGCCGCCAGCAAAGCCACTGGCAAGAACACGCAGACAACAATCTTCATAAAGATTTCCCAACATACTCAACACCCACAGACCATCGTAAACACACAGACAACAATCTTCATTAAGATCTCCCAACATACTCAACACCCACAGACCATCGTAAACACACAGACAACAATCTTCATAAAGATCTCCCAACATACTCAACACCCACAGACCATCGTGTGCGACTCCTCCATTTCCAAGGATAGCATTAAACCAATCAGCCAAGAAAGACAGTCGTATCAAGAATGAAAACTATCCCAACGAAGATTACCAGAAGACAAACAAGTTAAAGCCTACAAACAAAATATCGTCCGACGAAAGCTGCCATTTCTTCGCCTGATTCACCCAGTCCAACTGCACCCAGCTCCAACAAAGACCAGGACCTACTTATCCTAACACCGTTCAGCCTTTTTTCACCTTCATTAGATGTTACTAAACATTACCAAGTGTATCCTGCTATTAATACTAACTTGTATTTTTTAATTCCACAGGAAACACGGTAAGAACAATTTTATTAGAAGACATGGTCGTAAAAGTGTTGGGGGGATACTTCCCTCCCCTACACACTCACATAGCAAATTTCTTTAACTAGAACTGAATCAGTTGATCCTAGGACTGAAAATAGACACATCTTAGCATGCTTAAACAAAAAACCAATGTTCTGGTTTGTTAAACATTAACTAATGAGATTTATATCAATTTACTTTAATCAAGCTGATTAAATAAGTCACGTGTTAATTTTTTGTTTCTTTTGGAATTTCGCGCAAGGCTACACGAGAGCTATCTGACTAGAGAGAAGGTAACTAGCCATCACCACCCACCGCTAACTCATGAGCTACTCTTTTACCAACGAATAATGGAATTGACCGTCCCATTATAACGTCCCCACGGCTGAAAGGAGGAGCATGTTTGGTACGACGGGGATTCAAACCCGCGACCTTCAGATTACGAGTCAAACGCTTTAACCCATCTGGCCATGCCGGGGTCTCACATGTTAATGCTTGTAACTTTTTAATCTTGGAACAGCTCTAGTCATCAGTCATTCTTCAGTATGTATCATCGGTCCTGAATTAAACAATCTCAACAAACGGCAGTAGTTATCAACAAGAAGAAGCTGTTATTAACAAACAACAACAGTTATCAACAAGAAGAAGCTGTTATTAACAAACACCAGCTGTTATCAACAAGAAGAAGCTGTTATTGACAAACACCAGCTGTTATCAACAAGAAGCTGTTATTAACAAACACCAGCTGTTATCAACAAGAAGAAGCTGTTATTAACAAACAACAACAGTTATCAACAAGAAGCTGTTATTAACAAACAACAACAGTTATTAACAAGAAGAAGCTGTTATTAACAAACAACAACAGTTATTAACAAGAAGCTGTTATTAACAAACAACAGCAGTTATTAACAAACAACAACAGTTATCAACAAGAAGAAGCTGTTATTAACAAACAACAGCTGTTATTAACAAGAAGAAGCTGTTATTAACAAACAACAACAGTTATCAACAAGAAGATGCTGTTATTAACAAACACCAGCAGTTATTAACAAGAAGAAGCTGTTATTAACAAACAACAACAGTTATCAACAAGAAGAAGCTGTTATTAACAAACACCAGCTGTTATCAACAAGAAAAAGCTGTTATTAACAAACAACAGCTGTTATCAACAAGAAGAAGCTGTTATTGACAAACACCAGCTGTTATCAACAAGAAGCTGTTATTAACAAACAACAGCTGTTATCAACAAGAAGAAGCTGTTATTAACAAACAACAACAGTTATCAACAAGAAGCTGTTATTAAAAACAACAACAGTTATCAACAAGAAGATGCTGTTATTAACAAACAACAACAGTTATTAACAAGAAGATGCTGTTATTAACAAACAACAACAGTTATTAACAAGAAGCTGTTATTAACAAACAACAACAGTTATTAACAAGAAGAAGCTGTTATTAACAAACACCAGCTGTTATCAACAAGAAGAAGCTGTTATTAACAAACAACAACAGTTATTAACAAGAAGAAGCTGTTATTAACAAACAACAACAGTTATCAATAAGAAGCTGTTATTAACAAACAACAACAGTTAACAACAAGAAGCTGTTATTAACAAACAACAACAGTTATCAACAAGAAGCTGTTATTAAAAAACAACAACAGTTATCAACAAGAAGCTCCCAACTTTCCTTCTTTCGTCCTGTTCCCAGATCTCCACAAACACACCTCCTGTTGATGATGGATGAGAAACCCACTTTAAATAAAAACGTATCTCAGAAATCCTGGTATGATTATTAACACTTTTACTGATAAGGAGAGAACAACGTTTCGATCTTCCTAGATCATCTTCAGGTTGATGTGACGTCGAACATTTATATTTCTAATTAAACCCCCAATCCATCCTTGTTGGTCAAAAAACCCATTAACGTTCACGTGCCACTTAACCCTGAATCATAAAGTGCAGTGAAAACAAATAGAAGTTGCTGACCTACCCTGGTTATCTTTCAGATCCCGAACTTAAAAAGGTACCCAGATTCGGATCGGAGACTCTGACGATGACAATTATCAATAACATTTGTGTTAGTGGTGCTGGTGATAGATCTTTGTAAAGATAGAAGATAAACCGTTTACTAATTCTTGATTTTACTGCGAATGAAATTATTTACATTTTTTATGAAAATGTGGATTTTTCACAAGTGTAAATATTATAAAACTACTGATTTACAAAATAATGAAGATACCAGTTTTTTCAGCTACACTTTAAACGGCGATGCTTCGTTAGCATTATAAGCATATGTTTCGTTCGAAATCGAATTAATTTCAAATATAATTGTTACTTCTTGCTAAAATAATCGTAAACTTTCGTGATAACGAGAAGCCCCCTTGAAGTAACACTGTATCTCAGGACGGCTAGTATGGGTATTAACACTCTTACTAATTGATAACCTGGACGTGAACTAAGAATGTCAAAACGTTGTTCTCTGTTTATTAGTAAAATCGTAAACATTCTTTTTTATCTCATTACCGATTGCTCACAAACTCTCATAATTAGTGCTGCCATCTAGTGATGACTATATACATTTCAAAGATATTTAAGGTTATTATAAACGTTACAATCCAATGCAGTTTTATTTTCTTTTTTTTAAATACAGTTTCAATGACAAAATAAACTCACAGTTAGGACCTGTGATAAATGTTTTGTGTGTTTGGCATAAATCTTCGCTCTAAAAATTGTTACAACAGTGTGGTTTAATTGAAAATAGCTAATATAATAGAATAGGGAAACGTTTTACATATTCCATTACGAAAGAAACGTTTTACATATTCCATTATGAAACAACGAATCCTTTGAGTATTCAGCAAACAAACATTCTTATCAGTGTACAAGTTCAAATAAGCTTTATGTAAAAATATTTTAATTTTTTTTTGTCTCTTGTAATACATTCAGGTGAACAAACCCAATATTTCATTTTTGTATTCACTCTCTTTGTTCCGATCACAAGAGGTTCCATACAGCGAGACAGTAGAGTTGAGAAAAGCTAATTCTTAAAATAATATTATTATACTGTTAGAAGGCAATATTACTGTAAGGAAGATAGAATGAATGACGTTACTGAGCTGGTTGACACAACCCTTGCCTTATGTAATACCAATATGGATTTAGTACCGTCCATAATCGCTTCATTTACATAGCTTACACGTATAGCTTATATGCTACACGTATAGGTCGACTGGGATGATGTACCTTGAGGGGTTCCAACCTTTTTACGCCACATAATCTCAGTTAGTCCTTTGAACCAGCAGCGCACCCTTGACGTATATAAGTTGTATTAATGATATTAAAAAATACTTTTAATGAATAAAAAAAAAGGAGTCAAAATTAATTATTTACTTTTGAGTCATCAATACGAAAGAATCGAATATCAGCTAATGGAATAAGTTGGTTACTCACCAAAACGGCATTCTAATTTTGAGGCGTAGGGTTTACTTTCTTCTTTTTATTGCGGCCTGGCGTGGCCGAATGGTTAAGACACTCGACTCGTAATCCGAGGGTTGCCGGTTCGAATCACCGTCGCTCCAAACATGTTCGCCCTTTCAGCCATGGGGGCATTATAATGTGACGGTCAATCCCACTATTTCGTTGACAAAAGTGTAGCCCAAGAGTTAGCGGTGAGTGGTGATGACTAGCTGCCTTCCCTCTGGTCTTACACTGCTAAATTAGGGACGGTTAGCGCAGATAGCTCTCGTGTAGCTTTGCGCGAAATTCAAAAAACAAACAAACTTTTCAATGTTTTTTCCAAAGATTCTCGCGCACCCCAAGTGGCACGTGCATCATTGGTTGGGAACCACTTATCTTCTTCATAGTAAATATTGTTAGAGACCCAATCTGTTCCACTTGCTGCGATCCATAATGAAATACTCTGTTTCTAAAGCTCCTAAGCCAATCAGCTTGGTAGGTGTACTAGCCAGTCGGTTTTTATCTCTTCTTAGGGTGTAATTAAGAAAGCATTGTTGTGACAAGATGTTGAATTGATGTTCTAAACCTAGTAATTGGTACGGAATAGAGACCAGATATTTTATTTCTTCTATTAATATACTTCTAGTTTTTGTTTGATTTGTTATATAATTCCTTATTTTGGGTTCTAGAAAATATCGGCTTTTCCAAACTGTTGTTTAAATGAAAGCACGATACTACATAAATTGACGCGACTTTACAAGATATCATAGTTGGGACAATGCAATGTTTAAAGCAAATTAAACTGGACTGATTTGGTTTGTTCTTTTTTATTTCGCGCAAAGCTACCCTAAGGCTATCTGAGCTAGCCATTTCTAATTTTGCAATCATCAGCGCCAACTGCCAACTCATGGGTTACTCTTTTACCATAAAATAGTGCGATTGACCGTCACATAATAACACCTCACGACATGTCTGTTGAAAGGGGGATTCGAATTTGTCTCCTGATGATTACGCACATTATAATCGGATACAGGACAGGATTCAACGTGCAGTAACCACTATCGGATCCGATTGCTATAAATTTGTTGTAACAAAAAAAAAAAAAAGGAATATATTTTGGAATATTCTAAGGTAAAAACAAATTATGGGAAACTTTTATTTTTGCATGTGTAATACGTGAGGTACTTGTCCAACAGAAAACAGCTGGATTAATTGTTCTGTTGATGGATTTGGTAGGGGGTTGAACATATCTGATAGACTTATGTTATTAGAGATAAATGACCAACAACAGCTTAAGTGTGTTGTGCTTAAATAGTTTAGAAGAATGTGGTTGAAGATCTAATAATCTCCATGTCACATGGTCTGATGGTTACAACTGGCAATCTGAGGGTCGTGAGTTCGAATCCTAGTTACCAAACATTGATTTGATAAGTGACGCACACGTGAATGGTTCAGAAAGTAAAGGTAATCCATAAATATATTAAGTGATTGTTATTCCCGTAAAGTGGACAAGAACAGGTCACTGAATCAAAATCCTCATGACCTTATCAAAGGACAGTTGTGTTCTGAATCGTTTCAAGGAGTGATTACATGTCTTTTGTTTTGTTTTCCGGATCAAAATAAGACACCCACATTCTGAGTTCTGTGGACTCGTATACCCAGCTTTATGTACAATGTTACTAAGATGAAGGGAACTAGTTTCCTTCGCGTATTTCTAACTATGGTAAAATGTGAATTTCTCGCAAAGCTACACAAGGGTTATCTGTGTCCAGCTTGACCATATTTTCAAAGACACTTCTAGGACGTCCTGGTTGATTTTGTTACACTGTTAAAGTTCGGCTATTTTGACACTTGTCCATCTGCTCGCGCATTTTTCTTTATGTCACACAGTTTTTCTCCACACTGTGCCAACATTTTCCGATAGGTTTCAACCAGGGAAACGCCTTCAGCCGCCGTGCCGACATTTTCCGATAGGTTTCAACCAGAGAAACGCCTTCAGCCGTCCACAAAAATCGAATTACAGATCGCTAGCGAGTACTGACGACTGCACTGCTTTGCCGTTTTCCTGTTCCTAAGAGCCTCAAGTGCACGAGAAGGCACTTTCAAAAGTACATACATCCATACTGCTTCATGGTGTTTACTGCTTTGTTACACCTAGAAAGCTCTAATGTTCCATTCTAAAACGTCCTCGTATTCAGTAACTCTTGTACAACGATCAAAACCTGCATACAGGTGGAAGGGAAACGTTTGTTGTTTCTGAGTAACCAATCACAATTTCATATGATATATCATTTTAGTAATTTTTATTAGTCACGTGTTTTATATTACTCTTGTAAACAGATCACACCTTCGTCCCTCTTCGTCAACTTCGTTCCTAAGACTTTAAGTCAACACGAAACAAGACTGTAATGGGAATAAGTTAGAAATCATATTTAACCGCACATATTCGCACTCGTACAATGATTTTTCTTTATTAAGCCCTCTAGCGTGATAAACATATAACCTTCATAGAACCGTAATTGAACGAACTGAAATATTTCCTACAAATTTACCATTTGGCGCAAAAACGATAGAGAAAAAAATACGATCTTTTCTTTGAAAATTTTCTGGGTGTTTCGGTTTTCTAAACTAATAAATTTTAGGTTCATCTTTAGTGAGCGGAAAAAAAATAGATCAATTAAAAATGATAGCCCTCGCGTGGTTTTGCGCAAAATTCATAACAAACCAAACAATTAACACAATTTATCATTTCCAACTTGTTTCTCTACCGTTTGCCACCAGGGTATCAATATTTTATATTCTGTTAAGTCCATATCTGTACATGTTGCAATAATCTGTATAAAAACTGATCAAAATAAACTGTGTGAAATCATTATTATTTTTTTTGTATGGTTTCTGTAAATTAGGGAAATTGTAACCAAGAAAATCATAAATTATCGAGAAATTTGATGCTTAAATAGTTTAGTAAAATACGTTTAGGAAAACCTATAAGTGATTCTAAAGTTCAAGTAACGTATAACACCTTTCAGTGGTGTATACACGACAAATATCCTGCCTCGTAGCTATTAATCCGTGTTTTTTTTATCAAACGTAGTGAATACAACATATATATTTTATGTATTTCAATACGTAAGGCTCACTCCTTCTCACAACCAGCCGTATTTTTATTTTTTTTATTTTTTTTTGGAATTTCGCACAAATCTACTCGAGGGCTATCTGTGCTAGCGGTCCCTAATTTAGCAGTGTAAGACTAGAGGGAAGGCAGCTAGTCATCACCACCCACCGCCAACTCTTGGGCTACTCTTTTACTAACGAAAAGTGGGATTGACTGACACATTATAGCGCCCCCACGGCTGGGAGGGCGAGCATGTTTAGCGCGACGCGGGCTGTATTTTTTTAATACTTGCTGTAAATCAATCAATTTTACTAACATAAAAAGAATTTAAGCCTTTAGAGTTTTTAATTTCTGGACTTCAAATGATTTTATCCATCAAAAATAAACATTTACTACTTCGACATATAAAAAATTAAAATAGAACGTGCCTCATTTTTCTACAAGAAATAAGAAAAAAAAAGATTAATTTGTCCACTAAACTGACCACAACTACTCTCGAAGCCAGTTTCTAACATCATATACCCAATTCGTGTGACACAACCTCTAAAGCAAATATAACATTAATTACAAAAAATAGGTTTAACTTTCTTTTACGTGCCTCAACTGACGCCTCACGTTACCTTGCATATTATCCCAGTTCACCTAACCCCGCAAATGTACATACTGAAATGTATTAACACCGTTCTCTCGAGTTCGTTACTATATCAAAACATATAAACGATTATTTTTCAGCCTTGAATCATTTAGGAGTTCCAGCATAATTCTCTCATTATTTACTCCTTTGGGTCACATTCAAGAAAAAAAAAACAGTCAATACAACAAGCTAAATATAGACGTTTTATACTCAATATATGCAAACAGATTCACCATAGTTCCTTCTAGTTTGAAACTAAGACTCATTAATTGTTTGATAATGAGAGAAGAGTGACTTTCTTAAAAGACAAAACAGTGTTTCTAATAATTAGTGTTTAAGTACTTATAGCAGGTTTATTTCCACGAACTTGAGATTATTTTTTTCATACAAACTTATAGCTAATTTGTTCTATAAAAAGAGGTATTCTAATGTTTAAGCCACTACCTTTCTTTTATCCCCGATTTTGTTTTGCGTTCGTATACACACAAGTTGGCAGCAAGTAAACTAATTACCCGTTGAAACATCTTTGAGAACCCCGTGGGGTATTTCTTTAATATTAGCTTCACTGCTGTCCTTATGTTCATTTATTTAATTTAGTTTTGAATAACTCATTCTAGAAAGACTCGTCGTGGCCGGGTGGTGAAGACGTTCGACTTGTAATTTGAATCCCCCTTCCTACCAAATATGCTCGTCCTTTCAGCCGTGGATGACTTTATAATGTGATGGTCAATCCCACTATTCGTTGGTAAAAGGGTAGCCCAAGAGTTGACGGTGGGTAGTGATGACTAGCTGCCTTTCCTCTATTCTTATACACTGCTAAATTATGAACGGCTAGCGCAGATAGACCTCGTGTAGCTTTGTGCGAAATTCAAAAACAAACACGAAAATAATTAAACGAAGTAAACTTCCTTTTAGATTAGTTTCAATGTATTAACTTTCGACTAAACAAGTTACTATTGTAACACCAGTTGTGTTTGCACTCATTTCTTATTCTCTCCGTTTAAAATTAAGCAAAACTTCGTGTGTTTTTTAAGTTCGCACAAAGTTACTCGAGGGCTATCTGTGCTAGCGGTCCCTAATTTAGCAGTGTAAGACTAGAGGGAAGGCAGCTGGTCATCACCACCCACCGCCAACTCTTGGGCTACTCTTTTACCAACGAATAGTGGGAGTGACCGTCACATTATAACGCCCCCACGGCTGAAAGGGCGAACATGTTTGGCACGACGGGGATGCGAACCCTCAGATTACGAGTCACACGCCTTCACCACCTGGCCGTGCCGGACCTACAAATCTTCGTTGTCGTAACGTTAGTAAAATTTACATTCGTATTTAAAATTTAAACAACTATCAAATGAAATATGAAATCTCAAAATAAAGATTGTGGTTCTCACGAAAAACTTCTTTAATTGTAAGTAATATACGTGTGAAAACAAAAAGGGTAACAAAAAAAATACTGTAATATGTGGAAATTGATTGGTGCTTATTAAACAGTGTATTTAACTCCCTCTAGTGGCAAGTATTGGTACCCTAAAACTTTGAGTTCTAACCAGAAAATTATCTGTGTCCCACATTATTATGAAGACAAAAACCGTAATTTGATACACTGTTTAGTAGACTACACCAAATTGACGAAACAGATCCTGTAACATCTAAAGTTCCTTTTCTAAAACTTATAGGAATTTTGTTGTCTAATACGTAATAACTTTGCGTTATAAAGTGAACAAATAAACTTGATGTTTAGATAAAAACGAGACCCCCCAGTGACTCAGCGATATGTCTGCAGACTTACAACACTAAAAACCGCGTTTCAATACCCGTTGTGGGTAGAGCTCAGATAGCCCATCGTGTAGTTTTGTGCTTAATTGAAAACAAACAATATATAAATGAAATACTTGTGTTTTAAACAGTTAGAATGTATGATTTCTCATATTCAAATGATAAACGTTTCGAAAAACAAACAAGAAAATTGTGAAGTTAAATTGTTAATTTCTAGTCCAAAATTTTAATTATAATTTTAAAAACATTAAATAAAAATTGCAATCTGATATAACATGAAATTAACTCATTAACATGTTTTTTTTCTGTGCCATATGGTGCTTTTCACCCATTTTTTTATTAAACAAAAATTACTTAAGAAATTGTGGTACACAAAATATTATTGCAATTGATACGAGTGTACAAGAAAAAAATACACGTAACAAACTGATGTTATAGGAGTATTGAAAAAATACATTTAACGTAACAAATTGATGTTATAGGAGTACTGAAAAAATACATTTAACGTAACAAATTGATGTTATAGGAGTATTGAAAAAATACATTTAACGTAACAAATTGATGTTATAGGAGTATTGAAAAAATACATTTAACGTAACAAATTGATGTTATAGGAGTATTGAAAAAATACATTTAACGTAACAAATTGATGTTATAGGAGTATTGAAAAAATACATTTAACGTAATAAATTGATGTTACAGGAGTATTGAAAAAATACATTTAACGTAATAAATTGATATTATAAGAGTATTGAAAAAATACATTTAACGTAACAAATTAATATTATAGGAGTATTAAAAATACACTTAAAATTAGTATTATTGGAGTACTGAAAATACGCTTAACGTAACAAATCCATATTATATGAGTACTGAAAAAATACGCTTCAACATAACAAACTAATATATTATGAAGAGTTACTAAGTTTCACAAACATTGTTTGTTCTTTACAAAGAAATATACGAAAAAAGAAAGCGTGGATTTTCCAACGTGCAGAGAATAATAACAGCCATTTATTTAGCTTATCCTCCAGAAGTCATGGGTCATTAGTCGCCTCTATTTTTTTTAGTAATCTCAGCTTTCTGGGTGTGGTAGAGATTAAACCCATGAAGATTCAGATTAGAATACGACATTTGTAAAAGTTAACGCCCAACTGCAGTCGAGCAAGACCTGCAGACCGAGACTGTAACAATGATATAAGAGATGTCTAAAGTTTTCTGAATGTCAAGTTAAATCATATCATACAAGCTAGTTTTTTCTTTGTTTGAGTTTAAAAAACTGAGGCCACCTATTCGTTTAAGTTTCGTATTATATTTAATAACTTCTCTTTTTGTTAAGTTGCACTCTTAAGTATAAACGTTATTAAAACACATTTAGATGTTTATGCAGAAAGAAACGTTTGAATTAATTTAACTAAGAAAGTTAAAAGTGTTAGCTCTAAGTAATCTCAGTTCTGTTTGTTTTTTTTATTTGGTTATCAGTTGTTTGTTAGCAAGAGGTAGCTGCGGATTTTAATTATGTTCAGATGAGCCTAGAAAATTCTAACTGACGTCAGAATTTATATTGTACATTCAAAGTTAGATTGTATATATGAGATAGCTCCAAAGCATATAACGAGTTTTCAGGAAGACAATAAAACGAATTATTCGGTGTGTTAGCTATCACGGCTACTTTGTGCGAGTACTTTAATTTCATTTTACGTTAACCCTACGGAAGTTTGTAACGTAGGCTTACAATATTTTACAGCATTGTACAAGTGTTCAAGTTTCTAGAAACGTTCAAGAAGGAAATAATCTATTCTAGCTTAAGTGGACTAGACTTTAAATTATTTTCACCAGATAATTTCAAAGAATACGCCAACGAAAAAAACAATAATACGACAATATTTTATAAGTTACAAAAATTAATAAGTTTTCTTTTCGCTTGATTTAATACACAGAAAGATAAACTGTTTTGTTGACCTTTTCAACTGCTTAAAGTTCACGATACAAATTTCTAAATATTCGCATGTCCTCAAGACTTTTACTTTTTCTAAAGACACAATATTATACATACATAAACATCCTGAAACGTTTGTAAATACAACATGTTGCATTTCTAAAAATAGTTGTGTTAATGAAGTTTAGTATTAATTCTCGTATACAGGGTTACCTGAATCACTTTTTATGTCCATAAACCAAAGGTTTTTTATATACTGGACTGTGATTAGAGATCGAAGGTGTCGCCACCGGGTGGAAATCTAATGAACTAGCCTCGTAAGTGTTAACATGGGGGTTGTATGGCTGGGAGTCATCTATTGTATAAGATGACCAAGCGGGATATGGTGCAAAAGTACTGCTATACAAAATAGCCTTCTTCGGGACCTTTACTGACCCACTATAGCCAGATCCCGATGACTGTGTTTGATCTGATTGACCAACTATGTTGTAAGTGTTGTCACTGACTTTAAGCTGTTTTATAGCATTAAAATCATAGTTGGCGCCACTCTTACTCAACGAGATCGGCTTATACTGTCCGTGCTGAGGCGAGTCTAAGTTATTAGTTGGAAAAGTATTGGCAACTTTGTAGTACTTGTTTCTTTGATATGGGACTTGGACGACATTGTTCGCTTTAGAAGTGTAGTACAAAGGCTGATTGGCAGGTCTGTAGTAATACGAAGATGTAGGACTGAAGTAATACTGTTGCGGATATGAGCGACGGCGGAATATATTTGACATGAAGTTTCTTAAACGATCTGTCAACGACGGCCGTTGGTAATAATTATAATACGTACTCCATAAATATGGATACTGACCGAAATACTGCGTGTAGCTGTGAGGATAATATCTCGGTAGAAGTTGTCTTTCCCGCCGAGAGGTGACGCGCTGATCGGTTTGTTCTTCTTTACGTTCCGTTACACAGGAGCCAATAAAAAGAGCCACTAAGATCAAACCCTGATAAACGAAAAAAATATATATATATAGGATAAATAAACTAGCAACCAAATTTCTTATTTTTCTTAATATACATGCAACATGTCATTTCAACAAGGTTTTACGACCTCGAACTCATTAATTTCAAAGAATTTTTTTTTTTACTTAGATTCCGCTAATGATCAAACTAAACGCATTATAGTGAAAGTAGAGAGAACTGTTCCATATACACAGTTATTTGTGCTCAGTTTCAGTTAACATTTGAGTGAACTGTTTAGCTTTTCCTGCCAGCTGATGATATAAAACTATACATCAATATGTTTCACTGAAGCTAGTTATCATACGAACTTGCATCTTTGAACCTCGTATCGAATAAGCCCGGCACGGCCAGGTGGTTAAGGCACTCAACTCGTAATCTGAGTGTTGCGGGTTCGAATCCCTGTCACACCAAACATGATCGCCCTTTCAGCCGTGGGGACATTATAATGTGACGATCAATCGCACTATTTGTTGGTAAAAAGGTAGCACAAGAGTTGGCGGTGGGTGTTGATAACTAGCTGCCTTCCCTCTAGTCTTACACCGCTAAAATATGAACGGCTAGCGCATATAGCTTTCGTATAGCTTTACGCGAAATTCAAAACAAATCGTATCGAATAATTTTTTATGGTTTGTAATCCTCACACATAATTATTTTCAAAAACTTCTTAATTTTACCAGTTAACGATGTATTAGGTTGAGGAATAATTCGTGATCGTTTTTAAATAATTTCATTCAAGCATTACATGTAAGACTATACAATACTTCAATGCATGAACACATTACACCCAAAACATTTATTATGATACTTTATTTCATGTAATACCTAGGTATATAGTATGCATTGTTTTAAACGAAATTGCAAGAAATTAAATGCGAAAAGCAGATGGTGTCGAAAATGCTCGATTTTGTCCACTTGACATTCCATTTAATGAGCTGAAAATGAAAGCAAAAATTAAAGACATGTGAAAATCAAACACACCATCTATTAGAGCAAAAAATTATCTACCAAATGACATGAAATATTTTGCGAAAGCGTTTCATTTATGAATATATTTTGTTAACTTGAAAAAACGCTCACGAATTATTCCTCAACCCAATATTAAGACAGACTTTGTTTTATCTTACTTAGATTTCCAAAACCTGTCTGAAAACTTCGGTCACTAGCAGCGGGTAAGTGGCGACATGAGATCACCACGTTTTTACTGCAGTTAAGCACCCGGAAATGGCACGAAGGTTTTCGAAAATAATATATTAAATATTCAAGTTCTTCTTGGGTGTGCCACATTCTTAAGCACCTGTTAGTTTCACGTGACTTTACCATTAACCTCTAACCGTTTTTGTTTTGTTTTTTTTTGCTTTTAGCACGTTCGTCTACACTCCAGCCTTTTATTATTCCCCTAAAGTACATTTATTTGTATTAAAAAGTGCTTAGCTTCAAATGAAAATTATAGATATACTGTAAAATTATTTGTGAGTATGTTTGGTTTATATGCAGTCTTTTATTAGGTTAATAACTATTCAATATACAGTAACGTAAAAGGAAAAAAAAAAAAAAACGGGTATATTAAGATATAGGAAAATATGTTTCATCCACCAGGGTGAGTTGTTTAATAAGTGAATATGAAACTCCACTGTAAATTAAGAATAGTTTGAAGCTTAATCATGAGACAATATTAAAAAAATTGTCAATAATGGTGTAATTGTAACTTCGCACACAAGTTGTATGAAGTCCACAAAAGAATGTTAAGATACGTGTAAAGAAAGTGTACGGCTGTATATGTATAGACGTATACGAACTGATACATTTTTAACGTTACTCAGGTTCATCATCGTATAGAAAATTATGGCCTTATGGTTGACGTGCCAGTCTGCGGATCGGAAGGTCCTATGTTGAAATCGTGATATACTGCTTAACACCATTTGTACTTTCAGTTATGAGCACTTTAATATAAGTGACAACCAATTTCGCTACTTAGTTAAGAGTAGTCTTCCGCTGGTACAGCGGTAAGTCTATGGATTTACAACGTTAAAATCAGGGGTTCAATTCCCCTCGGTGGACTCAGCAGATAGCCCGATGTGGCTTTGTTATAAGAAAACACACACAGTTAAGAGTAGTTGGAAGGTGTTGATGATCTAAATTGCACACGAAAATTGGAGTGTCTGACCTGAAAGTTTAGACTCTTACATCAAAAATGCCAGATGATAAAAGTTTATAAATAGAGCTTTATAAATTAAGCCAATTGTGGTTTTTCCAGATATTAAGCGATTGACAGAAAAGTGAATGGATTTCTAAACTCCATTTACAGACAATTCAGTTACAAAAAGCATCTCAGTATAAATTTATGGAAAACTCTGGGAAATATAGGATCGTATTGTCCAAAAGATGTGAATGTTAGAAATTTGAAATGGGAAAGGTTAATTTATTGAAGACAAAAAATGAACGAAGTATTTGGAAGCAGTTGGACTGATAAATATATATATTATATGTAGAAGCCAAATAACATTCATTGAAATAGGGAGAAGATATCAAAATGGTATTTGTTTCTCTTGGTGACAACAAACTCCTAAATTTACAAGTCGGACTACCTCGATTTGATGCACGTTACACAAGTGGGCGTTTATCTTATCAGCACGAGGCGTGTAAGAGTTGTTTGTTGTATGACCCACGAGCAGGGAGATTTATATGTAAGGCTGTTATCGAGGTCAATGACTCGACGAATTCAGCCTTCTGCTTATGAAATGTTCCCACTGCCTGGAACCAGATAATGTAACCGCAGGAAGCTTATTTTTTACAGCAGAAGGTAAGTTTTTTGTTTGTTTTGTTTTCTTTTATATATATCCTGATAGTTCAAATGGACCCGGCATCCGAGGGTCGCGGGTTCAAATCCCCGTTGCACCAAACATGCTCATCCTTTCAACCGTGGGGGAGTAATAATGTTACGGTCAATCCCACTATTCGTTGGTAAAAGAGTAAACCAAGAGTTGGTGGTGGGTGATGATGACTAGCTACCTTCCCTATAGTCTTACACTGCTAAACTAGGGACGGCTAGCGCAGATAGTCCTCCTGTAGCTTTGAGTGAAATTCAAACCAAACAAACACACACAACTCGTGCATGTGGTGAGGGAAAGGTGAACAAGAGGTAACAATCTCAGTACTAACTTATTAAATCAAAACAAATAAATCAACTTACGTTCAGTTCATTCGAACTGGTTTGGTTTGTTCTGAATTTCGCGCAAAGCTCCACGAGGGCTATCTGCACTAGTCGTCCCTAACTTAGCCGTGTAAGACTAGAGGGAAGACAACTAGTGATCACCACCCACTTCCAACGCTTGGGCTGCTCTTTTTTTAACCAACGAATAATGAGACTGATCGTCACATTGTAACGTCCTCACAGCTGAAAAGGCGAGTATATTTGGTGTCACCGGAATTCGAACCCTCAACTCTCATATTACGAGTCGAGCGCCCTAACCACTTGGTCATGTCGGACCTTGATATACACGGTTTATAAAACTCTAACAGTTTATTTCGTTAATACCATCTTTTATCGTAATCAGATTAAACTTTTAGAGCGTACAATTTCCTCAGATATGATTCTAATGCAAAATCGAACACTTCTATTAAATAATATTTAAATTTATAATGTTTTATATTGACATCTCTTTTCTCTAGTAGACAAGGTTGAATAAATATACTAGCAATTTCTGCGTGTCAAATGAAATCCATCTTCGGGTACTAATTACAATTATTACACTAATAATAACTTAAACGTCATTCTCCAACAAACTGTGAGCTATTTTGAATGTTAAAATAAGTATCTCTTCTAAATATTGATGTTACTTCTTCTGATAGGTCTTATTTTTAGCCGCGGCATATCGGCTCATTGAACGGTTCCCATATTCTTTTTTTAACTTCAAACTTTTTTCATTTTAACATAAAGGAAAAAAAAAACATTTGAAAGTAATATATAAATATAACTAAGTGTAATGTTTCTCATAGCAGTAATTAATTATTTTGTACAATAACAGTTAAACTGTAAAGTATAAAAACTTCTGGTTATGGTTTTAATAGAGCGTGCTAAATTACAGTCTCGGACTCAGGAGGTCAAACCCTTTCTATTGATCTGTTTAACCGCGTCAAAAGTCCAATAGTAATACTAATTGATTCTAATCCTCAAAATAATTTAAACTTGAGGGTAGAGATACTGGTTAGTAATAAAATTGAACCGGTTATAAGCGCGCCCCTAGATTAGTATCACTGGCCCACAAAAACGTAGCTGATAAAAAGGGGAAGAAGCCTCGTAGATTAATTTACTAAAATCCTGCCAAAACAATTTCAAATGCCGTGGCTGTCGAGGCTTCCCTCTTGTTTGTACAGTAAAGATTCTAATTGTTCTTTCTTCGGGTGATAAGTCAGCAGATATTTTCTGATTTGAGGCTTTGCATTCGTATGAGCAATAAATATCTTCTAGTCGCATCAAACATGCTCGCCCTTTCAGCCATAGGGGCGTTAAATGTGACGGTCAATTACTCTTTGGTATTAGAGTAACCCAAGAGTTGACGGTGGGTGGTGATGACTAGCTGCCTTCCCTCAAGTCTTACACTGCTATATTAGTGATGTCTGATGCAGATAGCCCTCGTGTAACTTTGGGCAAAATTCAAAAAACAAATAAATACAAGAAATAATATTCCTTACAATTTAAATCATAAACTTCCTACCTTCAGATTTAAAGACATCGTCTTCTAAAACAAAGTTACGTTGTTCCCTCTCAGGGCACCTGCTGGTTCGCCTGGTTCTTACCATCAGCGATATCTGCCTGTTCTTCCGCGTGGCTCTTCGCTTTTATAAAGTGCCTTTCACTCTTGTGTATCACCCAGCTTCAGAACGAGTTCAGGTGTATGTAATTAATCTAAGCTTACGCTCGGGTTTACTTTCTTCACGGCCACTGACGCAGGTCAATGTTACTATTTCTCACGTGCTATACTTTCTAAGCGCTGCTGCTGTTCACGGCTGAAAAATGTAGAATGTTAGTACTGAGACTGTTACCTCTTGTTCACCTTTCCATGGTTCCACAAGAGTTGTGTGTGTTTAGTTCGGTTTGGTTTGAATTTCACGCAAAGCTACACGAGGATTATCTGCGCTAGCCGTCCCTAATTTAGCAGTGTAAGACTAGAAGGAAAGCAACTAGTCATCACCACCCACCGCCAAATCTTGGGATATTCTGTTTTCAAAGAATAGTTGGATTGACAGTCACGGCTGAAAGGGCGAGCATTTTTGGTGTGACGGGGATTCGAACCCACGACCGTCAGATTACGAGTCAAGTGCCTCAACCACCTAGTCATGCCGGGCCTTTAGTAGTAAATCTGACAAACTCTTATATGTGTGTGTGTTTTTCTTATAGGAAAACCACATCAGGCTATCTGCTGAGCACACCGGGGGAACCGAACCCTGATTTTAGCTTTGTAAATCCATAGACTTACCGCTGGATTCTAACCCGCGACCCTCGCATTACGAGTCGAGTGCCTTAACCACCTGGCCATGTCGGGTCCCTTACTTGTGGAAAGGTAGGGAACCCAAAATGAACTTGTTGTGGAAAAGAAGAGAACACAAATAACTTGTGGAAAGGAAGATAAAACAGAATAACTTCTTTGTTTATTTAGAACGTGGAAAATCGATTAATAAAGCTAATGTCAGAATATTTATCCAATATTTATTTTTATTGTTCATATTTGTAAGATAAATATTTCTGGGTTTTTAACTATAAAATCCTGATGGAGCGGAGAGGATCATTGCACTCGAGACTTGTGTCAGGCTTGACTGGACTATTCAAACACAGCTCGCGCGGCTTTCCCCAAACTCCGTGTTTCTTGGCAAGCTACTTGATGCATACAAATAATCTGACGCAAGCATGGTAAACTTGACGTCGAGGTTAGCCTAAATAATTACCTTGAACTACTAAACGTTCTATCTTACTTCGGCTTGAATTCACAGGGTAAGCACGATTAATAATTTTGTTATTTATCGTGAAATCGGAAAAAAAAAAGTTTGGAAACCTAGTGGTGAAAGACTGGAATTACATAAGCAGCTTTCAACACTTTTAGAAAAACTATTGCTCATAACTACTGAGTTTCTTCGTTCCAAATGTTTGATGTCAGTTTAGATGTAGAGTTTGCTCTTCTGCTTATCCTGAGGCTGTTTGTTTTTTTTAATTTCGCACAAAGTTACACGAGGGCTATCTACGTCATCCGTCCCTAATTTAGCAGTGTAAGACTAGAGGAAAACCAGCTAGTCATTACCACCCACTGTCAACTCTTGGGTTAATCTTTTACCAACGAATAGTGAGATTAACCGTCACGTTATAACGCCCCCAGAGTTGAAAGGGCGAGCATGTTTGGTGCGACGGGGTTTCGAACCCACGACCCTCAGGTTATGAGTCGAGTGTCTTAACGAACTGGCCATGCGAGGCCTCATAATCTGAGAAAAATAGACAAAATACTTGATTAAAATCAACATAGTAGGAGAGGAAATGTAACAGCTAATTTCGCTATGAAAGGTTGTCTCTCAATAACTTCATTTAGAAAGTTCACCTAAAATTCACAAACAAAATAAATGGAAAGAAACTTCGTTAAATCTTGTAGTCGAGTAAATCATTTTTTAAAGTCCCGGTTGCAGGGTGCGACATCTGTTGATGAATAAAGATATTACATAATTTCATATATCACCTCAAATACAACACCTAAATCGCAAGATCGTATACTTTTCATGAACTCATTATCATTACTATGATAAATACGCGGGAATAATGTTATAGGCTTATTCACCCGGATGTTTAAATCTTTTACATATGTTATTGTTATTGTTGTTTATAATTTATGACGAAATGGCGAAGGTGTATCTATATCTTACAATGTTTTAATAACTTTTGCAGAATCGTTCCTTGGAAGGAAAGGTCAAATTATGCACCACAGCAGAACATTTCCAGAGTTTTCCTTCTGTCAGAAATAATAATGTTATTTAAAATATAAATAATTTACCAGTTTGCCCTTAGCGAAAGCCCCCTCACAATATTCTAAACGCTGGGCTCGAGAGCACGTAACTTTAGTTTTAATTAACTATTTTAATTAATATGTCCTTATCATACGTTGACTTACTTTGATTAGACCTTTTCAACACAGCTATTGATATTCATTCGGCTAATGATAAAAACACACGAAATCACACCAACTTTTATTTAAAAGATTCATAGTTTTTATCTACACCAGGGGCTCACAAGTGAACCTCAGACAGCTGGCAAGATCTTTTCAAAATCGTGTGCGTCAACGAACACAAAATATAACAAACGATTTTAACTTTACGTTAACTAATCTTCTATTTATATAAAATGTTTGTGTGGACTGAATTCAAATATACGAAACGTTTCAAAATGCTAATAAAAATCAACTTTACACTTTACCAGACGATAATATAAATCAGAAGTTGTCACTAGATGGCAATGTTAATTATAAATTAAAAATATGATATTTATCAAGATCCCTTTAAGTTAATTGTTATTAATTTCGTGTTTCTTTAAGTGATATATTTTAAATCATCTTTCAAGAAATTATTAACTCGACTTTCGATTTATCAGAGGAAACACTTTGCGAACACACGTGTTTGATTACTACAATAGCGAACCCACGTTTTTGATTATTTCAGTATTCACAAATTGTATAATATCACCTTTGTTTATTTTCTTCAGCAAGACTTGTTTTTAAGACCTAAGGTGCTGTTAAATTTTTACCTGTCAAGACCATATTTAATAGAAAATAAACGTTGTGACGTGTTTTCTTTGTAAGACTTCTTTACGTTTCGTTTTGTAATATTATGGTGATTCCATTACAATTATAAGATGATCTGTATGGATGCATGGCCATAATAATGAGACTAACTGTCGCATTATAACGCCCTCACGGCTGAAAGGGCGAGTATGTTTGGTGTGACGGAAATTCAAAACCACGACCCTGAGAGTACGAGTGTCTTAATCACCTGGCCATACCGGGCCTGGCAATTTTTATATTCTCATATTACAGATGGCCTGGCATGGCCAGGTGGGTTAAGGCGTTCGACCCGTAATCTGAGAGTCGCGGTTTCGAATTCCCGTCGCACCAAACGTGCTTGCCCTTTCAGCCGTGGAAGCATTATAATGTGACGATCAATCCCACTATTCGTTGGGAGTAGCTCACGAGTTGGCGGTGGGTGGTGATGACTAGCTGCCTTTCCTCTAGTCTTACACTGCTAAATTAGGGACGTCTAGCGCAGATAGCCTTTGTATAGCTTTGCGCGAAATTAAAAAAAAAACATATTGTAGATAATTCGACTTCAAAAGTCTCTCACAGCTTGTTTACTTCCTTGTTTTTCATAGTGTGATGCCACTGTTTTCTGAGTATCTATGTTTCTATTGTGACAGTGGGTTATATATATATTCAGTTGTATATAGACTGAGTCATTTTTTTATATGTTTCGCTATAGTGAGAGTGGCAGATTTCAATTCACAATATCGCTTGTCTTTAATAAAATTGTCATCATGACTTACAACATATACATTGACCTAGTCATTTTCATGACAGGGTTTTATTAGACGTTTCTTCAAAGGGCAACCGAAACGACGATATGGTAAGATACATATTGCAGAATTTAGAAATCTGTTCTTGTAGGTCACGAAACGAATCACCTTTACTATACCTTCATCTTGTCCCAGAGATTAGTAATACCACAGAGAGTAGACATTTGGAATGATTCTATTCCAATAAAGATCGTTGTTTCATTTAGGAGCGGGCAAAAAATAAGCCTAGTGTGGTGTCTTTTGAGAGTTCAGTGAATTCTTAAAAATTAAATATGATCAAATGAAACTTCTTAAAGTTTCCAATTTTGAATTATACGCAAAGAACGCTTAGAATACAAGTTGAGGTTTGGTGAGATCGAGACAAGTAACTAGGATACAACCACCATGTTCTACAGAGACGGTCAAACATTTGTCAACTGATTACATGCCGAATAAACAGTTTTGTTTGTTTTAATATGCAGGGTATGTCAAAAGAAGCGTAGAGATTAAACTTTAGAACTGTAATAATCGACAGCGACATCTATTGATGTAACTTATGTTTATTACTTATTTGTTTGAATTCCGCACAAAGATACACGAGGAATATTTGTGCTAGCCGTCCCTAATTTAACAGTGGAAGGCTAGAGGGAAGGAGACTATTCATCGCTACACACCGCCAACTCTTAGGCTACTCTTTTACCAATGGATTGACCGCACATAATAACGCCTCCACGGCTAAAAGGGCGAGTATGCTTGGTATAGCAGGGATTCGAACCTACAACCCTCAGATTACGAGTCGATCGCCCTAACCACTAGACCATGCCGGAGCCCGCTTATCGTTTATGAAACTTTTAAATCGTTAATATTTCCTACAACCACTTAGTATAAGATATAATGACCGATTAATGGCGTGCTCTAAAGATGAAGACTTCCATTGCAGAGGTCAAAAGTTTCGTGCAAAAAGCCATTAATTTCTATCTTTGTAATACCTGTTACATCCTATAATGTCCTTATAAGTTCTGTAATGTTTAGGAACAGGTCACGCAACAACGCCATTGTTGCTAATACTGTATGACAGGTGGCTCCCTCTAATCAAAAACCAAAATTACCCTTGATGACTTGTTCAGAAGAAACAAGTTTAACACCGAGCAGCAATGATGGAACTTTCATTTGTGAAGTAAAGATCAAAGACAGTTAAATCTGTTCCATATTCCACCTGCCCATCATTCATCTTCATTGTGAAACCAGTACACTTTGGAAAACCTAAATATATATATATATAATTCCTACCTTTTAACATTTTTGGCGGGCCCTGTATTACTATTATTTGTTGAATAATATGAAATGGTATTCTGATCAATTTTTGCAATGGTACATTAGAAGATACTATTATTTAAATGATTTATCTAAATGAATTTAGTGTAATTTGATAGTTTAGTGTGTATGTGTTTTCTCATAGCAAAGCCACAGCTGGCCATCTGCTGAGTCCACCGAGAGAATCGAACTCCTAATTTTAGCGTTGTAAATCTGTAAACTTACCGCTGTACCATCGGGGAACTGATAGCTTAGCTCTGAGTGAAATTAGTTTTATTATGATTATTGTCCATAATAGTTGCATAACGGTATGTCTACAAAGTTTTCCACCGCTAGATATGGGGATTCGATACACCTCGTGGGCAGAGCATAGGTAGCCCAATGTGTAGCTTTGCGCTTAATTACAAACAACCACTCTTCCTAAAATTTTGTTTTGTTTTGAATTTCGCGCAAAGCTACTCGAGGGCTATCTGCGCTAGCCGTCCCTAATTTAGCCATGTAAGACTAGAGGGAAGGCAGCTAGTCATCACCACCCATCGCCAACTCTTGGGCTACTCTTTTACCAACGAAAAGTGGGATTGGCCGTAACATTATAATGCCCCCACGGCTGAAAGGGCGAGCATGTTTGGTGCGACCGGAATTCGAACCCACGACCCTCGGATTACGAGTCAAACGCCCTAACACGCTTGGGCATGCTGGGCTCTTCCTAAAATATTACGAACAATTTTTATAAATCTTTTATTTAAGTGTTTTTGAAACAGCTTAACATTTTTCGTCTGACTAATATGTAAGTTTGTGTTGTTTTGTTTTCGTAACGAGTCAGTTATGTGTGTAAAACATTCAACTTTATTCCATGATGACGAGAAACCCACTTGAGATGGCTGGTGTGGGTAGTAAAACTTTTATTAAAATAAAGTACAGAATGGCTGATGTGGGTAGTAAAACTTTTATTAAAATAAAGTACAGAATGGCTGATGTGGGTAGTAAAACTTTTATTAAAATAAAGTATAGAATGGCTGGTGTGGGGAGTAAAACTTTTATTAAAATAAAGTATAGAACGGCTGGTGTGGGTAGTAAAACTTTTATTAAAATAAAGTATAGAATGGCTGGTGTGGGTAGTAAAACTTTTATTAAAATAAAGTATAGAATGGCTGGTGTGGGTAGTAAAACTTTTATTAAAATAAAGTATAGAATGGCTGGTGTGGGTAGTAAAACTTTTATTAAAATAAAGTATAGAATGGCTGGTGTGGGTAGTAAAACTTTTATTAAAATAAAGTATAGAACAACGTTTCGACTTTCTTAGGTCATCTTCAGGTTAACAAAGTGAGTTTGCAACTGACCGCTGTCGGGCACGTGTCTTAGGGACGAGAGAATAAACTTATTTATAACTTAACATATTCTGCAACGCCCCCTACAGTCCCGTACCCGTTTACAGTTCAATTGTATTATATAATTTCACTCAAAATTAGATATGTAATTTTATTCTTGTCCCTAAAACAGCAGAATTGCTGGTGTTATATACAGTTGCTTTGTTGTTTGTTCTATTTTTTGTTTGTTTTGGCTCGTATCTATGCCTGGTACTTTAATTTTTTATTTCTTCTGACCGTTTTTTATATGTGGTGTCTTTGTTTTGTTCGTTTTGGCTGTTTTTTATGCGTAGTTTGATTTTCTTTTAGCAGAGCTGTTTAGCTAAGTTTTAATTATAATTGTACATTTAGTAATGAAAGCACCAAACTCGGTGAACAAGTTGATTAATATATAATTAGTCATTCAAGAATGGAAAGCATTTTAAATTGCATCCGTATATAAAGTTTTCAGGAGTCTAAAGTGGTCACCATGTATATTGGCTGCTCAGAGTTCGTGAAACATGTTTTAAAATATAAAAATGTGATTCTTATTACGTTACTCACATTAAATGTGGTAAGTTATTTGTAAATATGTTACATTTAAATTCGGTAAGTAATGTGTAAATACGTCACACTGTTTTCTTTGTTTTAGACAATCTGTCGACATAAAAAAATAGAACGATCTATTTGACGATTCATCATTTGTTTAAGTTTATGTATAATAAATGTCTTGCATAAGCGAACAAAAAAAACGCACTGGTTTAAACAACCTATCATTATGTAACGTTACTTGTACCGGTGTCCAAAATTCAATTGATATTGATGTATGTGTGTGTTTCTTATAGTAAAGCCACATCTGGTTATCTGCTGTGTTTACTGAGGGAAATCGAGCCCCTAATTTTAGTATTGTAAATCCGTAGATTCACTGTTGTCCCAGCGGGAGACTGCCATTGATGTACGTAGTATAAATAACATAAAGCCTCCACTGACACGATGGTATGTCTGCGGTCTTAAACTGTCAGAAACCGTGATGAACAGAGCACAGACAACCCTTTGTGTAGCTTTGTGCATAATACCAAACAAACGTAAAACATATTGGCTTCCCGCTGCCCATAAAAGTAGTAACCAGTTCCAGGATGCAGAGATGATTAACCAAAACCAGTAAGAGGATTTCACCAAAGGTCACCTCATTTAAATAAGTAAGCCAATAACTGATGCCTTTTCACGCAATAGGTTATCCTTGTTTCTGAAGTTCCGGACTGTCACAAATGGTAAGCAGCAACTGACCTCAATGAAAGGAGACCTGGGCCTCTTCTCACGCATGTACATTGCATGTTAGACTCCAGATGGAAGGCTAAATTTGTTCTTTCGCCATAAGAATCAAATGTGGCCACCATCATTGCCACAAGGAGGAACACTCCATCTGGGCACTAGTAGCAATCTGGTAGATTGCCTTGAAGGACTAGTTTAGGCTACTTCTCAGCCCCCTGATGTCATCTGGACAATCATTGACGAAGTAGTTACCATCCAGATGGTAAAACCAGGTACCACAAAAGCATATGATGAGTATTTTCAGCATGTGTTCAACCCATGTGTCAAAATATATCTTCAACGAGTGAAACGCCTTGACCTGTTTTGAGACAGGTAGGTACCCCTAACAACCTAAAAGGCACTGCCAGAACGAAACGTGGGGAAGGGATGAGTAGACATGTCACTGGTTCTGCATCCATAACTGTTAATTGTTAAAAATTTTGGTATGTGGATGAGGTTGAGAAATGACTCAGATTTTATTTCACAGTATGTCATCAGTTCACTAAGAAAACAGGACAAGGAAGTCATAACTATCGATGGCCAATCAATGTATTTCTACTCTCAGTGCTGAATCAAGACTATCGTAAGGCCTAGGCACCTTCTGTTCCTTAGCCCTACCAGCTGTATAGCTAAAACAAAAGTTATATAAATTATAGATATATAAATTATAAATTCTGGTTTGAAATTTAAGTATTTATGTGAGTATAATGTCTACTTATTGTTTATGTGCGTTAATACACTGTAGCTAAATATCGACGTGTATTTTTGTTAATGTAAGTACACGAACTAATGCGTATATACAAAGACACATCGTATAACTTAAAGTTGTAATAAAGTTTTTAAAATATGTATTTATATGCTTATTATTTTATTGGCCCTCTAAGATTAACTTTTAAGGAAAATTTTCACGGATTCATAGTTTTCCTAGGCCCTAGGCACTGTACCTATTGTGCCTAATAAATAAAGCCGCCTAGGAAACATGGAATGACTTACCAGGGTTTACTGACGCCCTGTTTAGACTAGCTTCTGCCTTTAATCGTGTGTCAGAAGAGTGCACGAGAGAGAGCACATGTGCGCATGTACACTGATGTCAGTAAAACAGAAAAAAAAGTTATTCCCAAAGAAGTACCAATAGGAATTCTTCCTACGTACGCAGGGCTTGAACAACGGATCTAGTGAGCTGCCTACCAAGATGAACACATAATAATCTGGACACAGAATCCAGCACCTGTGTTTCCTTCCCTTCCTAAGTGTAGATAAGTGAAAATAAATACGGAATATGCAAGTCTGAGTGGACAACCATTACCGAAACATCAAAAGCATGCTATAAGCTCCTGTGCTGTTGCTCCAAAAACAGATCCCGTAGCATATGCAAACACAAGACAGCTACTCTGCAACACATTGGCCCACGTTCGTGTGACGTAACGTGCTCTCAGAACCAATCGTGATGTCTCGCATCATATTAAATAGTATTGTATACGAACCAAGGTGTGAATTTTCTATTCTCAGAAGTAAAATACACAACACATCGTACTATTACCTTGAATAAATTTGTACAGCTGTATCAGGTGTCAAGATAAGAATTGAAAGACCAATATACACTTTTTCAGGTGACTCGTGAAATATTTAACTGATTTTGTATGAATTTACGTGTCTGTAGTTCTTGTCTCTTTCTGCTAAGCAACTACTGATAGTAATTCGTGTAAATAAAGTTGTTTTATAGAAACCTGTGATCAAATATATTTTTAGTTCTAGTTCTGTCTTAAAAAAAAAATCACATAAGTACATTTTCCAGTCACTTTATTAATTAAAGGATTGAGTGTCTTTCTGTTGTTGGTGGCCGATATCGAACCATTCAATTATGTCATTTCCTGAACTGTTCGATTTCTCTCGATGGACTCAGCAGATAGCCCAATGTATCTTTCCTACAAGAAAACACACACATCCTAACTGTTTCTCAGCCTGACATATAGGGTGCAGTTCCTGGTTCCTCCCAGTCTAAAAATAAGCATCTTAACATGCAGTTAAAATGTGCCAAGTTCGATGCTTTTATCGCAAAATACACATTTGTTTTGTTTGGGCTGATTGTTTTGTTGTTTTCTACACGTGAGCATTATTTATACACACGGTCAGGAAGAGGGTTATAATAAGCAAACACTAAGAGAGTATAATTTATTTATTGTGTGAAACCTAACACAGCAGAGAAAAGTCACGTGTCAACTGCTTACACAGCAACTGGTTGTCATCTGTCTAATCAGAAAGCGCAAGACTGGTATAGTGACGTGACACTATGCCCAATAGTAGTAATATTTGTCTAGTTATGGCTCTCAAAACTGAAACATGGCACATAGCAATCAAAATTCTGACTGATCAGAGAGACTTCATGTGGCAACTTTCGGCAAAATTATATTTTGGTAAGAGCTGTATGAAAAAGTCTAAGATAATATGTAATTTTTTCGTTAATAATATATTTCGTCGAGGTGAAAGATCCAAACTCTTCAAACATTATCTACAATACCTCGGATTTGTTCTTTACTAGATGGACGACGGTCAAGTACAGACCTTAATAAAACACATATTGATTTAAAGTAATCTTAATAGACGAATAGCTACTCGCAGGTCACTGCTCATAAAAGATAGCTAAACCAAGATGTTGATATGGGACAACAAATAGTAAAATAGCAAAGTGGTGTTGACGAGTTTAACAGGATGAATCCAAAATTCGAATTGTTCAGCAACAATCAATGTCAGTTTCTTGATGCGGAGAAACCCACTTGAAATAAAAATGTATCTCAGAACGACTGGTATAGGTATTAGCACTTTTATTGGTAAGCAGATAAGAACGTTTTGACCTTCCTAGGTGATCTTCAGATTAACAAAAAATTTCTAACTGACCGTTGCCGGACACATATCTTAGGGACGAGATATAAAACAGGTCCCATACACGTTTAAAACGAATATAAAAATGATTTACATACAACTGTATCAATCCTGTATTCTTGTTTGCATTCGGTTTAGCATTGGCATCCCTACATCGTATCATATTCACAAAATGTTCGTATGACATGTTTTGTGACGTTTTTGTTTTTGTTTACTCTTGCTAAAATATAGCGTATTATATGTACCTCTGTAATAAAATGTAATATTATTTGTTTTGTTTTTCTTTACTCTTTCAATTTAAAAATAATGCAATCATCCGTTCCCTAAACACAGCGATTGTACAGTGTACAAAGCATTGAGTATCTAATGTTGCAGTCATCTAATGTTCATCTTTTATTGGCAATTCCTGTTTAACCCTGAACTTAAGCTTTTTAAAGGAACACTAGCTTTTCGTAAGAAAGCTAACTTCAAAAAATAATGATAGCATTGTTTACACTATAAGCTTTTTTATTACTTCTCGCTACTACGACCAAGCAATAACATCGTGCGCTGCCCAGAAATACACAGAGTGAATAGATTTAGGTTTAAGCTGAAATTAGTGATAAAACAGTTATAAAGTTATACTAACTGAAGCAAGACAAAAAAAGATGGACAATGTGATTGTTGGTCACTTTCTAGGCCTGTCACAAGTCTTAACCTGTTGTGTTTTTGTATAGATGGTAATAGTAATTCTACATAACTTTTTCAGGCACATTGAACAATAGAACAATGTTCACAAAATACATACAACACATGGATTTCGATACACAAACTGCATATCTTTATTACACAACTCAACACACTCAATGATAAGTTTCCGTTATTCGAAATAGTTTTTTTTTCATCTTCTTATTTTTCCGTTTGATAAATACAAACAAACAATACAAACCCAATTTTGTAAGTATTTTAATAATAACAATCTAAATGCTAAGGCGACATCTAGTGGTAGAGCACAGGAAATATGATAGTATCTAATATTCTTTTCGTGTTACGATAAACTTTTCAAGATCATTAGCCCTTTGTTTATCACACGTGTATAATGCTGAAGAAGCCAAGCTATTGTATACACTCCAAAACTTCCGTATGAGAACCTTACATATCTCTCTCAGTACCAAAGCTTTTGATCAATCAAAGTTTTTCTTACACTAAATATCTTGGCTTCCTAGAAGTGTTAACGCGTAAGCACTCAAGTAGTTGGATGTTATAAAGTCGTTAACACGTTCATTAACTGCTTTCACAATGTTTCATTTTGGTTACACATTAGTATATTCTTAAGATCCAAAATTCTGTAACAGTTAGAGAAAATACATTTAAACCACAAATAAGATCAAAGATAAAATGATTAACATACGGTACAGGTCATTTCTTGTCTGGTAAACCAGATTTTCTCTGTATTATGTACACCAACGAAGGCCTGCTTCCATACATCTAATAACCGTATTTATACCGCATAGTTAGTTGTCGATAATTTATGATGAAATGCTAATATCAGTTTCACATCACGTGTCTACACGCTATCTTCAATCCAACATTCGTATATAATGTAGTAAAATAGCTATCGATACTTTCAAAAACTGATTGGTCAACAAATAGACATTACCACAACGCCACCTACTTTCGATTTAAGAAACATTTGTTCTGATTAAAACTTCTGTGAATGACTCAATCAATTAATTAATTTATAATTAAATTTAGATTTTTTTTTTTCCTACAACTGGAATTAATATTACCAGAGGGCCAACAGTTCGGCTTTAGGAGATTTGTTGTGTGTGTGTAAAAATAAGATATCTGAGTTGACACAACACATAACTCTGTCAATACAATCGTTGTTAAAGTAGAACTATTTAAGATACAACAGAATAACTCTAACTGATTTTTACTCGTATTTAATCAACTAGTAAAGAATTCCAAAAAAAGGATTTAAAAAACCAAACATCTCTTGTTTGTTTTCTTATTTTTACAGAGAATTTATATCCTGAATAAAATAGCAACAACGCTGTGTAGTCTGCATTTCTATACACCTTCACATAAATAATAAATTATTACATCACTTGTTTCTCACGGACCAAAACTTTTAAACATATATACTGTTCACTGAAACATGCGAATGCGCGCGCTTTTTTGTGACGCCTTTATGAGCTCAGAGTTATAAGGATCCAGTGTAAAATAAACAACTCACGTAAATAAAGTGTTGATACACTATTGGTCAACCTGATCGAACTTAATACTTATGGTAAGTATTTGATAAGTTTTCTTTCTCATCTAATTATCCAAATTAACAATTATGAATAAACCAAATACTTATACGTAATACAGATTTATGATAATATAAGTATGCACTCATTCTTGCTAGAGAAAAAAGTGAATAATTTATTTCTTTATTGTGAATAAACGACAAATACACTTGTTCGTGTGACTTGTTCGTTGTTTTATATTGCTGAAGGAACTATGAAATAAAAAAATTATTTTCCTTAACTCTACAAATGTAACGATCTACCCAAGCTGTTTTATGTTGTCCTTAAATAATAACCAACTCAAGTAACCGATCTTTAATAAAGTGTAGATGGAAAGAAAATCACATTTAACAAGTATGGTTTACAGTTTGTTTGGGGTAAACGTAACTATTACCTCTTTACTGAGACAGTAGGTATAATGGTAATAAAGTATTATATCATTTTGTATACTTACAAACAAAATAATACGTTATCCTAAACCTTTTGTGCTACTTTTCTTTGTGATTTTAAATTTCGTTTTCATATATTTAGCGTGCACGTCGACTTTCAAAATGGCGGCATAATAACGCACGCCTCTTTTTCATAGTTTCATTTTTGGAGAACTGGAATTTTTATTTCCAAATATAGTAAGATAGTGTAGTGATAACCTTCACTCACTGAGTCATCAAATACTAATAAAACAAAAGAAACATTAGACAAGAAACGAACAATCCTGCTTAGAAATAACGTTACAAATAAATTATATTTAACAAGAACTGGACGCTTCTCTTACAGATATAACCTTCAAAGACCTTTTTTTATATTAGACGATGACAGATCTTAATCCGGTAGCTCATAACTTATTTTTATTTTCCTCTTTCTACAAATTAATTATTCACATATTTTTATCCAAAATATTTGAGAAATCTTACATCTAAGCAAAAGACTTATTTTTATATATATATGAACGTCTTTTTGTCAAAATATTTAATGAAACTGTACTACAGTTTGTTGTTTTTCACTATGGGAAGAAAACAAAAGAAAAATCCTTGGATTTCTAGTAATTACTTATTTTAGCAACTTTTTATTTTTATTTTACTCGCAATTTGTATTTATTTTTACGTTTCAACTCGCATTTAAGCTGGTATGTATCATATATAGTTTTGTACCAAAAAGCCACATATAAGATTTAATGTCTACCCTATCTGGCAGTTTTCCAATAAGCCACCTATTGTACGAATTAGCAACTAGAAATGATTTGGTATTGAGTGTTTTTTGTTCTTTCTTTCTTTCACACGCTTCGTTTCCCTTAAACCTCATTTATATGTTATAAGATGATAAAATAAATCCCACAAATGGAATCTGGGATCGTACACCCGTACAGACTAGTATTCTATATTTGAGTAAATTAGGCCCACATCGCCAACGTAGCCAAGTAGGAGGAAGAAGTGGGACAACGGAAACCAGTACATCTTACAAACGGAACAGTAACGTCAACACTACAACAAAGAGACCTGCCAAAATAGAAGGAGAATTACAAGAAGCGCCCCCTGTCCGCATCATATCGCGACGTTTCATGAGGATACGATCGATCACGTGAATGACTCCGTTAGTTGCTTGTACATCCGGGCGAGTGATGACTGCATGAATACCTTCCCATTCAACGTATAGGGCTAGACGAAAAAATAATAAATACATTAGTTACATTTCTCTGAAAATACATGGAAACGAAAATGATAATACAGGTGATAATTACAGATAGTTGTCAATCTAACGCAACATATATAATTAGCGGCGTGGCCAGTAACAGTCGAATTACTATTGGCATATTCTAAAACGTCCATTGGCTTCCTATTTTTTAAATTAAAACTTTATATTCACACACATTTTCTGAGTAGAACAAAAAGGACTACCTTTTATTTTCACCAAAACACCCACTCACAACTCTGCAGTGCTACCTACGCCTCTGATAATGAAGGTTAAACATTGGCTAATCTAAATTACACACATATATCACAAAATCGATGGAAGAAATAGAGATTTACAGTTACAGCACCTCAAGTTTACACGTTGCGCGGTTCCTTTTGTGTTATAGCTCCCCAAGTTTACTCAATGCACAATTCATATAATATCATAACACATCATGATTACAGTGTGCAGTTTCTTGTTTTGTTATGCACGCTTTAACACTTAAATTCACCTAAGTTTCTTAAACGAAAAAAAAGGCACTCATCAAATGTTAACGAATATTTGTGCTAACAACGATTTCGCTAAAGATTACTAAATCGCCATCTGTTGACAGTGAGTAGATACGTTTCGCTTTTCCATGTTCTCCTCAAACATTAACCCGTTCAGTGCCGTAGACGAGATAACTCGTCCAAACCTATCGGTAACACAGTGCCACGGACAAGTTAATTCGTTCTCAATAATACTTAACTTCAACGCTAGATGTCAGCACCATACATGCATTTGACCTACTTACAAATTGTTTCACTTTCGATTCAAAATGGCGTCACGACAAAAAATTACAAAATGAAGAAGCATTAGAGTTGTATTGTAGCAGCTGAAATACTTGGCAGTCAACAGGTTAATGCCATTTTTCCATATTCTTTATTCCTAGAAGACAATTTACCTATTATTGTCCATACATTTCATGAATGAAATGTACGTAACCAACTTCAAATACTCTTGAGTAAGAATTCCACACAAGCACATTGCATTATTATTAGGTATTTCCTATTTTTAAGAGATCTGTTTTCTAAAGTTTACAAAACCACCGGTAGGGGGTACTGGGGTAGTTCGTCGATACCCATATTTCACTCTGACCCACCCAAGTTCATTCTCCTCAGTGGTTTAATAATATTATAATGATTATCATGATTAATCTGTAATATATATTTTGTTCTTTACTGTGGGAAACAAGAAGGCACTTGGAGAGCACCTTGGTTTTTTTGGGGGCAGAAAACACTTCAAAAAGTAAAAAAAATATCTCTCTCTATGAACCAGTCGTTAAAACTCAAAAGCTACATCTCACATTAATTAGTTGACGAGCAAAATGTCACCTTAATTTTAAAAAAAATCTCATGTTCAACAGAATTTAAAGGCAAATTATTCATGAAAATGTCAGATTTTTTTTTATCCAACGGAAAGAGTAAAACCATTAATAATTTATCTTATTGTATATTGACTGGAAAATGTAGAAATAATTATATAATTATATCTTTTGTTATTTTTAATCGTCAAAACATATGACATTTTTTTTATTTTCGTTTTCTTTCACTGTACATTTTAAATGGTTCAGAGGAGAGCTTCTTGGGTGATTCCAGGTATGGAGATTTTATCTCACAAAGTAAAGAAAGGTAAGAGGTGATAGTTATTGAAGATTACAATATTCTACCAGATGTGGATTGAATAATGACCTCTGATTTTTTTGTGCTATATTATGAGAGTATTATGACAAGCGGACGGCAATTTAATGTTTAGAAATTGCAGTCTACGGTCTAGTTACGACAGATTTATTTTGCTAAAAGATAATTGACTTATAGAATGAGTTACTATTGACAGTTATAGAGGGCAGCACGTTCAGGAGTTTAAAGGTGAATCGATACTTCAACAAACAAATAGGTTTAATCAAATTTTTACTACCCCCCGCTAGTACAGCGGTATGTATACGGATTTACAATGCTAAAATCAGGAGTTCGATTCCCCTCGGGGGCTCAGCAGATAGCCTCATGTGGCTTTGATATCAGAAGCACATACATACATACAAATTTTTACTTTTCCAAGAGTGAGTGTGAAAGGACAGCCTAGAAGAAACAAATGATTCCTTGCTGTCAATAAGTCATGCTATGAAATGTTACGGTATAAATTTATATAGATTAGCAACATTATTTGAAGGAAACTCTCATGTTTTGACTGAAATGTTCAAGCTAAAGCTAATTGAAGAGAAAGGTTTGTCCAAGTCTTTCTTCAGCTGTTGGAGATAATTTTCACACTTCATATTAAACATTCATTTACTGTTTTCAAATATTACTTAGTTCTGGACAAAGGAATCGTGTGCAAAGTAACAGAATTACAAACAAGTATGCCCAAACACTAAATACGTGATCTGTAACTATTTCTAACTGTATTTCACGTATTTGTTCATACTTACCATCTGTTTCGGAACCTCTTTTCACGTTGATAACTCCACGAACCATCTGAATCTTGTCTTTAGCTTCCAGCTCTTTAGCAGATATTTCTTTACCAACAATCAGGTGCCTGTCTAAAATCTGAGTAAAGAAAAACTGTTGTAAGCACCTACAAAGATGTCGCTGTGAGCGAGAGTTTAACACCTATGTCTCACTAAAAAGTGAAATAGATGAACAGCTCTTCATATCACGATTAATGTGTTATTTTGTTCATTGGTGAAATAATATACATGTATTTGGTTATTTATGACAAGTTAAATAACCGCCGTCCCTAATTTTGGAATATTAACCGGAGGAATCCTAACCTCTTGCTATTCACGCTAATGCATTGACCGTCACTATAAAACATTTACAGTTTAAAGTGTTTAGTCAAATATCACACAAATTCGAACCGGGGTCGCTAGTTTCGAAATTCATAGCTGTGCTACATGGAAAATATGAGGCCTGAAATAATGTATCATAGCTTAATAAATCATTCTCATATTTTATGTGCAAGTAAAATAGTTTTTAATAACACTTCTATTTTGAAAATATATAGATAAACTTTGTATTCAAAACTATTTTTTGAGGTTCTGAAATCATTCTCATAATGTTATTTTTTTACCAATAAACAAAATTGCACATTATCCAACAGAAACTTCTACAAATTTTGTTTAAAAAAAATCCATTTCCTCGAAGATACAAATACAATACGATTAAAGTTTAAAAATAAGGAGATGGTTAAACATGCTTATCAATACATATCTTTACTTAAAATGCTGTAAAAGATGCTGTTTCCCAACATGTTCACCCTTTCAGACGTGTGGGCGTTATACATAACGCTCAATCCCACGATTCATTAGTAAAAAGTAGCCTAAGAAAGGCCCGGTGGGTTAAAGCGTTCGACTCGTAATCTGAGGGTCGCGGGTTCGAATCCCAATCTTTCCAAACATGCTTGCCCTTTCAGCCGTGGGGGCGTTATAATGTGACGGTCAATCCCACTATTCATTAGTAAAAAGTAACCTAAGAGAAGCCCGGCATGGCCAGTTGGGTTAAGGCGTTCGACTCGTAATCTGAGGATTGCGGGTTCGAATCCCGGTCGCTCAAACATGCTTGCCCTTACAGCTGTGGGGGCGTTATAATGTTACGGTCAATCCCACTATTCGTTGACAAAACAGTAGCCCAAGAGTTGACGGTGGGTGGTGATGACTAGCTGCCTTCTTTCTAGTCTTATACTGCTAAATTAGGGACGGCTAGCACAGATAGCTCTCGTGTAGCTTTGCGCGGAGTTCAAAAAGAAAAGCCTAAGATATGGCGATTGTTAGTACTGACCAGCTGACTTTTTCCTCTAATTTTTCACTTCAAAATTAGGGATGACTAACCCTGATATTCCATGAGTGGAGAAGTGCAAAACTGAACAAACAAACAAACAAACAGTAGATGCTATTAAAAGTTTGTAAATTTAAAATAACTGTATAAATAACACATAAAAAGATCGAGTACTGAAACCTTCAGACAATATTTTAGAACAACAAACAATAAACGTCTTGCCTTCTGCACGTGGTAGCTGTATATATCCATAGACATCTGCTTATACTCAGTGGGCATTTCGCTTTGGAGATCATCCCATGCTTTTTGACTCGGCGCAAAGAAAGTGAAACGTTTATTCCTGTTGTTCAAATTTAAGTTCCAGTCGTCGTAACGCCCCATCTCAAATGTTTGCCTGCGAACAACAGAGGATGCTTTATATGAAAACGGGGACTTTGAATCTTAATCATAAACCATAAATATGTATAATACATAAATATCTCATATATATATATATATATATATATGTATTCATAAAGCAATATATTAACTGTAAGTTTCCCATTGACCTGTTTTGCCTCTTTCAGTTCTACATCTTAAATATTAGTTCGTTTCTCATTATATATTTGGAACGTAAAGATTATCAGAACAAAAACATAAAAACACAAATACCCTATTATTAAAATTCCAAGAACGCAAATATTCTTTATTAAAGAAAATCTTAAATTTTATCAAACCGTTGTGGTTTCTGGTAGGTGGTGATGACTAGCTGTCTTCCCTCTAGTCTTACACTGCTAAATTAGGGACGGTTAGTGCAGATAGCCCTCGTGTAACTTTGTGCGAAATTCTAAACAAACCTCTGTTACTAATCTAATCATCGGTTTCTACAACAACACAGAGAAACATTTTACTTTTCAACCAGCTTTAAATTGCAAGCTGTGAATATAAGCCACTTATACATGTGTGAAAGATGAGGTAAGTGTATATTATAATAAATCATTTTGTAGTGGGAAGAGTACGTTACCAACTGTGTCCTTTTCGTAATAACGTATTATTGATCTTGTATTTATAGTTAAATTCTTCATTATAAAGATAGAATAACTTGTGTATTTCCAACAGTAATGCGTGGTGTTATAATTAATAATCATGCTTTACAATTCTTAGAAAAGGCATAACAGTTGTTTACATTGCTGTTTGAAATGTAATTAAACATTGTTGTCATAACATATAAGCATTAATTAGGCTATCGTCAACAGTTGAAGTCGTAAACATAACGTCATACACTGCATTTGCTTCTCTAAAAGTCCTAAGGAACTGAAACAAATATATATATAGTGTTGAAACTATAATAGGCTTAACACGAATATCTTCTGACAAGTATAATTAATAATACAAATATTACTGAATTTTTGAAAGAATAACATGAAAACTTTTTGAAATTCTATATACTACATCACTTCACTCAGTCTGGCTGTTAAAATGTACGTCAGTTTTAAACATATTTTAACACTTCGAACCGTAAATATGGATCTGAAGATAGCTTCTCCATAACAGTTTGATAAGGTAGGCCTAACACCCGGTCTATCACATGAACAATGCCATTGGTTGCACCTATATCAGCCTCCACAGCGGTGGCGTTGACTCCACCAGCTTCAAGTGTTAAAGCTATAAAAAACATTTTAAAAAATAATAATAAACTCACACTTATATAAATTGCATTGACACGTTACATTTTAGTCCATAGTTTAAAAATCTAACTGATTTATGAAATAAATGGTTAATTTGGTTATTTGACGTTTATTCGTTCTATAAGTTCAGTAATACGTGTACATCATCCAAAATAGCATATTTGGTCATTAATCATGAGCTCTTGCATGACTTTGGCATGTCTGATTGTAGTATTTCATTTAACCTAAATAATTAAAGCAATACTATTTAGTCTTGTAGTATCCCATGTTTCAATGTGATCAAAATACAGGGCACTGTGGCTGTGGCTGAAACAACCTGGACGTACTGTTATTAACAGGAATGATAGCTTAGCAATTAATCATATTTCTGTAGATCGAACTATATGTGCTCAACTGGACCCTTACTTCGCATACCAAATTTCAGAAAAATCCATTAATGAATAAATGTGTAAGATATAAAATCAACTTGAGTTTCCTTTTTCTTCCATTTTTTTTTGTCGCACTAAAAGTACGAACATTTTATTTAATACGAAAATTTATTTAAATCTTATAAATGTTTTTAAATTTTAAATTTGTTAAAATGATAGATTTTTACAGGCCCAATATTGCTAGGTGGCTAAGACGTTCGACTCGTAATACGAGGGTCGCGGGTTTGAATCCCCGTCGCACCGAACATGCTCGCCATTTCAACCGTGCAGGCTTTATAATGTTACGGTCAATCCCACTATTCGTTGGTAAAAGACCACTTAAAGAATTGGCGGTGGGTGATGATGACTAGCTGCCTTACCTCTAGTCTTACACTATGAAATTAGGGACGACTAATGTAAACGTCCCTCGTGTAGCTTTGCGCAAAATTCCAAACAAACAAACAGATCTTTACAAGGTACGATTAGGTGTCAAATGTAGTCTGAATATGTACAAATATATTCAACAAAAATCGCTTAATTTTGACTAAAATTGTTGGGCATGCCGACGCAAAAATTCACGTGGGCTATCAGTCTAATGTTTTCACAACAGCTCCATTAAAAAAAAAAAGGAATGTTTTTAATGAATTTTTTTCCGTTATTCGGATCAAATACGACTGGATTAGGGCAGTAAAACTATCGAGTTTAAGCACTTGCTGATACTTAAGTATTAGTTAGGCCAAGTAAATTAGATTAACAGTTTCTTGGTCAAGTTCTCAAAGAAATCATGCAGGTAGACGTGTAATACTCATTACCAAATTTGAAGCATAAATTTGCTAACTTTTACGAAATCATTCTAATTAAATAGCGTTTAGCGTCATATGGTATTAGTTTAAACAATTAACGTAAATAATGAAAATCCATAATTCTGTGGAGTGTACGTGAGAGATAATCAGAAACTATTACTTTAGTTTTCATGGCGTTACGATAGAGAGGAACAACTACCATCAGGTATTCAAAGGATCCGGTTGGTCATGTAAAGTATATGTCTGTTCTGAATATTAGGGGCCCAGGATGGCCAGTTGGTTAAGGCACTCGACTCGTAATCCGACAGTCGCGGGTTTGAATCCCCGTCACACCAAACATGCTCGCCCTTTCAGCCATGGGAGAGTTATAATGTGACGGTCAATCCCACTATTCGTTGGTAAAAGAATAGCCCAAGAGTTGGCGGTGGGTGGTGATGACTAGCTGCCTTCCCTCTACTCTTACACTGCAAAATTAGGGACGGGTAGCGCAGGTAGCCCTCGAGTAGCTTTGCGCGAAATTCAAAACAAAACAAACCGAATAATAAAGTTACAACTGAGTGTCGCTTTTTTATTTGTTGTGATTGGTTGATGTGAACTGACAACAAGTCATGATATCTAATCAAAAACATGTGTGAAAAATAGGTACTGCTAAGAAAAGATTGAACGTGCTACTTAAAGAAACTAAATCCAACCAAACTGGTAGCTACGTTTATAGAACTGATAATAATTTTACAGGAAGTATTAATACACTAGTTAGCACGTTTCGTTTAGCTCACCATCATTCCACGTTGAACAAAAAAGTGCGGCCTATTTGACTAATAAATTAATATTTGTTGTTAAATTATTATCAATGATTTAACTGTAACTACCGGTTTGGCCACCAATATTTATTTCATTCCTTTTAGTCGCGTGTTAGTATCAGCAGGTTATTTCAGACACGCGCTCTGATTCATTAGTTTAGAGGCGAGGATAAAAATGGTGTGAGATGATGACGTCATATTTCCACAACAACACAAGCTGGCTTTTTGTTAGGTGCGCGTTGTTGGGTTGTCCTATTGGGCTATTTCGTAATAGTTCCGAGAAGTATTACCAGAGGGCGTGTCTATCTTATAAAGGGGTGATATTATAGTTCGATACCTGAAGGCCTATTACTATAGACGGATTATGACAGATCAACGCGTTTTATCATGAGTATACTTAAAAAAGCTAACTCTTTTCACGAATTCATTGTGACCATCTATATGTTAAACGTCTACAAGAGGGCGTTGTTTATATATCATCTGATAATTACAAACTTCATATTTCACTCTTTAAATGTTGATCAAATGATTACAGAATTTCAGTAAAATGATTATAATACGAAAACCTGAACACGATAATTCTTTTTAACTGTTTATTAATGTTCTTATAACACAGATTTTCCAATCTGATTTACTATAACAATATGAAAACGTTACACAACAAAATCATGATAAAATATACCATGACCGTTTTGTAGGATCCAATTTCAGATAGGAGTTTTTACTTCGACACATGTTGACAATGAGAATGGTCAAAACATACGCAATGCTGTCCACACATATGCACGAATATTCCTTACATGAGCTCTGACCAAGTTGACCTCTCAATTTTGTCATCTCCCTCTCTCCTTAGTAAAAGGCCAAAATTACTTTAGCCAATACAGATGAAATGGTATTTGGTGTTGTATAATTTCGATATTAATGACAACAGTCAGAAGGAACAAACATTCACTGTATATCGAACCTGAAACTGTGATTTTGAACACGCATGTAATGCAAGTTATTTCTCTAATGTACAAGTTCAGTCTTCACACACTTATAAAGAAAATGGATAGTTGTTGTTGTTATACAATAGTGATTACTCATATTTAGTACAGAGTTTAACAGTTAATTAAAATTGTATTATGTATGTTTATTCATTCGATATTTATATAAACATTATGTATGATAAAATTATTTTATGACAGATAATTCTAAATTATTTGTTTCATTCAATTAAATGTTTGAGAAAAAACTGACTTGTTTAACACTGTTATAATAGTTTTGTCATTAAATAACAGTTTTACTTAGGATGACTTGTTTAACACTGTTATAATAGTCTTATCTTTAACAGTGCAGCGGTATGTCTTCGGATTTACAACGCTAAAATCAGGGGTTCGATTCCCCTCGGTGGGCTCAGCAGATAGCCCGATGTGGCTGTGCTATAAGAAAACACACTTATGATAACTTGTTAATCTTATCTTTAACAGTATTACTTAGGATGACTTTTTTAACACTGCTATAATAGTTCTATCGTGAAATAACAGTTTTCTATAACCGATGACTTGTTTAAGACTGCTATAAGAGTCTTACCTTAAATAACAGTTTTACTTAGGATATTGATGGTTTAATCTCATGTTGAGACACATTGAAAAATAATTTTCTTTACTAACACAATATTTATGTAGAATACCATCCACCTTTGTAAAATATATCAGGTTATACGAATATTGTTAACTCAAACAAGTGAAACTATAAATTTATATTATTGCATGATATTTAAATAAACGTCTTTTCTAGACTTTTGTCTATATAAATACTTAAAAATATATAAAACTAGTGTTGAGGGTCCTTTTTCAGGATGTAAATGCCTAGGAGAATGTAAAGGTATGATTAAATTTAGTTGTCGTGAAATGCGTTTGTTTTGCGTTTATTAACTAAATTCGTGTAAATTTAACAGTGTGTGTCAGTGGACAGTATTGCACATGTTGTATCTATTATGGCTGCCTACATGCGTCAGAACTAAAACTCCTGTCGAAAGTTTGATCTCATAAGAATAAAAATGATATGTTTGTTCGCGATTTTGTTTTAAAGCGTTTTCATGTAAGTAAGTCTTTAATAGATAAGTTTTTTTTATACAGATCAGATTGCAAACTCTTTATTGCGAGAATAATTATTGAAGAATAAAAAATTATTGTGTTCAGATTTCTTTGTATTATAATCATGTCACTGAAAATCTTTAATCACGTGATTTATAATTAAATAAGTTTGTAATTATTGCATGAACTTTAAATAAACACCATTATTTGGATACTTTAAATATAAATGATCAGGGAATGTACAGAACTAATGAACTAATAACTCTCATTAATTGTGCTAAGTAGTCATGTTGAAGCACACTGATCCATCATAATCCTTCTATAGTAACAAGTCTTCTGGTAAAGAACTCTGATATCACCCCTTTGTAAGATAGACACGCCCTCTTGCATCACTTTGCAGAACTATTGAATTATGGCCGTCTGTCGTAGCAGCCTAACCACACACCCACTGGTTCCACCTTGTGGAACTATTACATAATCGGCCATCAAGACGGTCTGGCAACCCGCCCTTAACAATACGCACTCTGGTGACACGTAGTGGAACTATGGTGTCATTTTCTTTGATAACGTCATACTCTCTTTACATTTACTCCCTCAAACAGAACGCACATCTGATGTAACCAACTAAGTACTCATGGTCAATCCTTTTTTTTTGTGGTGCATGCACACACACATACATATTGGTCAACTATCGAGAGGTGTTTAAACGAAATTAAAATGATCTAAATTTTGAAACATTGGCACATTTCTAAGTAATAACTTAAACATAAGCTTCATCTCAAACTTCAAAAAGTATAACAAATCTTCTCCATAAATAACATTTGCAGTTTGCTTTCCGTCTACCAACAAATAAAGATTTTAAGGTGATCCCTCTCTTAAACATCCTACATCCCATTGACCATAAGAAAATCCAGCAACATTCTCACTTGACCCTCGAATCTCTTTAGAATATTCAACACTGTATAAAACATCGACCTGAAAAGAATGTTTGAGGTTTGACTCGATAGGCTGGGAGTAGTTAACCAATAGGTTTTAGAAAATAGAAACAGAGTTAAGTTTTAACCCCTTAAGACATCTTCCATAGTACTGAGACTGGCCCAACAAGCTCGGAGGAGTTAGGGTGCAAACAAACAGACTTCGTCATTAGATATAAAACATTACTTTAAGATAGTATAAAACTTATCCTTCTTGACATCAGACATCTAAGTGTCCATAAACTTAAATGCAACATCTTTGTTCATAGGAAGCGCTAATGCCAGTCAGACTTTACCCTGAATACTTTTTTAATGTTGTGTATAGTAACACATTTTCAAAATGTACAAATGGTAATGGCCTAACCAGTCCAAAATGTCAATACAAGATCAGTGTTACCTAGGCAATCTTGCACTTCCAACAATAGGGTGAACATTCATAACATTGTTTATTGTTGTATTTTTTATTACATCGCTTTGATATTATAAATACAAAGAGCAATGCTACTCACTTTTGTTCTTTCGGTCACCAACAGCACGAAAATACATGCTACGTTGTTTATCTGCAGTAATTGCGTCATAAATACGTCCCTTCCATACATCATCAGTGGACACAGATTTCATGACCATATGGAGTCTAAGCAACTAGAAGACAACGACAGTGATACATCACAGATCGAAATAAACAACAGTTAGAGTGAATATTTATGGTTTCTGTCATTTTTTATCAATAAAGTCTCTTAAGTTGTCAAAATACTTACACTTAATGTATTTTTAAAATCTTTTTTTTATTTCGTTGTTTGTCTTCATTGGCAGAAACTTTGACGTTCAAAATCTGACATGTTTCAACACCTGACGTGTTTTAATACTGACATATTCACTATGGCCTTAACGACTGTATGTGATAGGCTTACTGCTCAACTTGCGTATTGGTTCAGATGTTAATGTAAGCGTAAAAACGTAGTATTGATTGATTTGATGCAAATATGGGGATTCGAAGTGAATTAAACCTAAATTAACAGAATATCATTCTAGACTTTTTCATGTAAACGCCTTTTATTTTAGCCACTGATCTGTGGCTACTATAGTCTTCGAATAGGGTTTGTTTCCAACAATAGCGTCAAGGGATTGCATTGTGATATTAAATACTGCACACTGCATAGATCTATTAGGGGTTCGATTCCGCTTGGTCGACTCAGCAGATAGCCCGATGAGGCATTGTTATAAGAAAGCACTCCATCCTTATTAATAACAATTCTGAAGTGAAACGTGCATTTTATTCAATAAGAAATGTATAATAAATTAAAACTATGACAAAAAAGTATAAAACGTTTTTATCTTTCTGTTTTTTTCATGTTTCAATTTAGAAACTTCCTGGCCCGGCATGGCCAGGTGGGTTAAGGCGTTCTACTCGTAATCCGAGGGTCGCGGGTTCGAATCCCCGTCACACCGAACATGCTCGCCCTTTCAGCCGTGGGAGCGTTATAATGTGACGATCAATCCCACTATTCGTTGGTAAAAGAGTAGCCCAAGTGTTGGAGGTGGGCGGTGATGACTAGCTGCCTTCCCTATAGTCTTACACTGCTAAATTAAGGACGGCTAGCGCAGATAGCCCTGAGTAGCTTTGCGCGAAATTCAGAAACAAACAAATAAACGTCCTACATTCTGTGGTTCATTTATTTTATTGTTTCTGTGTTTATAAGTTCTTATATTTTTAATATATTAATTATTTATCAATTAATTGAGCACAGTAATCAAAAGAGTTTGAAAACGAAACTATTATTTTAACAGTATAATTACAAACTTATTCCTTAGTTGTTTTTTACAAGAGTTTATTGGAAACTACAATAAAACCATGAGGATTTCAGAAGCTTCAGGATGGATACAAATAAATAGGTGTTTAGGATTGGTTAAAGTACCTACAGATCTATCAGTATACACGACCTCTGGTGGTGAATTACCTTTGTTAGTTCTGTTTTATTTTTTTTCAAATTTGCCAGTTTTTCTGGTGCCAGTCGTAGGATAGCTTCATTAGTAGGCGCAAACACCGTCTTTTTTTCTGTACTTTGTAATTCAAGATGAAATTCGGGTAGTGCTTCTTCAACTAGCTTCATGTATTCTCTGAAATAACAAAGAAAAACTTTGTTTTTGTTTGTTCATTTTCTGTACCTGTGAACAAGGATACTTATATGACGGTACCAGTCGTCTTTCAGGTATCGTATTGTGATTTTTATTGTTACAAGAAGCCATTATAACGTTGAAATCCTAGTGAAAGAAATGGCCAAGTTAAAATATTTCACGCAATATATATCCCACATAAATTTATTTATCATTTATTTTAGTAACAAAAAAAAATCATACATTATAAATCCATATTTCGTACAAGAAATCTTAAACCAAGGTACATGGAGTTTTCCCTTTGCCCTCTTGGCACGGTATAGCCAGATGGGTTAAGGTGTTCGACTCGTAATCCGAGGGTCGCGAGTTCGAATCCCCGTCGCATCAAACATGCTCACCCTTTCAGCCGTGGGGCCGTTATTATGTTACAGACAATTCCACTATTCTTTGGTAAAAGAGTAGCCCAAGATTTGGCGGTGGGTGGTGATGACTAGCTGCTTACACTGCTAAATTAGCACAGATAGCCCTCGAGTAGCTTTGGGCGAAATTCAAAACAAACAATTTCTCTTTGTTTTGTTTTTTTACTTTTCGCGTGTTCAAGATAGTTTTATTCAATCAATTTATATTCAATATAGAAGAAATGCAGCCAGAAATATTGGGCTTTGAAAGTAATTCTACAGACGGGCACGTGGGCCAACCAGTCTCCTTTTCCTTTATAATATTTCAGGAAGTGACGCACGAACTGTTCAGTTGATGAAAATGTACCTGCTCTACAAATGACTTTGGTTTGGCGTCGACTTCACGTATTTTGCTATCGATCTTCTCGGCAGCATTAGTTAATTAAGGTGTTAAAAATTAAAATGGTTGCCAAAGAAACCGTTTAAACATTTTTCTTATCTATTTACGCTTAACCTTAAATAGGTCCACTCGAACTTCTACAACTTGTAATTCCAGACAGAAGGGCAACTCTATTTTAAATAGATCGCTTATTTTCTTGTTTTATATTCAAGAGCAGCTTACCCTGCCCGTCCCTAATTTAGAAGCGATAGACTAGAGTAAAGACAGGAGGTCAACATCTTCCACCGCCAGCTCTTGATCTACTGAAACCGAGTCGTGGGACTGGTCATCATACTGGCTCCCCAGTGGCACAGGGTTATGTCTGCGGATTCACGCCGCTAGAAACCGGGTTTCGATACCCGTAGTAGGCCAAAGCATAGATAGTCCATTGTGTAGCTTTTTGCTTAATTCCAAACAAACAAAGCGGTCATATTAGAACGCTCTCACGGCTGAAAGATAATTAGAAGTTGGATAGATAATATCACTATTGTATTATTTAACCGTATTAGAATTCGTACGGAAAAAAACGTTTGGAGAAACGAATTACACAAAATATCCCTCATCCCTCCAACGAAGCAGATTACAATGACGTTAACTCACGAGAGTTTTCCACTAGATTCACTCTGGATAAATTCCTGGATGCTCGTGTCGATGATCATAAGAGGATCCTGAATCAAATGGACCACCCCGTTCTTTACTGGTATATTACCTCGGACAATTTTAGACAGGACTACTCCTTTTTCATGACCCTGGCTGTCCTGCAGGGTGTTACTTCGAACAAACACTGAAAATGTATTAACATTCCACGTAAGTAAACTGAGATATTTACGACGAAAATTATAAAAACATGTAAAAGAAAATAAAGCAACCAAGCCCTCCAAAAACAGGCTTCCAAAACATAAATATATAAACGTTGAAAGTTAGACTTGAGTTGTTATTCTATTCAATCTGTATATTATCATAATAATTAAACCTGATCTGAAACAATATAAACCCGAAGAACTACAATAAATATCGAACTGTTACAGATATTTACATATTGTTTTCAAAATATTAATTTAATCAGGAGAAACGTTAAATTTCCATGAAATAAAAGATGAGTTGATCAAAGATCCAGTAAACAGTGGAAAAAATGGAATAGATGTAGAGAAGTTTACTTGTTTCAACATTTGTTGAAGAGGTGGTCTGGTTCAGAAGCTTAATTTCCACTTCAGGGTTACGAGATATGTAGGCCTCATTCCCTGCCGTTCTAGTAAACAAGACATGTTGAGGAATAATGTGACCCTTCATTACCTAAAGTTGGAAATGGTGTAAACGTAAGTCTTTCACATTAAACATGTGAAATTAAGATCGTTCTCACCGACTACAAAGATATTCACACTGATTAAGTTATAATAAAGAGGGCTGAATCACATTAATAACATTAAATGAGATGACATTAACTTATAATAATGAGGACTGAATCACAATAATAACATTAAAATTAGGTGACATTAAGTTATAAGAATGAGGGCTGAACCAACTGATAACATTAAAATTAGGTGGTATTAAGTTCTAAGAATGAGGGCTGAACCAACTGATAACATTAAAATTAGGTTGTATTAACTTATAAAAATAAAAGCTGAATCAGACTGATAACATTAAAATTAGGTGACATTAAGTTATAAGAATGAGGGCTGAACCAACTGATAACATTAAAATAAGGTGTATTAACTTATAAAAATAAAAGCTGAATCAGACTGATAACATTAAAATTAGGTAGTATTAAGTTATAAAAATGAGGACTGAATCACACTGATAACATTATAATTAGGTGGTATTATGTGATAATAATTAGGGATGAATCACACTTACAACATTAAAATTAGGTGGCATTAAGTTATAAGAGCGAGGGCTGAATCACATTAATAACATTAAATATGAGGCGGCAATAAGTTATTAGAATGAGGGCTGAATCACACAGATAACATTAAAATTAGGTAGTATTAAGTTATTAGAATGGAGGCTGAATCAAATTAATAACTTTAAATATGAGGTGGCAGTAAATTATAAGAATGGTGGTAAATCACACTGATAACATTAATATTAGGTAGCATTAAGTTATAAGAATGAGGGCTGAATCACATTGATAACATTAAATATCAGGTGGCAGTAAGTTGTAAGAGTGAGGGCTGAATCACACAGATAACATTTATATTAGGTGGTATTAAGTTATAAGAATGAGAGCTGAATCACATTAATAACATTTTAATGTTAGGTGGCATTAAGTTATAAGAATGAGGGCTGAATCACGTTAATAACATTAAATATGAGGTGGAAATAAGTTATAAGAATGGTGGTAAATCACACTGATAACATTAATATTAGGTGGTATTAAGTTATAATAATGAGGGCTGAATCACACAGATAACATTAAAATTAGGTGGTATTAAGTTATAAGAGTGAGGGCCGAATCACATTGATAACATTAAATATGAGGTGGCAATAAGTTTTAAGAGTGAGGGCTGAATCACACAGATAACATTTATATTAGGTGGTATTAAGTTATAAGAATGACTTTGTAAAGCAAGATTTAATTAACGTTAGGCTTAGTTGATTGTTGTGGTTTGTTTTGAATTTCCCCCAAAGCAACTCGAGGACCACCTAATTCAGCAGAGTAAGACTGGAGAGAAGGCAACTTGTGATCACCATCCACTGCCAACTCTTGGACTATTCTTTTACTAGCGAACAGTAGGATTGGCCGTCACATTATAACGCTCTGACGGCTGAAAGAGCGAGCATGTGTGACGGGGATTAGAACCCTCGACATTCAGATTGCTAGTCAACCCGTCTGGCCGTGTCGGCCCACGCAATGGTTCAATTTTGGGCAATTGCTCTTATCTTCCAGTCTTCTTGGAAAATAGGTCTCTTGTATTCGACTGGAAAATGTGTTTGACAATTGTTTCATTAAAATAGAACGATTTCTTTGTAACCAGTTTTATGCAACAAAGAGCAGACTTTTTGCAACGATGTGTAATTTCTCATTTTGAAAAAGACAATGTATAATTACTAACTTAAATATCTAATTATGTTTCACTTGGAAACAAACACTCTTTTGAAGTAATTTTCTTGAAAAAATTCTTACTTTGAAACAAACAAACCTAAAATTCCAAACAAACAAACGTTACAGATGTCTACAAAATAATGTATTAAAAATAAATAAAAAGGTGGACTATATAATCAATATATGGGTGAGACATTGTCCGTATCCCTGTGTCAGGTGCTGGGTGAAATATTTCAAAATGCTTTGAAGTCCTCTCTAAAGGGCCCAGCATGGTTAAGGTACGCGACTCGTAGTCTTAGGGTCGCGGATTTGATTCCCCGTCACACCAAACATGCTTACCTTTACAGCTGTGGAGGCGTTGTAATGGGACGGTCAATCCCACTATTCGCTGCTAAAAGAGTAACCCAAGAGCTGGCAGTGGGTGGTGATGACTAGCTGCCTTCCCTCTAGTCTTACACAGCTAAATTAGCAACGGCTAGCGCAGATAGCCCTCGAGTAGCTTTGCGCGAAATACAAAACAAACCAAACAAACTGTCTCTAAAGAGGCATCTAACATCCGTAATTATACAACAATACTAGCATTGTCATACAATAGAAATACTCACAGCTTTGTCGATACGTTTGAACTTGCTTCCATCTGCATTGTGTTCCTGGTCAACTGGTATAAAGTAGGTGTGGTTTCCAACTTTGGTAAATAAATTTTCTTGCTTCTCTTCTTCTATACGTGATACCATTTCGCTAGAATATTTACAATATTTAAACCATTCTCTATCACTATCATTAGTTTTCCAATAACAAAAACCACACAATTACCATTCTTCAGTCCTGATACAGTTCATGAGAAGTAATAAATACAAAAACAAATCAGTCAAGAAATACATTGTTGACTAATATATTTGTGGCTTGTTGCAACGTTTTTACACAACCATTTTCACACATTACTGCGTCTTAAGACACTGTAGTGTTTGTTATAATAAACTAACCTCACACAATGCGAATCCAACGAATCTGTGTTGAGTTTTATTACGTTTATACAACAACTATCGTTTCCTAGCTACAGAAACTAACGTTACATTATTCGCAAGTTTGTAGTGACATTAGAAGTTGTTAAACCTGGAGCAAAGATTCCACTAACCTCAGTTCTTCTTCGATGTTGTACAGACTTGGATTCTTGAGAAACTCCCAAGCATCGTGCGGATGGTACTCTCTGGATGTATAAGGTTGCAGGACTTCGTCTATAACGTACATTTTTTGTCTACCGTCAGCAACTGTGAAGTCTCTCTCTTCCACAATCTTTGCATTGTTGACGAAATACTCCTGCCATCATGGTCAGAACACACGATATTAAAATATACGACGATACAGCGTGCGGTTTTTGTTTTCCAAAAATAATAATTATAAAACAAAACATCTTACCTTCTCGTCTCCTTCAGAACTTTCTTTTGTGTTAAAATATAGTGGAGCATTTTCCTGAGATATCGGGTACACAGAGCCGGGAAAAATATCTTTTGTTACTACCATGTTCACTAAAGGAAAATCAAAAATGTGTTCAAGTTAGGGGTGAAGGTAGAAGACAATTCTGTGTAATTTAAAACCCCATATATTTGTTCACCGCCTAAGCTTAAAATCGTTATCGATAAAACCGGAAAGTTTACAATTTATATTGATTTAAAGAAAACAGAAGCGTGATTAATAATAATAGATACACCAATAGTATCAAAACATTCCTTAAGGTTTTCATATTTTATTTGTATGTACAAGTATACTCAGTTTCTCTTTTTGTCTCTTCTGAGAAAGATATGATTAACACAAGTTACTCCACTAGAGTGAAACTGTTTAAACTTATTTCTAAATGCTCGTCTGAAATACACATCATAGGAACATTTAATAATTTAGATGTCAAATAACTTACGTACTGAAACAAATAATTGTCCATTTTTCTGTGTGTAAAATTGTTAAATCTAAATGGTAATTTTCAACTCGTTTACTTGATATTAGATGTGTGCTCTTTCCTATTATGTTAGGCCCGGCATAACCAGGTGGTTAAGGCACTCGACTCGTAATTCGAGGGTCGCGGGTTCGAATCCCTGTCACACCAAACATGTTCGCCCTTTCAGCCGTGAGGGCGTTATAATGTTACGGTCAATCATACTATAAGTTGATAAAAGAGTAGCCCAAGAGTTGGCAGTGGGTGGTGATGACTATCTGCCTTCCCTCTACTCTTACACTGCTAAATTAGGAACAGCTAGCGCAGATAGCTCTCGTGTAACTTTGCGCGAAATTCAAACCAAACCTACTATGTTTTCACATTTGAACTCCCAGAACAAGATCCATGAATATTGATGACAATTGGTTGATTGGTGATTGTTCAAAAGAAATACATTCATTTAAATGTTTATGTTTGGAGGTTAAGAGGTTTCCAGGGGCTCTTGGGTATTGGCTACAAGAGTCTTCATAAGAACTGGAATGGATACCTAAATATTTCTAAACAATTATTGTTATGGGTTTATTGTTAAGCAAAAAGCTGTACAATAGACTATCTGTGCAGTGCCTACCAAAGGTTTTCAAAGCATTAATCAATTTTAGAAATTTGGATTTTTAACCACGGTATAATGGCTTAGAACTTACAGCGTGTCAAATGAATTCCACGTTTGGGTGTTAATTACAAATATTGTAGTAACGATAGCTCAAAAGTCATTCACCAACATATCGTGAGATAACTTAGAGTATAAAAATAAGCATCTCTTCTAAACATAGAATCTTTCTTAGTTTTAGCCGCGACATAACAGCTCCGAGTTTTTGACTTTTAGCTCATAGCTCCGTTATCTCTTCACTGATATGAGATCTAATTACAGTTTTGGACTCAGGAGGTCAAACCGTTTCGTTTTATCTGCTTGACCACGTCCAAAGTCTGATAGATTAATTTACTCTAATCCTGCCTAAAATAATTCAAATTTAAGGGTAGGTTAGTCTAGATCCTAATGAGTAATCAATTGAATCGGTTATACGCGCGTGCTCTATGCTTAATACTCCTGGTGCACAAAAATATAGCTGATAAAAATGGAAAAATATATTTTCATAGATTAATTTACTCTAACCCTATCTAAACTAGCTTCAAGTGCTGCAGCTATAGAGGATTCTTCTCGTCTTTCATTCCTTCTTTCATGTGTGGGGGCTCTCTTTGAGTTTGTTTGTTTTTGAATTTCGGGCAAAGCTACACGAGGGCTATCTGCGCTAGCCGTCCCAAATTTAGCAGTGTAAGACTAGAGGGAGCTAGTCATCACCACCCACTGCCAACTCTTGGGCTACTCTTCTACCAGCGAATAGTGGGATTGACCGAAACATTATAACGCCCCCACGGCTAAAAGGGGCGAGCATGTTTGGTGCGACGGGGATTACGAGTCGAGTGCTTTAACCAACTGGCCATGCCGGACATCTCTCTACAAGTAGAAAGTAAATGTGTATTCCACAAGACATACTGTTTCTTTAGAAGTAAGGGTTAATTGTCGCAAGTCTGTATTCGTAATTTACTAAGTTCACTGTTGAGAGCAGTTTACTATAGATTTACAAAAAGATGAATAAGAGAATATTTTAAACTTCATCAGCGCCCTCTCTATTTTACAAACTAGTTAACTACACGTTATTTAAAGATAATAAGTCCAGAATTATTGGTTTCTTTAATCCTTAGAAATAATTATACAAAATCGGATAACTGTTCATGGCTATATATGCAAAATTTATGCACTCAAACAAATCGTTGTACCTTTCTGGGTTCAATTTAAGTATGAATATTTATCATATGAGAAATTCTCTACTGTATTTTTAACAAATTAGACATCCATATGTCATTCACTAGCTTAAACTTCACTTCCATAAACAACACCCGTAATTAGTTAAGAAAATGGACTTGTACTTAGTTTACTTGTATCCAAGTGTGTTACAACGATAAAATCCAAGGTTCGACTTCAGTGGACAGAGTGCAGTACGAAGTTTTGCCCTAAAGAAACAATAACTTTAAATGCTGTTGCAATTGGTTGTGTACTAAAAATTACACATGGGGCGCTGCAATTGGTTATAGACTAGAAGATTCACGTGGGGGCGCTTTTTAATGTTGAGAAAGATTTTCAAAACTGTCAAGTTCTCGCTATCGTGACACACCAAACAACATACTAAATATAATTCAAACCTGTGAGATAATTGCAATGTACTCTCTTAACTGAAATATAATTGGCATAATTATATGAAAATAAAAATAAATTAAATACTGAGATTGTAAAAATCTTCATTCAGTTACTTAGAAAATAAAAGCATTTCCATATTTTATAAGTTAAAGTAATATCACTTTTAGCTACAGCTAAGTTTTTCGTGCATTTATGAAGCAGCTTTTAATAATTCGCTACATATTTAGAGGCGAGCGTTTGTTTTATTTTATAGCAAAATCACAACAGGCTATCTGCTGTGTCCACCGGCAGGAATCGAACTTTTGATTTTATCGCTGTTTATTCTAAGACTTAGCTCTATCCCCAAGGTACATTTAACGAGAAGACGTTACACAATTTATATACATTTTCATACTTTAATTATTATTTTTTTTACAAATTTAAACATACGAAATAAAACTTAGGTCTCAACTTTGTTACTAAAATTTTCAACTGAACAATTAAAAATTCAGTTGAAACGTCATTCATTCTCAGTTATCCAAAATAGCATCGTAAATAAATAACAACGAATAATTTTTGGTTACTATTACAGACATAATTAATCAAAATGCGTGTAGAAAGGGACAGCTAAGTTATAGTAGTCATGAGTAGAAACGTAGCATCAATTTCTATCATTTCACATCAACACGTGTTTGCTCACCCACGTGACATGTTGGCAGTCTCTTTAGATCTTCTGGTGTAAACTGGCGAGATCGAGCAAATACGTCATCCGTGGGAGCGAAAACTGTCACCCGGCGTTTCTTTAATAGAACTTGGACAAGCTCGTCTGTATTGGCCAGTTCAACAAACTAAAACAATAAACTCAAAGTTTAGAACCTTTACTTATGATTCAATTAATTAACAGCGAATGTTAAATGTGACAATTTTTGTGTTACTTATATGATTTATTTACGTGATGACGAGAAACCAACTTGAAGTAAAAAATGTATTTTCAACACGGCTGGTATGGGTATTGTAAGTTTAATTAAAATAAGTACAGAAACACGTTCAGACCTTCTTAGGTAGTCTTCAGGTTAAGAATACATTATTTATGTACATTTTCCACTTAACACCCTACAATATGTACTTCAGTTATTATCGTAATAACGTTTAAGTAACATCAGCATACATATAAAAACAATCTATTCCAGTTATCCACACTAGTTAAACAACGGTTGCTATCTTTATTCTACAATTTCTGCCTTTTTTTGTAAATGTTGTTTTTCCTCTCACGTACTTAACACCTTGTGGCGCCATCTTTTGACAAAATTACTTGTCGAAAGAGGAAGTGTAATGTCCCTACCACGATAGCACAAATTCTCCGAAGGACAGCTGTATTAATTAAAATAAAACGTTCTCCCCGTGTTAATATGCAAAATATCGTAGGCAATCATATCATGTACTTAAGTAGAGTAATAAACACAAATAATAACGTATTTACTTTGAATTTTTTTTAAGTTTACAAAAAAAAACAGACGCCTGACTTAGAGAGATAATAAAAAATGAATCAAAGTTCCTTTCCAATTGAACTTTCTTTTAAGACTATATAGGAATCGCTACTGATATTGTCTAAATTCTACAGTTAGAATGTTTCTGTATTATAGCTAGCTCCTTGCATTGAACTAATAATAATTCCTGTCTGGCATGTAAACACATGACAAACGACTGCAATGTTTCGTTGTTGTAATTTTAAATGTAGGTACCTCAGTTACTATGAGATGCCTGTTCTACTAATATTTAAACAAAACGCCTTCTTCATACTGCTAAACAAATACTCGGGAAATCGTCCAAACAACAACAACAGTAAAGAGCAACTGAAAAGAGTTGGAATTTCCGGGAAAGTCTGAACTTTTGGTTATTTCCCAAGCGAAATAAAAAACTTGGAATGAAAATTGGTATCTTAAGAGTTGTGGTAAATGATGGCTCATAAAGATGGAAGTTCGTGTGAGAGAAAGGAAGATTGTGAGCAGCTCTGAGAGAACAAAAACAACAAGTGATATCAGGAGGATTTTCCAGGAGAAGTTTCGTCAAAGTGTTTATAGGAGTCAGCAGGTGGTCTCGTTAAACGCGTACAATGTTACTATAATCTAACTAGGAGAAATGTTTTGGATTCTTGTAGTGAAAAAACAAAAGATATAAGTTCTACTTAAAACATTTTCCATTCAGTAAAATAATTCTTGATTAAAATCAGTTTAGTAAGTTGGCAAACCCAAGAATGCAGTAGGTAGGTGGACGTGATTTGTAAGTACGTGGGAGTCATGAGGCAAGAAATAAAAGGCAAAACTTATGTATCAGGACCAATGAATAGAGATTAAAAACAACTATAACAATTGAAAATGGTGAAATTTAAAAATATAGAGAACTAATGTTTAAAAAATGAAACGACTGGTCTAAACATTGGTATTTCAAATCCTAGTAGATTAGGTAAGGTAAATTGTTTATTTTTTAATTTCGCGCAAAGCTACTCGAGGGCTATCTGCGCTAGCCATCCCTTATTTAACAGTGTCAGGCGAGAGGGAAGGCAACTAGTCATCACTACCTACCGTCAACTTATGGGCTACTCTTTTACCACTGAAACGTGAGATTGACCGCGACCTTATAACTCGCCGATGGCTGAACAAACAAAGATGTTTGGTGCGACAGAGATTCAGAACCGCGATCTTCAGATTGCAAGATGAGTGCCTTGACCACATGACAATGACGGGTTCGTCGAATTAAATTCAAACAAGCAAGCAGGCAAGAAAAACTCTAAAGCTTTTAACTTATTAACTTATACATTAAAATTGATTTATAATTAATTTCAGTATTATGGATGGCTTTTGAAAAACAATATTCAATTGTTCATTGGTTTATTTCAAGAAACATGAAAAGAAAACTAATGTTTTATTATAATTAAAGAGCCCTGCATGGGCAGGTGGTTAAGGTACTCGACTCGTAATCTGAGGATCGCGGGTTTGAAGCCTTTTCACACCAAACATGCTCGTCCTTTCAGCCATGAAAGCGTTATAATGTTACGGTCAATTCCACTGTTCGTTGGTAAAAGAGTATGCCAAGAATTTGCGGTGGGTGTTGGTGACTAGTTGCCTTTCCTCTAGTCGTACACTGCTAAATTAGGGACGGCTAGCGCAGATAGCTCTTGAGTAGCTTTATGCGAAATTAAAAAAACAAAAAAAATTGCGGTTCTAAGACGAAAGGTACGTCTGTCTACACAACCAGCAGTTGTAAGGAAAAAGGTATTTTGTTTACACAGTTCACTATTCTAAGACAAAAGTACTCTTGTTTACACAAGTATATGTTGTAAGGAAGAAAGTAATTCTGTTTACACAACTCATAGTTCTAAGATAAAATATACTTCTGTTGACACAACCCACTAAACTAAAATAAAAGGTTCTTCTGTTTTCACAACTCGCAGTTGTAAGGAAAAATGTTTTCACCTTTACACTGCGTACAAAAACAATTATTTTTTAATTTCCGCAATTTAAAATAATGAGTCAAGTTTCTTAAATATACAATCAAACGACACGAGAAGCAAGAAGCATAACAGTTTTATGTTCATTATTTTTAGTCGTGAATAAAAAAAACGGACTTCAATTATTTAAATTTAATTTCAAATTTTAGTTTTAAAATTTAAAAAGACTCAAGTCTTGCTGAAATTTTTTATTATTATATATATATATTATATACCCGACAGCTTCTGGTTTCTTGCACACTCCCACACCATGTTAAGAGTAGGTTTATGGGCTTTCAGGGCTAAAATCCGGGGTTCTACGCCCGGCATTAAACAGATTACCTGTTATGGAGCTTTGAGATAAAACAGAACAAACCAATTATTACACAATCGTACGAGCTATCACCTCTTTATCTAACTAGGCAAGGCCCGACATAGCCAAATGGTTTAAGGTTTTCGACTCGTAATCTGAGGGTTGCGGGTTCGAATCCCCGTCGCACCAAATATGCTCGCCCTTTTCAGCCTTTTGGGCATTATAATGTGACGGTCAATCCCACTATTCGTTGGTAAAAGAGAAGTCCAAGAGTTGGAGATGGGTGGTGATGACTAGCTGCCTTCCCTCTAGTCTTACACTGCTAAATTAGGGAAGGCTAGCGCAGAGAGCCCTCGTGTAGCTTTGTTTTTGTTGTTTTTTCTAATTTTGTGCAAACTAACTAGGTAAAATGTTTTGCTGTATAGATGGCATTAGTATACCATTAATCCTAACACTGTCGTTCTTCTGGGACTCAGAAGAAGACATGTTAATGAACATTGAAAATATCCTTTCTTCTTTAATTCGCATCAATGATATGATACCTATAACTAGTTTCTTTCAAACAGCTGTCTTCAGAAAACCTTGCATGGATTCTTGCCCTTTCTCTTACCAACTCCCATCCCAGAATTTCCGATGCGTCTGTTCCAACCACCTAAATATGGTAATTTAACGATGTGTTATTTGTTTTAGCGTAAAGTTACACAGTTTTAAAGATCTTCAGCAGTATTGCTACACGCTCAATCTTCCAGATAAAAACACAAAAATTACCTGCCTAACCTCACTCAGTCAGAGGTTAAGCCAGAGGTAACTGTACAAGTTTCTTGCCTGTATTTTGGTTAAACGAAAAGTAAGACAACTGAACCGCACGCAACACTAAATAATTCATGTATACTTGTCCATTATAGCATGAAATGTCTTGCACATACAAACAAATACAATCAACTATTTCAATTGATGCATGTCCTGTCTCAAAAAAACGTTGAATGTCCAACGTGAAAGTATGTGTGTGTGATTGTTTATAACTGGTTCGTTTATTATCACGTATCTCAGTTAGTAAGGAACAACAAGCAAAAAAAAAAAAAATTAGTTTGAAATATCAAAATACCACGTGCTGTTGAAACTTTAATAACTCTGTAAATTGGTTGTTTGTTTCGTGTTTAGTCATTTTGCCGTCCACCAATGGAACAGCGGTAAGCCTACAATCTATCATGATGTACACAGAAGATATCTTTAGATTTGCTCCAAAACAAACAAAAAAGAAATGTTCTTATTGGACTGATCTCGCTAGAATTGGTGTGAACCTGCTAATGGAGTCGTGTCTCCACAGAATGAAGAAAATGAGGTACATGTCTATGGACCTAAAGGAGGTAAACTTTTTGTTTTATGTACGCACAAGTTGATCACCGTGTTTAATGTATCAGATACTGATTGTTTTACGAAAAAAATATACCTCGCCAACGTTTGTGTTAAGACGATTTTCTGATTTTAAAAACATAGCTTCAATTCCTTTTTTGGTACTTTTACTGTTTGTTATGGCTTAGCCAATATACACGTTGTTTTGTTTTTTTTAATGGAAAATGAAACTTGATTTATTTTCTGCACTTAAATATCACAGTCTGAGCTGCCATTCCCTGTAATATTTTTCGCAAAAGTTAAAAAAAAAATTATTTTGAAACATTCCCAGCGGTAGTTGAGTTCGCTGCCCAGCAGCGTGAAGACAAAAATGAACTCTCGGAGATATTGATTTTCCTATTGGATGAAGAACAGCGCAGGAATCCCGTTGAAACTTGAGAAACACTTTCTCTGAGAAAAAAAAATCTCTTCTCGTACTTGAAAAAAAATTATATGTTTTAAGGCACTCAGCAAAAGAACAAAATGGTTTATTATGGACCATTAGATGGTAAAATATTTATGTTACATTATCTGGGCTTTGTAATTATGATTACTTTCATACGTTGTTAAAATGAAAGTTTAGATTATATTTCGAAGGTAGAAAATATCTCGTGGTAACGTTTTCTTGTCTAACAAAAGAAATTAATCCCTGATGAGCTTGACCTGTCTTGAGGGTGAGGTTTGTTTTTCTGTTATTAAGCCCAAAGCTACACAAAGGTTAATATGTGCTTTGCTCACCACGGGTATCGAACTCGGTTTCTGGAAGTATAAGTCCGCAGATATACCGCGGTGCCACTGGGCAGGAAAGAGTGAGGTATTCCTAGGAAGATGTTGTGTTATCACACTCCACAAATTAATCTCATTTGATCTTGACTTGTATTAAGGGTGAATAATCATCAGGCGAGTTAATGCTAGGTATTGCATAACATCAATCAAAAAAATTATCTCACCTGATATCTGTTCGTCTCACCACAAATGTCAGTCTTTACTTTGCAGGTATTAACTTACTGCTTACACACTAGGTCACCACTTCTCACAAAGGAAAAAACTACTGCAGTGTATTTTTAAATATTTTTACGTATTATAATTTATCTCTGACAAGCCTGCGATTTGTTATGTTACGTATTACGGTTTCCAATAGTCTGAAACTGGGTTAAATTGTAACTTAAATTTATAAGTTAATTAAATGTAGAGATGTATTAAATCTACGATATTTGCCAACAAGAGTTTTGTTCTTAACACAAATATATTTCAATACAGAAACAATAATACAATTTATAATAATGATTATGGCAAATAATTATTTATACGCAAAACATACAAACAGTATTGAGTCTTCTATCTGTCTGGGATCAAATATTTTATTGACGGTTCACGATGAGCGAATTAATTTCGAGTTGATATCGGTACAGCTCACTTAATGGGTTGCCAGCTAGCTCTTCACACGTGAATTTTTCACCACTGAAATTATCTAATGTTTTATTATAAATACTAACGTTCGATGGTAATTAACTGAAGTTAAACAGCTTGTAACGTTTGGAATCTATAAACGTTCCTGGTCAAATACCTGTTGTTTCCCAATAAATAAGTATTAATCGCAGTTATACCTTTCGAGGTTCATAATATACCAACTATAGCAAACCGGCAATGTATGCTGTCTCTCGACGCGTCGGTTTATAAACTTTAAGGCGAGGTTCTAGAAATTTTCGTTGGCCCAACAATTCGCTAGTGTTTTCATTAAACATATATTGTTTATTCCTACTCTCGAGAATCTTCTACAAATTTATGAAATGCAAATTACATGCATTTCTAAATGTATATTTAACTAAAACAAATATCGATATTAAATATATATATATATATAACCCGTTTATTATTTTACGTTTTATTTACGATATCGAACTTTTGAAACTTGTATTTACATTACCAATAAGTTTGGTGGTTTTAACACCACTATTTTATTATGTAACATGTTTATTACATAGCATAAAATTACAATTATCAAATTTCATAATAAAAATGTATTATATCATTGAAACATTATGAATTTTTTGTTTGTTTGTTTGTTTTGAAATTTCGCACAAAGCTACTCGAGGGCTATCTGTGCTAGCCGTCCCTAATTTAGCACTGTAAGACTAGAGGGAAGGTATCTAGTCATCACCACCCACCAACAACTCTTGAGCTACTCTTTCACCAACGAATTGTGGGCTTGACCGTCACATTATAACGCCCCCACGGCTGACAGGGCGAGCTTGTTTGGTGCGACGGGGATTCGAACCTGCGACCCTCAGATTACGAGTCGAACGTTTTAACCCACCTGGCCATGCCGGGCCTCTACTTTTCGTATGTGTGACGACGAAATAGTTTTCACACAGACCTTTGCAGAAAAATGTGTCGATTTGACTGCAAAGTTTTAACTTATCATTGAAATTGCACGACAACCAGAAATTTACCACAAGGTCAAACAGATTTTAAGTAATGTTTCTAGGGGCGAAATGCTGCCAACCACTGGGAACCATAATAATCCCATCATGTCCAATTAACCACCCAGCGTGGCCTGAAACGCCACCAAGCAGCTGCCCAGGACAACAACTATATATATATATATACATTTGCCGATTGTTTTTTGTCGTTTCGAAACGTGAACACAAACAGTAAAATCTCAAGTGCATACCACAGCGTCACAACAATTATCTCCTATTATCAGGTGTTAGCGTTTCATGCTGTTTTAATTTGATGGCTTAACAAATACGCTTTTTCTGTGTCCATCATTGAAATAATTTAGTGCCAGTTTCAGACAGTTTTAATTTGATAATTTCAAAACAAGTGAATTAAATATAAAAATATCCAACATTGGAATAGTCTAATGTTAGAAAATTAGGGGTTGTAAAACCCACTACTTTTCAACAGTGATATACAGACAGCGTAAATAATAATAAACTGACAGGTTAAATTATTATTTCGTAAACAATAACAAATTCCGTTCAGTGTGTGCACACGAAAACATATTGAAACACCTGTCTAAATATCCTTCCATTCTATCCCAGAACTTAAATGGACCAGGTCCTCAGATGATTGAGGAATTGGTTATTACAGCAACCTCTCGCTTAGAGCGTGATTCGTATTATTTAAAGTACATCCATCGTCAAACAAACGAAAGAAGTGAGGCTTAGCTAACTTTTAAAGAGTACGGATTCTGATTATCAGGTCTTTTACGGTCCAAAATTATTTTTGAAAGAGTAATAAAAGCAATTATTAGTACAGCATGGCCATTATCCCATAAGCCTTACCTGGTAAATATTAAGTGCTTGGAATCTGCTTTGATCATATTATAACATCGAGGAAAGAATCGAATTTGTCAGGGATTTGCAGACTCCATATTGTAACGATCTGAAGCAACCAAAAGTGGAATCCCGCGTTATTAAACCCTCTGAATGTTTCTTTTTTTTTAATTTCTCTACAACAGAGTGTATTGTTTGTTTGTTTGCCGTCCCTAATTTAGCAGTGTAAGACTAGAGGGAAGGCAGATTGTCATTACCACTCACCGACAATTCTTGAGCTACGCTTTCACCAATAAATGGTGTGATTTACCATTAAATTAAAACGCCCCACAGCTGAAAGGGCGAACATGTGTGGTGTGAAGGGGATTCGAACTCGCAACCCTCAGATTACGAGTTAAACGTCCTAATCACTTGGCCATGCTGGACCGACCAATAAAGTGTAAAAAAAAAAAAAAAATACAGGAAAACTTTTGTGTCCAAGCTTGAAAATTCATATACAGGGTTTCTGTTTTTCGTTGTTTTTATTAATATTTAATTACCTTAAAATCGATGTTTTTCGAAGTTTTCGCTTTTAGTAATGCAGTAAGTGTACTGATATAGCGTATATTATCTGTACACTAATTCCTCTTATGTTATAAAAGATACAAGTTCATATTTATGTTAAAAGCTTTCTAAGAGCAGTTTGTACTTAATAAACATTACGTAAACAAACTGCTACTTCACAGCACGTGCCTATATTCTCTCAGATTAAAATTTCCAGGCAAAGTAGTTATCACGGAAGGAGCTTAAAGTTCGCGGGCAGAGTGACTCGAGAAACTGGGAACTTTAATATGAAATAAAAGCTGAATAAACATTCTAGGTGTTTACTGGAAAAATATAGATTTCACGTTTTTGTTTGGTTTGTTTTGAATCTCGTGTAAAACTACACGAGGGCTATCTGCGCTAGTCGTCCTTAACTAAGTAGTAAAAGATTAGAGAGAAGGCAGATAGTCATCACCACCGACCGCTAACTCTTAAGATACTCTTTTGCCAACATTATAACGGCTGAAAGGGTGAGCATATTTAGTAGGGCGGGAATTCGAAGCCACGACCGTCAAGTTGTGGGTCAAAAGTCCTAACCACCTGGCCATGCCGGGCCCACTAAGTATTGCTTTTGTTTGTATCTCAGAATGGTTGGTATGGGTATCAATACTTTTACTAAAATAAAGTAGGGAGAAGCGTTTCGACTTTCTTAGGTCATCCTCACGTTAACAAGGTCGAAACGTTGTTCTCTACTTTATATTAATAAAAGTGTTAACACCCATACCAGTTGTCCAGAGATACATTTTTAACTTTAAGTGGGTTTCTTGTCATCGAGAATTACTTCACCAGGGTGATTATACGAGAAGTCTATAGTGTATCTTTGTGTACGATGTTATCTGTTTAAACTCCATTATGCCAGAACTTACCTACATTACGCCATTGTTAACCATACACGCTCGTGCGATCCTAACGAAACGATGAAACTTAAACTGAGAATCATCAACAGAAGTAATAACATTTATTTCATCCAACAGTGAAGAAAAGAAAAACTAAGCCCTAATTTTGTGAAGATAAAACTATCCAAGAATTTCAACCAGTATACAAACATTATCCATGATTTATGGAAACAAAACTACTAAATGCCGTGTTAAACTCGAAATATAAAGAACTAACTGACTTGCAGAAACAAAAATTGAATCTAGACTATCAAATAGCCCACATCATTCATCAAGACATTTGTGGACTCATACAACGTAACATCAATCAGATCAATAGCCCCTCTTTGTTAACCTGAAGATGAACTGAGAAGACCAAAACGTTGTTCGCTGCTTTATTTTCGTAAAAGTGTTAATACCCATACCAGCCGTCCTGAGATACATTTTGACTTCAAGTGGGTTTCTTGTAATCACGTTGTTTTTGTTGGTTTTTCAATTCAAACTTTTAGCTCGTATCTCCATAGCATAACTTGTGAGCTTAGTTAGCACTTAACGACAACAAAATCAAATATCAAATTCTTTCAACTCAGTCCCTGAAACTTGTTTGTTTTTGGATTTCGCGTGAAGTTACACGAGGGCTATCTGCGCAAGCCGTCCCTAATTTAGCAGTGTAAAACTAGAGAGGATGTGGCTAGTCATGGCCACCCACCGCCAACTCTTGGGCTACTCTTTTACCAACGAATAGTAGGATTGACCGTCACATTATAATGCCCTCACTGCTGAAAGGGCGAGCCTGTTTGGTGCGACGAAGATTCGAACCCGCGACCCTCGGATTACGAGTCGAGAACCTTAACCACCTGACCATGCCGGGGCCTCCCAAAACTTACTCATTCTTTCAGCCATGGAAGCTTTATAAACTTAGTTAATTCCGCTATTATTTCATAGAAAGAGAAGTCAAAGAGCTGATAATGAGTGGTGTTAACTATCTGATGGAAAGAGAAGTCAAAGAGCTGATAATGAGTGGTGTTAACTATCTGATGGAAAGAGAAGTCAAAGAGCTGATAATGAGTGGTGTTAACTATCTGATGGAAAGAGAAGTCAAAGAGCTGATAATGAGTGGTGTTAACTATCTGATGGAAAGAGAAGTCAAAGAGCTGGTAATGAGTGGTGTTAACTATCTGATGGAAAGAGAAGTCAAAGAGCTGATAATGAGTGGTGTTAACTATCTGATGGAAAGAGAAGTCAAAGAGCTGATAATGAGTGGTGTTAACTATCTGATGGAAAGAGAAGTCAAAGAGCTGATAATGAGTGGTGTTAACTATCTGATGGAAAGAGAAGTCAAAGAGCTGATAATGAGTGGTGTTAACTATCTGATGGAAAGAGAAGTCAAAGAGCTGATAATGAGTGGTGTTAACTATCTGATGGAAAGAGAAGTCAAAGAGCTGATAATGAGTGGTGTTAACTATCTGATAGAAAGAGAAGTCAAAGAGCTGATAATGAGTGGTGTTAACTATCTGATGGAAAGAGAAGTCAAAGAGCTGATAATGAGTGGTGTTAACTATCTGATGGAAAGAGAAGTCAAAGAGCTGATAATGAGTGGTGTTAACTATCTGATGGAAAGAGAAGTCAAAGAGCTGATAATGAGTGGTGTTAACTATCTGATAGAAAGAGAAGTCAAAGAGCTGGTAATGAGTGGTGTTAACTATCTGATGGAAAGAGAAGTCAAAGAGCTGATAATGAGTGGTGTTAACTATCTGATAGAAAGAGAAGTCAAAGAGCTGATAATGAGTGGTGTTAACTATCTGATAGAAAGAGAAGTCAAAGAGCTGATAATGAGTGGTGTTAACTATCTGATAGAAAGAGAAGTCAAAGAGCTGATAATGAGTGGTGGTAACTATCTGATAGAAAGAGAAGTCAAAGAGCTGGTAATGAGTGGTGTTAACTATCTGATGGAAAGAGAAGTCAAAGAGCTGATAATGAGTGGTGTTAACTATCTGATGGAAAGAGAAGTCAAAGAGCTGATAATGAGTGGTGTTAACTATCTGATAGAAAGAGAAGTCAAAGAGCTGATAATGAGTGGTGTTAACTATCTGATAGAAAGAGAAGTCAAAGAGCTGATAATGAGTGGTGTTAACTATCTGATAGAAAGAGAAGTCAAAGAGCTGATAATGAGTGGTGTTAACTATCTGATGGAAAGAGAAGTCAAAGAGCTGATAATGTGGTGTTAACTATCTGATAGAAAGAGAAGTCAAAGAGCTGATAATGAGTGGTGTTAACTATCTGATAGAAAGAGAAGTCAAAGAGCTGATAATGAGTGGTGTTAACTATCTGATAGAAAGAGAAGTCAAAGAGCTGATAATGAGTGGTGTTAACTATCTGATAGAAAGAGAAGTCAAAGAGCTGATAATGAGTGGTGTTAACTATCTGATAGAAAGAGAAGTCAAAGAGCTGATAATGAGTGGTGTTAACTATCTGATAGAAAGAGAAGTCAAAGAGCTGATAATAAGTGGTGTTAACTATCTGATAGAAAGAGAAGTCAAAGAGCTGATAATGAGTGGTGTTAACTATCTGATAGAAAGAGAAGTCAAAGAGCTGATAATGAGTGGTGTTAACTATCTGATAGAAAGAGAAGTCAAAGAGCTGATAATGAGTGGTGTTAACTATCTGATAGAAAGAGAAGTCAAAGAGCTGATAATGAGTGGTGTTAACTATCTGATAGAAAGAGAAGTCAAAGAGCTGGTAATGAGTGGTGTTAACTATCTGATAGAAAGAGAAGTCAAAGAGCTGATAATGAGTGGTGTTAACTATCTGATGGAAAGAGAAGTCAAAGAGCTGATAATGAGTGGTGTTAACTATCTGATAGAAAGAGAAGTCAAAGAGCTGGTAATGAGTGGTGTTAACTATCTGATAGAAAGAGAAGTCAAAGAGCTGGTAATGAGTGGTGTTAACTATCTGATAGAAAGAGAAGTCAAAGAGCTGATAATGAGTGGTGTTAACTATCTGATGGAAAGAGAAGTCAAAGAGCTGATAATGAGTGGTGTTAACTATCTGATAGAAAGAGAAGTCAAAGAGCTGATAATGAGTGGTGTTAACTATCTGATAGAAAGAGAAGTCAAAGAGCTGGTAATGAGTGGTGTTAACTATCTGATAGAAAGAGAAGTCAAAGAGCTGATAATAAGTGGTGTTAACTATCTGATAGAAAGAGAAGTCAAAGAGCTGATAATGAGTGGTGTTAACTATCTGATAGAAAGAGAAGTCAAAGAGCTGATAATGAGTGGTGTTAACTATCTGATAGAAAGAGAAGTCAAAGAGCTGATAATGAGTGGTGTTAACTATCTGATAGAAAGAGAAGTCAAAGAGCTGATAATGAGTGGTGTTAACTATCTGATAGAAAGAGAAGTCAAAGAGCTGGTAATGAGTGGTGTTAACTATCTGATGGAAAGAGAAGTCAAAGAGCTGATAATGAGTGGTGTTAACTATCTGATAGAAAGAGAAGTCAAAGAGCTGATAATGAGTGGTGTTAACTATCTGATAGAAAGAGAAGTCAAAGAGCTGGTAATGAGTGGTGTTAACTATCTGATAGAAAGAGAAGTCAAAGAGCTGATAATAAGTGGTGTTAACTATCTGATAGAAAGAGAAGTCAAAGAGCTGATAATGAGTGGTGTTAACTATCTGATAGAAAGAGAAGTCAAAGAGCTGATAATGAGTGGTGTTAACTATCTGATGGAAAGAGAAGTCAAAGAGCTGATAATGAGTGGTGTTAACTATCTGATAGAAAGAGAAGTCAAAGAGCTGGTAATGAGTGGTGTTAACTATCTGATAGAAAGAGAAGTCAAAGAGCTGATAATAAGTGGTGTTAACTATCTGATAGAAAGAGAAGTCAAAGAGCTGATAATGAGTGGTGTTAACTATCTGATAGAAAGAGAAGTCAAAGAGCTGAATAGTGGTGTTATATCTGATGGAAAGAGAAGTCAAAGGCTGTAATAAGTGGTGTTAACTATCTGATGGAAAGAGAAGTCAAAGAGCTGATAATGAGTGATGTTAACTATCTGATAGAAAGAGAAGTCAAAGAGCTGGTAATGAGTGGTGTTAACTATCTGATAGAAAGAGAAGTCAAAGAGCTGATAATAAGTGGTGTTAACTATCTGATAGAAAGAGAAGTCAAAGAGCTGATAATGAGTGGTGTTAACTATCTGATAGAAAGAGAAGTCAAAGAGCTGATAATAAGTGGTGTTAACTATCTGATAGAAAGAGAAGTCAAAGAGCTGGTAATGAGTGGTGTCAGCTAGCTTATAGAAGAGAAGTCAAAGAGCTGATAATGAGTGGTGTTAACTATCTGATAGAAAGAGAAGTCAAAGAGCTGATAATAAGTGGTGTTAACTATCTGATAGAAAGAGAAGTCAAAGAGCTGATAATGAGTGGTGTTAACTATCTGATTGAAAGAGAAGTCAAAGAGCTGATAATGAGTGGTGTTAACTATCTGATAGAAAGAGAAGTCAAAGAGCTGATAATGAGTGGTGTTAACTATCTGATAGAAAGAGAAGTCAAAGAGCTCAAAGAGCTGATAATAAGTGGTGTTAACTATCTGATAGAAAGAGAAGTCAAAGAGCTGATAATAAGTGGTGTTAACTATCTGATAGAAAGAGAAGTCAAAGAGCTGATAATAAGTGGTGTTAACTATCTGATGGAAAGAGAAGTCAAAGAGCTGATAATAAGTGGTGTTAACTATCTGATAGAAAGAGAAGTCAAAGAGCTGATAATGAGTGGTGTTAACTATCTGATAGAAAGAGAAGTCAAAGAGCTGATAATGAGTGGTGTTAACTATCTGATAGAAAGAGAAGTCAAAGAGCTGATAATGAGTGGTGTTAACTATCTGATAGAAAGAGAAGTCAAAGAGCTGATAATGAGTGGTGTTAACTATCTGATGGAAAGAGAAGTCAAAGAGCTGATAATAAGTGGTGTTAACTATCTGATGGAAAGAGAAGTCAAAGAGCTGATAATGAGTGATGTTAACTATCTGATAGAAAGAGAAGTCAAAGAGCTGATAATGAGTGGTGTTAACTATCTGATGGAAAGAGAAGTCAAAGAGCTGATAATGAGTGGTGTTAACTATCTGATAGAAAGAATGAAGTCTGATAGAAGAAGTCAAAGAGCTGATAATGAGTGGTGTTAACTATCTGATAGAAAGAGAAGTCAAAGAGCTGATAATGAGTGGTGTTAACTATCTGATAGAAAGAGAAGTCAAAGAGCTGATAATGAGTGGTGTTAACTATCTGATAGAAAGAGAAAGAGCAAATAAGAGCTGATAATAAGTGGTGTTAACTATCTGATAGAAAGAGAAGTCAAAGAGCTGATAATGAGTGGTGTTAACTATCTGATAGAAAGAGAAGTCAAAGAGCTGATAATGAGTGGTGTTAACTATCTGATAGAAAGAGAAGTCAAAGAGCTGATAATGAGTGGTGTTAACTATCTGATAGAAAGAGAAGTCAAAGAGCTGATAATGAGTGGTGTTAACTATCTGATAGAAAGAAAGAGAAGTCAAAGAGCTGATAATGAGTGGTGTTAACTATCTGATAGAAAGAGAAGTCAAAGAGCTGATAATGAGTGGTGTTAACTATCTGATAGAAAGAGAAGTCAAAGAGCTGATAATGAGTGGTGTTAACTATCTGATAGAAAGAGAAGTCAAAGAGCTGATAATGAGTGGTGTTAACTATCTGATAGAAAGAGAAGTCAAAGAGCTGATAATGAGTGGTGTTAACTATCTGATAGAAAGAGAAGTCAAAGAGCTGATAATGAGTGGTGTTAACTATCTGATAGAAAGAGAAGTCAAAGAGCTGATAATGAGTGGTGTTAACTATCTGATGGAAAGAGAAGTCAAAGAGCTGATAATGAGTGGTGTTAACTATCTGATAGAAAGAGAAGTCAAAGAGCTGATAATGAGTGGTGTTAACTATCTGATAGAAAGAGAAGTCAAAGAGCTGATAATGAGTGGTGTTAACTATCTGATGGAAAGAGAAGTCAAAGAGCTGATAATGAGTGGTGTTAACTATCTGATAGAAAGAGAAGTCAAAGAGCTGATAATGAGTGGTGTTAACTATCTGATAGAAAGAGAAGTCAAAGAGCTGATAATGAGTGGTGTTAACTATCTGATAGAAAGAGAAGTCAAAGAGCTGATAATGAGTGGTGTTAACTATCTGATAGAAAGAGAAGTCAAAGAGCTGATAATGAGTGGTGTTAACTATCTGATAGAAAGAGAAGTCAAAGAGCTGATAATGAGTGGTGTTAACTATCTGATAGAAAGAGAAGTCAAAGAGCTGATAATGAGTGGTGTTAACTATCTGATAGAAAGAGAAGTCAAAGAGCTGATAATGAGTGGTGTTAACTATCTGATAGAAAGAGAAGTCAAAGAGCTGGTAATGAGTGGTGTTAACTATCTGATAGAAAGAGAAGTCAAAGAGCTGATAATGAGTGGTGTTAACTATCTGATAGAAAGAGAAGTCAAAGAGCTGATAATGAGTGGTGTTAACTATCTGATGGAAAGAAAGAAGTCAAAGAGCTGATAATGAGTGGTGTTAACTATCTGATAGAAAGAGAAGTCAAAGAGCTGATAATGAGTGGTGTTAACTATCTGATAGAAAGAGAAGTCAAAGAGCTGATAATGAGTGGTGTTAACTATCTGATAGAAAGAGAAGTCAAAGAGCTGATAATGAGTGGTGTTAACTATCTGATAGAAAGAGAAGTCAAAGAGCTGATAATGAGAGAAGTGGTGTTAATGAGTGGTGATAGATAGAAAGAGAAGTCAAAGAGCTGATAATGAGTGGTGTTAACTATCTGATAGAAAGAGAAGTCAAAGAGCTGATAATGAGTGGTGTTAACTATCTGATAGAAAGAGAAGTCAAAGAGCTGATAATGAGTGGTGTTAACTATCTGATAGAAAGAGAAGTCAAAGAGCTGGTAATGAGTGGTGTTAACTATCTGATAGAAAGAGAAGTCAAAGAGCTGGTAATGAGTGGTGTTAACTATCTGATGAGTGGTGGAAAGAGAAGTCAAAGAGCTGATAATGAGTGGTGTTAACTATCTGATAGAAAGAGAAGTCAAAGAGCTGGTAATGAGTGGTGTTAACTATCTGATAGAAAGAGAAGTCAAAGAGCTGATAATGAGTGGTGTTAACTATCTGATAGAAAGAGAAGTCAAAGAGCTGGTAATGAGTGGTGTTAACTATCTGATAGAAAGAGAAGTCAAAGAGCTGATAATGAGTGGTGTTAACTATCTGATAGAAAGAGAAGTCAAAGAGCTGGTAATGAGTGGTGTTAACTATCTGATAGAAAGAGAAGTCAAAGAGCTGATAATGAGTGGTGTTAACTATCTGATAGAAAGAGAAGTCAAAGAGCTGATAATGAGTGGTGTTAACTATCTGATAGAAAGAGAAGTCAAAGAGCTGATAATGAGTGGTGTTAACTATCTGATAATGAAAGAGAGAAGTCAAAGAGCTGATAATGAGTGGTGTTAACTATCTGATAGAAAGAGAAGTCAAAGAGCTGATAATGAGTGGTGTTAACTATCTGATAGAAAGAGAAGTCAAAGAGCTGGTAATGAGTGGTGTTAACTATCTGATAGAAAGAGAAGTCAAAGAGCTGATAATGAGTGGTGTTAACTATCTGATAGAAAGAGAAGTCAAAGAGCTGATAATGAGTGGTGTTAACTATCTGATAGAAAGAGAAGTCAAAGAGCTGGTAATGAGTGGTGTTAACTATCTGATAGAAAGAGAAGTCAAAGAGCTGATAATGAGTGGTGTTAACTATCTGATAGAAAGAGAAGTCAAAGAGCTGGTAATGAGTGGTGTTAACTATCTGATAGAAAGAGAAGTCAAAGAGCTGATAATGAGTGGTGTTAACTATCTGATAGAAAGAGAAGTCAAAGAGCTGATAATGAGTGGTGTTAACTATCTGATAGAAAGAGAAGTCAAAGAGCTGGTAATGAGTGGTGTTAACTATCTGATAGAAAGAGAAGTCAAAGAGCTGGTAATGAGTGGTGTTAACTATCTGATAGAAAGAGAAGTCAAAGAGCTGATAATGAGTGGTGTTAACTATCTGATAGAAAGAGAAGTCAAAGAGCTGATAATGAGTGGTGTTAACTATCTGATAGAAAGAGAAGTCAAAGAGCTGATAATGAGTGGTGTTAACTATCTGATAGAAAGAGAAGTCAAAGAGCTGATAATGAGTGGTGTTAACTATCTGATAGAAAGAGAAGTCAAAGAGCTGATAATGAACTATCTGGTGTTAACTATCTGATAGAAAGAGAAGTCAAAGAGCTGGTAATGAGTGGTGTTAACTATCTGATAGAAAGAGAAGTCAAAGAGCTGATAATGAGTGGTGTTAACTATCTGATAGAAAGAGAAGTCAAAGAGCTGATAATGAGTGGTGTTAACTATCTGATAGAAAGAGAAGTCAAAGAGAAGTCAATAGAGCTGGTAATGAGTGGTGTTAACTATCTGATAGAAAGAGAAGTCAAAGAGCTGATAATGAGTGGTGTTAACTATCTGATAGAAAGAGAAGTCAAAGAGCTGATAATGAGTGGTGTTAACTATCTGATAGAAAGAAAGTCAAAGAGCTGATAATGAGTGGTGTTAACATCTGATAGAAAGAGAAGTCAAAGAGCTGATAATGAGTGGTGTTAACTATCTGATAGAAAGAGAAGTCAAAGAGCTGATAATGAGTGGTGTTAACTATCTGATAGAAAGAGAAGTCAAAGAGCTGATAATGAGTGGTGTTAACTATCTGATAGAAAGAGAAGTCAAAGAGCTGATAATGAGTGGTGTTAACTATCTGATAGAAAGAGAAGTCAAAGAGCTGATAATAAGTGGTGTTAACTATCTGATGGAAGTCAAAGAGCTGATAATGAGTGGTGTTAACTATCTGATAGAAAGAGAAGTCAAAGAGCTGATAATGAGTGGTGTTAACTATCTGATAGAAAGAGAAGTCAAAGAGCTGATAATCAAAGAGTGATGTGTAACTATCTGATAGAAAGAGAAGTCAAAGAGCTGATAATGAGTGGTGTTAACTATCTGATGGAAAGAGAAGTCAAAGAGCTGATAATGAGTGGTGTTAACTATCTGATAGAAAGAGAAGTCAAAGAGCTGATAATGAGTGGTGTTAACTATCTGATAGAAAGAGAAGTCAAAGAGCTGATAATGAGTGGTGTTAACTATCTGATAGAAAGAGAAGTCAAAGAGCTGATAATGAGTGGTGTTAACTATGATAGAAAGAGAAGTCAAAGAGCTGATAATGGAAAGAGAAGTCAAAGAGCTGATAATGAGTGGTGTTAACTATCTGATAGAAAGAGAAGTCAAAGAGCTGATAATGAGTGGTGTTAACTATCTGATAGAAAGAGAAGTCAAAGAGCTGGTAATGAGTGGTGTTAACTATCTGATAGAAAGAGAAGTCAAAGAGCTGATAATGAGTGGTGTTAACTATCTGATAGAAAGAGAAGTCAAAGAGCTGAGTAATGAGTGGTGTTAACTATCTGATAGAAAGAGAAGTCAAAGAGCTGATAATGAGTGGTGTTAACTATCTGATAGAAAGAGAAGTCAAAGAGCTGATAATGAGTGGTGTTAACTATCTGATGGAAAGAGAAGTCAAAGAGCTGATAATGAGTGGTGTTAACTATCTGATAGAAAGAGAAGTCAAAGAGCTGAATAATGAGTGGTGTTAACTATCTGATAGAAAGAGAAGTCAAAGAGCTGATAATGAGTGGTGTTAACTATCTGATAGAAAGAGAAGTCAAAGAGCTGGTAATGAGTGGTGTTAACTATCTGATAGAAAGAGAAGTCAAAGAGCTGATAAAGAGCTGATAATGTGGTGTTAACTATCTGATAGAAAGAGAAGTCAAAGAGCTGGTAATGAGTGGTGTTAACTATCTGATAGAAAGAGAAGTCAAAGAGCTGATAATGAGTGGTGTTAACTATCTGATAGAAAGAGAAGTCAAAGAGCTGATAATGAGTGGTGTTAACTATCTGATAGAAAGAGAAGTCAAAGAGCTGATAATGAGTGGTGTTAACTATCTGATAGAAAGAGAAGTCAAAGAGCTGATAATGAGTGGTGTTAACTATCTGATAGAAAGAGAAGTCAAAGAGCTGAGAGTGGTGTTAACTATCTGATAAAGAGAAGTCAAAGAGCTGATAATGAGTGGTGTTAACTATCTGATAGAAAGAGAAGTCAAAGAGCTGATAATGAGTGGTGTTAACTATCTATCTGATAGAAAGAGAAGTCAAAGAGCTGATAATGAGTGGTGTTAACTATCTGATAGAAAGAGAAGTCAAAGAGCTGATAATGAGTGGTGTTAACTATCTGATAGAAAGAGAAGTCAAAGAGCTGATAATGAGTGGTGTTAACTATCTGATAGAAAGAGAAGTCAAAGAGCTGATAATGAGTGGTGTTAACTATCTGATAGAAAGAGAAGTCAAAGAGCTGGTAATGAGTGGTGTTAACTATCTGATAGAAAGAGAAGTCAAAGAGCTGATAATGAGTGGTGTTAACTATCTGATAGAAAGAGAAGTCAAAGAGCTGATAATGAGTGGTGTTAACTATCTGATAGAAAGAGAAGTCAAAGAGCTGATAATGAGTGGTGTTAACTATCTGATAGAAAGAGAAGTCAAAGAGCTGATAATGAGTGGTGTTAACTATCTGATAGAAAGAGAAGTCAAAGAGCTGATAATGAGTGGTGTTAACTATCTGATAGAAAGAGAAGTCAAAGAGCTGATAATGAGTGGTGTTAACTATCTGATAGAAAGAGAAGTCAAAGAGCTGATAATGAGTGGTGTTAACTATCTGATAGAAAGAGAAGTCAAAGAGCTGATAATGAGTGGTGTTAACTATCTGATAGAAAGAGAAGTCAAAGAGCTGATAATGAGTGGTGTTAACTATCTGATAGAAAGAGAAGTCAAAGAGCTGGTAATGAGTGGTGTTAACTATCTGATAGAAAGAGAAGTCAAAGAGCTGATAATGAGTGGTGTTAACTATCTGATAGAAAGAGAAGTCAAAGAGCTGATAATGAGTGGTGTTAACTATCTGATAGAAAGAGAAGTCAAAGAGCTGATAATGAGTGGTGTTAACTATCTGATAGAAAGAGAAGTCAAAGAGCTGATAATGAGTGGTGTTAACTATCTGATAGAAAGAGAAGTCAAAGAGCTGATAATGAGTGGTGTTAACTATCTGATAGAAAGAGAAGTCAAAGAAAGAGAAGTCAAAGAGCTGATAATGAGTGGTGTTAACTATCTGATAGAAAGAGAAGTCAAAGAGCTGGTAATGAGTGGTGTTAACTATCTGATAGAAAGAGAAGTCAAAGAGCTGGTAATGAGTGGTGTTAACTATCTGATAGAAAGAGAAGTCAAAGAGCTGATAATGAGTGGTGTTAACTATCTGATAGAAAGAGAAGTCAAAGAGCTGATAATGAGTGGTGTTAACTATCTGATAGAAAGAGAAGTCAAAGAGCTGATAATGAGTGGTGTTAACTATCTGATGGAAAGAGAAGTCAAAGAGCTGGTAATGAGTGGTGTTAACTATCTGATAGAAAGAGAAGTCAAAGAGCTGATAATGAGTGGTGTTAACTATCTGTCAAAGAGCTGATAATGAGTGGTGTTAACTATCTGATAGAAAGAGAAGTCAAAGAGCTGGTAATGAGTGGTGTTAACTATCTGATAGAAAGAGAAGTCAAAGAGCTGATAATGAGTGGTGTTAACTATCTGATAGAAAGAGAAGTCAAAGAGCTGATAATAATGAGTGGTGTTAACTATCTGATAGAAAGAGAAGTCAAAGAGCTGATAATGAGTGGTGTTAACTATCTGATAGAAAGAGAAGTCAAAGAGCTGATAATGAGTGGTGTTAACTATCTGATAGAAAGAGAAGTCAAAGAGCTGATAATGAGTGGTGTTAACTATCTGATAGAAAGAGAAGTCAAAGAGCTGATAATGAGTGGTGTTAACTATCTGATAGAAAGAGAAGTCAAAGAGCTGGTAATGAGTGGTGTTAACTATCTGATAGAAAGAGAAGTCAAAGAGCTGATAATGAGTGGTGTTAACTATCTGATAGAAAGAGAAGTCAAAGAGCTGATAATGAGTGGTGTTAACTATCTGATAGAAAGAGAGTCAAAGAGCTGATAATGAGTGGTGTTAACTATCTGATAGAAAGAGAAGTCAAAGAGCTGATAATGAGTGGTGTTAAGTGGTGTGATAATGAGTGGTGTTAACTATCTGATAGAAAGAGAAGTCAAAGAGCTGATAATGAGTGGTGTTAACTATCTGATAGAAAGTCAAGTCAAAGAGCTGATAATGAGTGGTGTTAACTATCTGATAGAAAGAGAAGTCAAAGAGCTGATAATGAGTGGTGTTAACTATCTGATAGAAAGAGAAGTCAAAGAGCTGATAATGAGTGGTGTTAACTATCTGATAGAAAGAGAAGTCAAAGAGCTGGTAATGAGTGGTGTTAACTATCTGATAGAAAGAGAAGTCAAAGAGCTGGTAATGAGTGGTGTTAACTATCTGATAGAAAGAGAAGTCAAAGAGCTGATAATGAGTGGTGTTAACTATCTGATAGAAAGAGAAGAAAGTCAAAGAGCTGGTAATGAGTGGTGTTAACTATCTGATAGAAAGAGAAGTCAAAGAGCTGATAATGAGTGGTGTTAACTATCTGATAGAAAGAGAAGTCAAAGAGCTGATAATGAGTGGTGTTAACTATCTGATAGAAAGAGAAGTCAAAGAGCTGGTAATGAGTGGTGTTAACTATCTGATAGAAAGAGAAGTCAAAGAGCTGGTAATGAGTGGTGTTAACTATCTGATAGAAAGAGAAGTCAAAGAGCTGATAATGAGTGGTGTTAACTATCTGATAGAAAGAGAAGTCAAAGAGCTGGTAATGAGTGGTGTTAACTATCTGATAGAAAGAGAAGTCAAAGAGCTGATAATGAGTGGTGTTAACTATCTGATGGAAAGAAGTCAAAGAGCTGGTAATGAGTGGTGTTAACTATCTGATAGAAAGAGAAGTCAAAGAGCTGGTAATGAGTGGTGTTAACTATCTGATAGAAAGAGAAGTCAAAGAGCTGGTAATGAGTGGTGTTAACTATCTGATAGAAAGAGAAGTCAAAGAGCTGGTAATGTGGTGTTAACTATCTGATAGAAAGAGAAGTCAAAGAGCTGGTAATGAGTGGTGTTAACTATCTGATAGAAAGAGAAGTCAAAGAGCTGATAATGAGTGGTGTTAACTATCTGATAGAAAGAGAAGTCAAAGAGCTGGTAATGAGTGGTGTTAACTATCTGATAGAAAGAGAAGTCAAAGAGCTGGTAATGAGTGGTGTTAACTATCTGATAGAAAGAGAAGTCAAAGAGCTGATAATGAGTGGTGTTAATCTGATAGAAAGAGAAGTCAAAGAGCTGGTAATGAGTGGTGTTAACTATCTGATAGAAAGAGAAGTCAAAGAGCTGGTAATGAGTGGTGTTAACTATCTGATAGAAAGAGAAGTCAAAGAGCTGATAATGAGTGGTGTTAACTATCTGATAGAAAGAGAAGTCAAAGAGCTGATAATGAGTGGTGTTAACTATCTGATGGAAAGAGAAGTCAAAGAGCTGGTAATGAGTGGTGTTAACTATCTGATAGAAAGAGAAGTCAAAGAGCTGATAATGAGTGGTGTTAACTATCTGATAGAAAGAGAAGTCAAAGAGCTGATAATGAGTGGTGTTAACTATCTGATAGAAAGAGAAGTCAAAGAGCTGATAATGAGTGGTGTTAACTATCTGATAGAAAGAGAAGTCAAAGAGCTGATAATGAGTGGTGTTAACTATCTGATAGAAAGAAGAAGAAGATCAAATGAGTGGTGTTAACTGAAAGAAAGAGAAGTAAAGAGCTGAGTGGTGTTAACTATCTGATAGAAAGAGAAGTCAAAGAGCTGGTAATGAGTGGTGTTAACTATCTGATAGAAAGAGAAGTCAAAGAGCTGATAATGAGTGGTGTTAACTATCTGATGGAAAGAGAAGTCAAAGAGCTGGTAATGAGTGGTGTTAACTATCTGATAGAAAGAGAAGTCAAAGAGCTGATAATGAGTGGTGTTAACTATCTGATGGAAAGAGAAGTCAAAGAGCTGGTAATGAGTGGTGTTAACTATCTGATAGAAAGAGAAGTCAAAGAGCTGATAATGAGTGGTGGTAACTAGCTTATAGAAAGAGAAGTCAAAGAGCTGATAATGAGTGGTGTTAACTATCTGATAGAAAGAGAAGTCAAAGAGCTGGTAATGAGTGGTGTTAACTATCTGATAGAAAGAGAAGTCAAAGAGCTGATAATGAGTGGTGTTAACTATCTGATAGAAAGAGAAGTCAAAGAGCTGGTAATGAGTGGTGTTAACTATCTGATAGAAAGAGAAGTCAAAGAGCTGATAATGAGTGGTGTTAACTATCTGATAGAAAGAGAAGTCAAAGAGCTGGTAATGAGTGGTGTTAACTATCTGATAGAAAGAGAAGTCAAAGAGCTGATAATGAGTGGTGTTAACTATCTGATGGAAAGAGAAGTCAAAGAGCTGGTAATGAGTGGTGGTAACTATCTGATAGAAAGAGAAGTCAAAGAGCTGGTAATGAGTGGTGGTAACTATCTGATAGAAAGAGAAGTCAAAGAGCTGATAATAAGTGGTGTTAACTATCTGATAGAAAGAGAAGTCAAAGAGCTGGTAATGAGTGGTGGTAACTATCTGATAGAAAGAGAAGTCAAAGAGCTGATAATAAGTGGTGTTAACTATCTGATAGAAAGAGAAGTCAAAGAGCTGATAATGAGTGGTGGTAACTATCTGATGGAAAGAGAAGTCAAAGAGCTGGTAATGAGTGGTGTTAGCTAGCTGTCTTCTCTCTAATCTCTCGCTGCTAAATTAACTCATCCATCGAGTAGATTTGCATTAAATTCAAAACAAATAATTGCCCTTTCTGGTTGAAATGAGCTCCCTTCCATAGGAAAAGTTGTTTTTTTTACAATTAGAGTAATAATGAAAAGCATTTTTGTTAATAAAAATAAACTATTTATAAGCATGTAATCTACTGACACAAACTGTAAGGCATACATAGGGTATTCAGGGGTAACGTTAACAAAATTAATTACTCGAGTAAGCAAGTTTGTTCACATAAATCTTTGACACTATGAATATACGAGGATATTCATTAAGTTAAGTGTCATACATTATTCGGCGAGAGACAGACTCTTGTTAATTCATTTTGCTTCGTGTGACATGAAGATAAGAGACGACTAGTCAATTCGGTCAGATAAGAGGGGTACATTTTTGTTATTTAGAGCTATTGGAAGAAAAACACACAGCAATTAACATTTAAGAGAAGTGTAGTAGGTCCTAAATGAAATACACGATAGAGATCAGCCATTTGGAAACTAATAATTACGAATTTAATTACTTTATGGTTCAGTGACTATAATAAGTATTGGGAACATTTTCATTTCAACTGATCAATAGATGTATAGCGATCAAATCGTTTTGTTTCTTTCCCGACAGTGGCACAGCGGTGTGGCTGCGGACTTATACTGTCAGATACCGGAGTTTCTATACCCGTGGTGACCGGAGCGTACAGCCTTCTTCCTTGTTAAGTTATCCTTGATATTTACATGGAACAGACGTCACAGAAAAATACTGATTAGGGTTATAATAAAAATGCTCTTTAGTGTTGCCTCGTGTAGGCAAGAAACTGTCGTCACAGGAACTAACTTGTCGTATATTATCAGCTTCTAACAGCATTTCAAACAATTGTTCACTTGGTTTCCAATAACAACGAACGTGAAACGTCACCTTTTCAGTCTGAAGTAATTCCATGGTTCTTTGTAGTTTAATATTTACCTCATTTTCCATTCTTAAACATGAGAGATACGTTTTCCGATTAAACCACGCCCGGCATGGCCAGGCGGTTTGGGCGCTCGACTAGTAATCTCAGGGTTACGGGTTCGAATGCCGGTCGCACTAAACATACTAAACCTTCAGTTCACTCCCGAGCGCCTCATTGAGTATATTTACTACAATACAAAACTCATAATTTGGACCGGCGTGGCCAGGTGGTTAGGGCGCTCGACTCGTACTCTTAGAGACGCAGGTTCGAATCCCTGTCGCGTCAAACATGCTCGCCCTTTCAGCCGTGGCGGCGTTATAATGTAACATTCAATTCCATTATTCCTTCTTAAAAGAGAAGTCCAAGAGGTGGCGGTGGGTGGTGATAACTAGCTGCCTTCCCTCTAGTCTTACATTGCTAAATTAGGGACGGCTAGCGGAGACAGCCCTCGTGTAGCTTTCCGCGAAATAAAAAAAACAAACAATGTAAACCCTTAATCCATCGGATTTTCATCTTTAACAAAGATAATAAGAAGTAATTCCTTTTATGGGCTTCTACTGCTTAGATTGTTTTCTTTATTTCTGAGCTAACTCTTAGCGTTATATACTGAACCCTTTTTCAGGATAGCTAAGAACTAAAATATCGCCTGAGAAACAAAGCAAAAAAAACACACTTGGCTGTATAAGTCCATGAAAAAGAACTACTTCCTAATTCTTTCCTTCTGGACAACAACAGGCAGTGCAATCATTTAGATTGATCAAATTAGTGGAATGATCAAGTAAGAAGTATGTTAACATAATGCTCTAATTAGTCTGGGTAACATTACCGACACTATGGAACATACTGCTCTAATTAGTCTGGGTAACATTACCGACACTATGGAACATACTACTCTAATTAGTCTGGGTAACATTACCGACCCTGTAAAACATACTGCTCTAATTAGTCTGGGTAACATTACCGACACTCTGGAACATACTGCTCTAATTAGTCTGGGTAACATTACCGACACTATGGAACATACTGCTCTAATTAGTCTGGGTAACATTACCGACACTGTGGAACATACTGCTCTAATTAGTCTGGGTAACATTACCGACACTGTGGAACATACTACTCTAATTAGTCTGGGTAACATTACCGACACTGTGGAACATACTACTCTAATTAGTCTGGGTAACATTACCGACCCTGTAAAACATACTGCTCTAATTAGTCTGGGTAACATTACCGACACTGTGGAACATACTGCTCTAATTAGTCTGGGTAACATTACCGACCCTGTAAAACATACTGCTCTAATTAGTCTGGGTAACATTACCGACACTGTGGAACATACTGCTCTAATTAGTCTGGGTAACATTACCGACCCTGTAAAACATACTGCTCTAATTAGTCTGGGTAACATTACCGACACTGTGGAACATACTGCTCTAATTAGTCTGGGTAACATTACCGACCCTGTAAAACATACTGCTCTAATTAGTCTGGGTAACATTACCGACCCTGTAAAACATACTACTCTAATTAGTCTGGGTAACATTACCGACCCTGTAAAACATACTGCTCTAATTAGTCTGGGTAACATTACCGACACTGTGGAACATACTGCTCTAATTAGTCTGGGTAACATTACCGACCCTGTAAAACATACTGCTCTAATTAGTCTGGGTAACATTACCGACACTGTGGAACATACTACTCTAATTAGTCTGGGTAACATTACTGACACTGTGTAACATATTACTCTAATTAGTCTGGATAACATTACCGACACTGTGGAACATACTACTCTAATTAGTCTGGGTAACATTACCGACACTGTGGAACATACTACTCTAATTAGTCTGGGTAACATTACCGACACTGTGGAACATATTACTCTAATTAGTCTTGGTAACATTACCGACACTGTGGAACATACTACTCTAATTAGTCTGGGTAACATTACCGACACTGTGGAACATACTACTCTAATTAGTCTGGGTAACATTACCGACACTGTGGAACATACTACTCTAATTAGTCTGGGTAACATTACCGACACTGTGGAACATATTACTCTAATTAGTCTGGGTAACATTACCGACACTGTGGAACATACTACTCTAATTAGTCTGGGTAACATTACCGACACTGTGGAACATACTACTCTAATTAGTCTGGGTAACATTACCGACACTGTGGAACATACTACTCTAATTAGTCTGGGTAACATTACCGACACTATGGAACATACTACTCTAATTAGTCTGGGTAACATTACCGACACTGTGGAACATACTACTCTAATTAGTCTTGGTAACATTACCGACACTGTGGAACATACTACTCTAATTAGACTGGGTAACATTACCGACGCTATGGAACATACTGCTCTAATTAGTCTGGGTAACATTACCCACACTGTGGAACATACTGCTCTAGTTAGTCTGGGTAACATTACCGACACTGTGGAACATACTACTCTAATTAGTCTGGGTAACATTACCGACACTGTGGAACATACTACTCTAATTAGTCTGGGTAACATTACCGACACTGTGTAACATACTACTCTAATTAGTCTGGGTAACATTACCGACACTGTGGAACATACTACTCTAATTAGTCTTGGTAACATTACCGACACTGTGGAACATACTACTCTAATTAGTCTGGGTAACATTACCGACACTGTGGAACATACTACTCTAATTAGTCTGGGTAACATTACCGACACTATGAAACATACTACTCTAATTAGTCTGGGTAACATTACCGACACTGTGGAATATACTACTCTAATTAGTCTGGGTAACATTACCGACACTGTGGAACATACTACTCTAATTAGTCTTGGTAACATTACCGACACTGTGGGACATACTACTCTAATTAGTCTGGGTAACATTACCGACGCTATGGAACATACTACTCTAATTAGTCTGGGTAACATTACCGACACTGTGGAACATACTGCTCTAATTAGTCTGGGTAACATTACCGACACTGTGGAACATACTACTCTAATTAGTCTGGGTAACATTACCGACACTGTTGAACATACTACTCTAATTAGTTTGGGTAACATTACCGACACTATGGAACATACTACTCTAATTAGTCTGGGTATCATTACCGACACTGTGGAACATACTACTCTAATTAGTCTGGGTATCATTACCGACACTGTGGAACATACTACTCTAATTAGTCTGGGTAACGTTACTGACACTGTGGAACATACTACTCTAATTAGTCTGGGTAACATTACCGACACTGTGGAACATACTACTCTAATTAGTTTGGGTAACATTACCGACACTGTGGAACATACTACTCTAATTAGTCTGGGTATCATTACCGACACTGTGGAACATACTACTATAATTAGTCTGGGTAACGTTACCGACACTGTGGAACATACTACTCTAATTAGTCTGGGTAACATTACCGACACTGTGGAACATACTACTCTAATTAGTCTTGGTATCATTACCGACACTCTGGAACATACTACTCTAATTAGTTTGGGTAACATTACCGACACTCTGGAACATACTACTCTAATTAGTTTGGGTAACATTACCGACACTGTGTAACATACTACTCTAATTAGTCTTGGTATCATTACCGACACTGTGGAACATACTACTCTAATTAGTCTTGGTATCATTACCGACACTGTGGAACATACTACTCTAATTAGTCTGAGTAACATTACCGACACTGTGGAACATACTACTCTAATTAGTCTGGGTAACATTACCGACACTGTGGAACATACTACTCTAATTAGTCTGGGTAACATTACCGACACTATGGAACATACTACTCTAATTAGTCTGAGTAACATTACCGACACTGTGGAACATACTACTCTAATTAGTCTTGGTATCATTACCGACACTGTGGAACATACTACTCTAATTAGTCTGGGTATCATTACCGACACTGTGGAACATACTACTATAATTAGTCTGGGTAACGTTACCGACACTGTGGAACATACTACTCTAATTAGTCTGGGTAACATTACCGACACTGTGGAACATACTACTCTAATTAGTCTTGGTATCATTACCGACACTCTGGAACATACTACTCTAATTAGTTTGGGTAACATTACCGACACTCTGGAACATACTACTCTAATTAGTTTGGGTAACATTACCGACACTGTGTAACATACTACTCTAATTAGTCTTGGTATCATTACCGACACTGTGGAACATACTACTCTAATTAGTCTTGGTATCATTACCGACACTGTGGAACATACTACTCTAATTAGTCTGAGTAACATTACCGACACTGTGGAACATACTACTCTAATTAGTCTGAGTAACATTACCGACACTGTGGAACATACTACTCTAATTAGTCTGGGTAACATTACCGACACTATGGAACATACTACTCTAATTAGTCTGAGTAACATTACCGACACTGTGGAACATACTACTCTAATTAGTCTTGGTATCATTACCGACACTGTGGAACATACTACTCTAATTAGTCTGGGTAACATTACCGACACTGTGGAACATACTACTCTAATTAGTCTGGGTAACATTACCGACACTGTGGAACATACTACTCTAATTAGTCTGGGTAACGTTACCGACACTGTGGAACATACTACTCTAATTAGTCTGGGTAACATTACCGACACTGTGGAATATAGTACTCTAATTGGTCTGGGTAACATTACCGACACTGTGGAACATACTACTCTAATTAGTCTGGGTAACATTACCGACACTATGGAACATACTACTCTAATTAGTCTGGGTAACGTTACCGACACTGTGGAACATACTACTCTAATTAGTCTTGGTATCATTACCGACACTGTGGAACATACTACTCTAATTAGTCTGGATAACGTTACCGACGCTATGGAACATACTACTCTAATTAGTCTGGGTAACATTACCGACACTATGGAACATACTACTCTAATTAGTCTGGGTAACATTACCGACACTGTGGAACATACTACTCTAATTAGTCTGGGTAACATTACCGACACTGTGGGGTAATAAAACTACACCGAACACTTTACGTCGTCTCGTTATTTTAAATGTTATATTTAATTTCTCATTGAAAATTTTCAGTGCTCAACAAATATAATTTTTTCCGATATGTAATCAATATTCTTAAAGTGTTTTTACGTAAGGTTCTCACACTTTCTATCTTTACCGCTATCCTGACGCCATATTTACTCATACCAATAACTCTTGTTGGATGCCCATTGCATTTTACAGTATGTCATTCAACACAAAATATATATTGGTTTTCTTGAAAGAGAAAACATACGACCTGATATAACATTTATATTAAAAGTTCCTTTGGTCATGTTTTGCTTTTTCTTTCTTGGTATTTGGGTGTGTTGGAAACTTTTATACCCGGAAAGGTCAGGTTCAAAGAGACCTCTTCCTCTTGGTCATGTTAAAAAAATAAGGCTTAAAAATTAAATAAAGACGAAAACATGGACTTCCCTTGCGGAAAAAATTGACAGTTTTTCGAAAATGTTCGGGTGTATTACTTTGGTATCGTAAAAGTTCCTTTGACATATGGTTCACATCTTTTTCATCTAGAATGTCATAATGGCACAGAACAACATCTGGATGTATTTGTATTTGGCTGTCATCAAGCATACGACTGTGTATTTGATTTCTGCGTCTTAAACTGACATATGTAATATATTTTAACTTATGAAAACAATTCATTAATTTATTATTTTATTTTATTTTTAGTCTAGGTGTTACTCACCCTCGAAAGATGTTTTTATTTGCATCTTGTTAACCACAAAGCTACACAATAAGCTGTCTGTCCTCTGTACCTAATCCCAGTAGGTATCGAAATCCTATTTTTAGCGTAATAAGTTCTGTTACTTACTGCTCAGTCACTGAGGAATCCCAAGAAATAAGTTTGCAGAAACGTATTATAGTGTTGTTTAACATATTCAACAGATGGCGGTGCATTTTCCTGCGTATTAGTTTTCCGCGAAATTCAAAAAAACAAAAACATTGGATTATAAAATTCTATGTCACTAACTGATTTAATTACTATCTCCTTTTCTTTCATATAATAACTAATAGTTTTAAATATTTATTGAAAAGATAATAATAACAAATGAGATGTTTAAATAGAGAAACATTTTATATATTTTTCCATCTGGATGGACTATTTACCAAAAAACGACCCAATGATAAAAGACAGCTTAAACAACACAACAAAAGTAAATATGACACAGCTGAGTAACTAATGGTTGCTTTTGGAGTCCTTTTGCGCAACAGTTATTCTGACGTTCATTCACAACAACGACAACGAGACATAACAAAAATATCACGAAAATTTTAATTAAAGCTATGCACTTTAAACTTATGAACTAGGTTTCACAACGATTGAAAAACATTGAAAGTCTAAACGAACGTATGTCACCTTCAATCAACAGTTTACGTATATTTCACACATTCAGCCCAAGGCCGTCCCTAAGTTTTAAATAACAGATTATAGAGAAGGTAAATGGTGAACCGCACCCGCTGCCCATTCTTAAGCTAATGTCGTCTGACCAAAGAACTCGCCTATAAACCCAAGGTACAGAAAGTGTTTGGGGGCCAATGAGTGCTAGACTTGAATTCTAGAGACCAAATATTATAGATATTTGAAAGCTATATTGTTATAAAGCAAGCAGTTTTTTACTTTATGTTTTGCCATGATATCCGTCCGAAATGAAATAACAGCTTCTGATTTGAGGTTTTTGTATTAAATTAAGCCTCTGCTGTTATTTGCAACGAAAATAAAGATTTATACTATTGAAAATGGAAACCATTAAAAGGTAACCATCACGATATGTATTTATGAAATTTGATCCTTAAGATCTAATTTCTTGAACACAACGAGACGCTTGGCTTTGGTTACTACTAGTTGCCAATGGTAACTGTGTGCCTGTCATTGCACATAATGTTCTTTAAATGCACATACAACAGCATACTTTCCAGCGTTTTCATTGCTGTTGTTGCATATTTAAGACAGCAACAGGAGACTAATCACATTTGGTAATTTTGAATAAATTAAGAAACCAGAGGCAACGTTGACGTATCATGTAGACGTATTGAGAAGATGATTTGGGTTTGTTTGTTGCATTGCGCGCAAAGTATTCCACCATGGATTGTCCCTACTGTTGAAGCGATAAGGACAGTAGAGAAGGCAGCTAACCAACACCATCCTAACTACTAGCTCTTACCAGACCGAAGAAAATAAAAATTAAATGTTCATGCAATATTGTTACAAGAAAAAATAATAATAAAAAATAATAAGCGATTTTTATCAAATTGTGAGTCGTTTTAATACATGACTGACCAAAAGAGAAACGTTGTCGTTTCTCTGGTTTTGTAACTAACAGGAATAAAGGAATTTTTCATAGTTTCAACAGTGTTATCCCTTGGATTGCTGCTTCCCTTTAAATGGCTAATTACGACTTTTGAAAGTTTAATTAGACTTACAACTCAGTGATGTCGAGAAAACCCACTTGTAGAGAAATATATATGTAAAAACGGCTCGTTTGGGTTGAGAAACTATTTTACATAGAAGAGCGAACAACGTTTTGACCTTCTTCGGTCATCGTCAGGTTCACAAAGAAAGAGAGAAGTAATTGACCGGAAGTTGACCACATGTTTGAAAGGGGTTGTATAACTGAGTGTCGGAATGTAGAGGGCGGGCTTAGATATTTGAATATATAATTTTATATTACTTATTTTATTATTATTATTTATTATATTATTTTTTTAATATAGATATAAAGGTGTTCCTTTGTATTGGTTTATTTTGGGCTTAAGTTGTTCTATAAGTAAGGCTTCTTTAATTTTGCGTTTGTTTATATTTGTTTCTTTATTTAGTATTTGAGTGTTTTCTATGGTTATGTTGTGTTTATTTAACTTATAGTGTTCGAAAACGTGTGAAGGTGACTTTTTATGTTTTTTAAATCTGGTTTCCATTTTTCTACTTGTTTCTCCAATATAGAAGTCGTGGCAGTTATCACATTGTATTTTATAAATAATGTTGGTGTGGTGTTTGTCAGTGTAGTTTTTACATAGTATAGACCTCAGTTTTGTGCCTGGTTTTTGAATAAATTTGGTATTAACTGGAATGTAATATTTTGTTACTAGTTTTTGCCAAATGTTGGTTATTTTTCTGCTGATGTCGGGAATATATGGTATGCAGCAGTATATGGTTTCGTGATTTTTTTTTGATTCGTGAGATATATTTACTTTAGTTGGTTGATTTTGCTTTCTGTCTAGGTGTGTGTGTATAATGTTTTCTACGGTTTGTGGAGGAAACTTATTGATGTTGATGACGTATTGTTTGATGTTGATGAAGTACGTACAATAATATTTCATCATGATGTAACGTAAATATTTTAATACTGTTTTAGTCCGCTTTGTCAGACGTTTAAATTAGTAACAAATTAACTCAGTTTTTGCAAACGACTCATTTAATATTTGTTCACTTTAGCATTAAGTAAGGTTATATATCAATGACGAAGTGTTCATGACTGGATCTAGTATTTTAACCTTTCTACGCCCATCACGTAACTTTCAAGCAAAACGGATAATTACTAGAGCAGTGAAGTAAAGGTATTTAAGACTAAAAAAACTGCTATTGTTCACTAATTTCTTACGCCCTAGTCAACTAAAGTCACCACTAAGGACGCTGTAATCGTATCCACGTGAGTCGTTTGTTATAATAATAAAATTAAAAAATTATGTTCTCGACAGAGACGTTTTGTTATTTATTACCGAGAATTTAGTAAAAAGCTGTTGTTTTGAATTAAGCACAAAGCTACACAATGGGCTATCTGTGCTCTGCCCACCACGGGTATCGAAACCCGTTTTTTAGCGTTGTAAGTCCGCAGATAAACCGCTGAGTCACTGGGGGTAATTTAGTAAAAAATAGAATGTCAGTAGAAACTCTAAAAGTCTAGAAATAACACTTTTTTATATGAGAAGACGACATAAACTGTATATATAGGTTTGTGAAATAGGTATATGTTATCGGAATCTTCAGGTTTTCTAGTTTAATTAAGGTTGTCTCAAAATTCAAAAATTCCATGGATTGGCTCTATTTTAATGGACAAGAAAACTGATTATGCCTGGAAATAGAATTGGATATTTACTATTAAAATTGTGCAATAAGTAAATGATTATTTCTTAAACTGTTTTACTGATAGATGTACAACATTTTAACAAATGTTTATTTATTAACAAGGTTATGAAGCAACAATGAGTTTCAAAGAATATCAGGTGTAAAGTTTACTTTGATATATCATTTTATATAATTTGACAGATTATTTTCTTTAAACTCTGTGAAGCAACAATACATGTGTATTTACTGAGCAGTGTCGTATAGCAACAATGTGTTGATTTATTAACAGTATCATAAAACAACAATACACCTTGATTTATTGACAATGTCGTGAAGTAGTAATATGTGTTGATTTATTAACAGTATCGTAAAACAACAATACACCTTGATTTATTGACAATGTCGTGAAGCAGTAATACATTGTGATTTACTGAAAATGTCCTGAAGTAACAGTATGTGTTGATTTATTGAAAACTTCGGTAAACAGTAATAATTGTTTATTTATTGACAATATCGTGAATCAACAAATGTGCTTATTTACTAATTATGTCGTAAATCAACAAATGTACTTATTTACTAATGGTGTTGTGAATCAACAAGATATGTTTATTTATTTAGAAACTTGTGAAATAACAGCACGTGTATATTTATTAACAACGTTGCAAAGCAGCAAGATACGTATATTTATTGGCAATATTGAGACAAAAAACAGTGGCTTGGCACGGCCTGATGGTTAAGGCGCTCAACTCGCAATCTGCGGATCACGAGCTCAAAATTCCTGTCACCGAACATGTTAGCCCTTTAAGACTGCCGTCAGGGCTCGCCACTCGAGGGTAAAAATGGTTTGCTAATAAAAAAAAATAATAAATAAATAAATGAAAGAATAAGATGGCGTAAAAACAGTAATTATTGATTTATGTTTGCAGTATTATAATAAAAATAACAGTAGGTCACTGTGAGCAACATGTAATAGCAGTGTAAGTAGAATATCTAATAATAAAGTCTACGTTCATCTGTTATGTTATAAAATAATTACTAGGTTATTCACGAAGATAATTGCGGGAAAACTACAAAATATACATTTCCGATTATTAGACTGAACAGTAAGTATTTATTTAAGGTTAAAAACAATCAACCAACAGAGTTACTACCAGATACATTGTGTTAAGGCTGTATGAAATACTCCGAATACACAAAGCAAAATAATTCCATTTGTATATAATATGTTTTTACTGAAGTTAAGCACAAAGTTACAGAGTGAGCTGCCTGTACTCTTCCCATGTAGGGACTCATTGTGAATGATTGACAAATAATATTCTTAACGGAAAAATAATCCATCAGAAGCTATAGTCCGAGAAACTGGAAATAACACACAAGTCTCCAGTCAATGACAGCTCGATAAACCGTGTACATAGTTCTTTACAAAGTGAAATATTTTTGCTGGATATTATAAAAGAACGGTTCAAAATCGGAGCGAGCTAGCGCTCAGTGGTAAGGTTGAAAATAACGAAATTGTCTGTCACTGGTTTTATGGTGTAGAACATTGTTTCTCGGGTAAGAAGGCCGAAGCAGGTAAGTCTCTTAAAGTGAGAAGTTTCTGTAAGGGTATGGAAAGAAACGGGGAAAGCATAACAAAAGATTAGCTCCTGATGGATATAGAAAAAATTTCAGGCGAATGGGACTTTGCCTTTAGACCAGGACGTGAAAAGCTTTCAGTTACCTGTCGACAAAACTTCACAATAACTATAGAAAACCAGTGAGCCGATAAAAATTCCTAGCGGCTGGAAACTATTTATGAACATCCCAGACGGAGACTCATTGTTATCGTTACCTACCTAAACTAGGTGGTGCACTAGTAAAGGGTCGAAAACTACAAAGTTTGAAATAAAAATCCATCTGGTAGTTCACCTGTTTGTCGTTAGTGTTAGTAGCAAACTTTAAAGTCACATGAAAAACACTTTATCATTTATATCCGACATTGTTTTAAATAAAACATTATAGTTTGTGTAGTTCCTCTCCATTGTAAGTCCCCCCCCCTACAGGGTTTATTTTGTATTCGTCATACCCATCATAACAGAATAAAATACCTGTAAACGTTTGCTTTTATTCGGTAAGTATCTGTTGTGTTTTTATTGTCTGTACCCTATCCATGTAAAATTAAAAACAGGTAAAGTAACTATAACTTATTTTGTTTTGTTTTAATTCGTTACTTTAGTTTGTTTTTTGAATTTCGCGCAAAGCTACTCGAGGGCTATCTGCGCTAGCCGTCACTAATTTAGCAGTGAAAGACTAGAGGAAAGGCAGCTAGTCATTACCACCCACCGCCAACCCTTGGGCTACTCTTTTACCAACAAATAGTGTTATTGACCGACACATTATAACGCCCCGCGTACAAACTCCAGGTATCGATCTACATCACTTCTAGTAACGTGTTCTATTTGGCCATCTAAATAATTTAAAATACTTTATGGAACTCTAATAAGCACGTGCTTTTTCTCTATTTCTAATATGTTGTAAGTGTTCTATATGCACCATTCGCTTTATTTGTCGTACCTACAATGCAACATATCTAAATGTAAATAACGTATCGTGCAAAAGTGTTAGAACAAAAGAATATTTTTCCATTCTCTCCACTTTACTGGAGCTAATTCTCCCATAACGTTACAGAATATAAAGTTCAACACTGAGGTGATGAGTGCTTCACTGACAACTGAGGTGAGAATATTTATCATTCTTCAGAATTCCCACATACTTGTATCAAAGGCATGTCATAAGGGTTCAACTGGAATGAACATATTAATCAAATTTAGATTCTGAAATAACTGTAATGGTACCTCCTGTAGTGTCTCAACTATATAGAAATGAGCTAGCATATGGTATTGGTATATGCTCGAATAAATCAATTTAATAACACTAAAATAAACTTTGATAAAAAAAACAGTGTTTAACACTATTTATAAAGTTTTGTTGTCATATCACAGATAAAAAATTGTATAGAATTGTCAGTAGAACAGAGAGTTCACACAGAAGCTTTACGTGATGCTGGTTGGACTCTTCGAGAAGTTGCTACAGGCTTGAAAGGTTCCCCAAACACTGTCAAGTAGACCCTAGATTGTGAGACCAAGACAGGTATATTTGAAAATATGAAAGAAAGAGACAGAACACCTATGCTCATTTATACATTTGTGTTAAGTATCTTAATTCATGCAGCCTTCAGAACAGAAGGAAGAGTGCCACTGATCCAAATAACGGTGAGGTATCCAGATCTACAGTATCAAGGAGACTTAACGAGAATGGAATATGTGGTCATTTAAAAATCTTTACTTTGACCTTAAACATTGTCAAGAGACTGAGATTTGCCAAAAAGAACAAATCTGGACTGTTGGTAATTGAGATAGGGTATTATGAACGGATGAGTCCAAATTTGAAATATTTGGTTCAAAGTGCAGACTGTTCGTCCAGCAGTAAAAAGGTGAAGGATACTTACCTCAATGCATAGTACCTATCATGAAGCATAGGGAGGCAGTGTGATGATTTATGAGTGTTTTTTTCTCCTCAGGAGAAAGGATATTTTTTTCAAAATAGATGGAATACTGGACCACCGTAAGTACCATCAGATATTGATCCGTCATGGTATACCCAGTGGTTTGCAGATTATTGATGAAGGATTCTACTACCAGGAGGATAATGATCCCAAACACTCATCCAACCTGTACAGAGATTACTTGGCTAAAAAAGAATCTGCTGGAGTTATTCGATTGATACAACAACCCCACACAGACTCAATCTCAACCCAATTGAGCAGATCTAGAATTTGATACATCAAAAACTTAACATATCAAAGGTTATTTCCCAAGAATCTTTATGGGAGAATATAAGGGACATTTTGAGCAACTTCCCAAAGGACACTTTGATTAAATGTGTCTGAACGACTGCCAGCAGTTATTAATACAAAATGATAGACACACAAAATATTAACTGTTTGCTGAACTAAAACACTTCCACTAAGTTTGTACTGTACTAAACATGAAGATTAATACAATATTGGTGTTTATCTGTGATTTACCTTCTATTGTTCTTTAAAAGTAGCCAGAACTCTAATTTTTGACTTTGTCGTAACATTTTTGCACAGTACTGTATAAAGATGAGTAACTTCTGTAAATAAAGATCTGATGGTGTTAGATATAATGGTCTGTTTGTTAGTTTTAGAATTTCGCACAAAGCTACACGAGGGCTATCTGTGCTAGCCGTCCCTAATTTAGCAGTATAAGACTAGAGGGAAGGCAGATAGTCATCACCACCCACCGCCAACTCTTCGGCTTCTCTTTTACCAACGAATAGTGAGATTGACCGTCACATTATAACGCCCCCACGGCTGAAAGGGCGAGCATGTTTGGTGCGAACCCGCGACCCTCAGATTACGAGTCGCACGCATTAACACGCTTGGCCATGCCGGGCCCGTTAGATATGAAATAATTAACTTGTTTGAAACGACTTCAATAGGTGTCGCACTTTCTTCAAGACTTTGCAATGCAGCTGTTAAGACTGAGCATTGACCGTTTACTCTTCCACTGAACTGGACCGGCACGGCCAGGTGGATAAGGCACTCGACTCGTAATCTGAAGGTCACGGGTTCGAATCCCCGTCGCACCAAACATACTCGCCGTGGGGACGTTATAATGTTTCGGTCAATCCCACTATTCTTTAGTAAAAGAGTTGGCCCTGGGTGGTGATGACTAGCTGCCTTTCCGCTAGTCTTATTCCGCAAAATTAGGGATGGCTAGCGCAGATAGCCCTCGTGTACCTTTGCGCGAACTTCAAAACAAACCAAACTAATTATTCCTGAAGCATTTAATTATCTGTCTGATCCATGACTTTAGACCATCTATATTATGTTTGTATTTTCATTTCTCATTCTAGTTATTGTGACTACTTTGATTCTGAATCAGTATTGTTTAAAACTGATATTTCACTGATTGTTCGTGTTCTTAGTTAAACTTCACTCTGTTTATCTATTTCAAAAATATTCATGGCGTAAGAATACATTCAACACTTTTACTTGTCAAATCACTGATCCTTCAGTTGTTATAGAAGTTCCAGTTTTTCTGTTCCCTGTTGCTTCATTTCCTAACTATTGAACACCATAGAAGTCTAATAAAAGGAGGTGGTCATGTGTAAACCAATTTTCCGGCCACTCCCAGCACATGCTAACACATTAGAAACAAGTTTCCTGGAAACTATACTAGTGCATTTATATTTAACTCAAATAGACGCAAAACTGAGATCTTATGGTGTTGTACTAGAAATACGGGAAAATTAGTATAATAATTAAAATGAGTAATTAATTACTGATGTGCTCACCATGTATCTGGTGAATTTTAAAACACATTTATAGTTCAATTGTTTGGGGTGACACATTGAATTGGCCTTAAAATTATGTTTGTTTTGGAATTTCGCGTAAAGCTACACGAGGGCTATCTGTGCTAGCCGTCCCTAATTTAGCAGTGTCAGACTAAAGGGAAGGCAGCTAGTCATCACCACCCACCGCCAACTCTTGGGCTACTCTTTTACCAACGAATTGTGGGATTGACCGTTACATTATAACGCCTCCACGGCTGAAAGGGCGAGCATGTTTGGTGCGACGGGGATTTGAGCCCACGACCCTCAGATTACGAGTGAAATACCTTAACCCACCTAACCTTTAACCTATGTAATCTTGGTTTTTGCCAGGTTGGTTAAGGCGTTCGATTCGTAATCTGAGGGTCGCGGGTTCGAATCCCCGTCGCAACAAACATGCTCGACCTTTCAGCCGTGGGGGCGTTATAATATGACGGTCAAATCCACTATTCTTTGGTAAAAGAGCAGCCCAAGAGTTGGCGTTGGGTGGTGATGACTAGCTGCCTTCCCTCTAGTCTTACCCTGCTAAATTACGGACGGCTAGCGCAGGTAGCCCTTGAGTAGCTTTGCGCGAAATTAAAAACAAACAAACAATCCTTGATTTTGATTTTATATACATACAATATATATTCAAAAATCGCATGTCGTCGCTGTCAATCAGGTTAAGTAAGCTCAATGAGAGAATGGCAGCAAATATGTGTCAGCATCACGTAAACTGGGTGTTCTTAATCTCTCTAATGTAATTCATGGATGCCTTTAGCAAATGTGAGATAATAGATTACCCATCAAAAGCGAAGTAACGCCATTACAAAAATTATTTTAATTTGTCTCTTGGGAGAGCTGTTAATTGAAACCGTGGAACAAAAAACCTATCGATTAATTTTCCTCACAGTATACACAACCTAATTGACAGTTGCTTCAAGTAACTTGCTAGCCATCTCTCTAATAAAGAGCTGAGGTATTTATAATTTATGAAAGTTATGTAGGTGTCATCAAAAGTTGCGAACGAAAAGTTTCAAAATTAAGATTCTTTTTAGCTCGAGAATGGCCCGGAAAGATGGATATTTGTTCAATTTACATCACCAAATATGGGCCGGCATGGCCAAGCGCGTCAAGGCGGGTCACGGATTCGAATCCCGGTCGCACCAAACATGCTTGCCCTTTCAGCCGTGGGGGCGTTATAATGTTACGATCAATCTCACTATTCGCTGGTAAAAGAGTAGCCCAAGAGTTGGCGGTGGGTCGTGATGACTAGCTGCCCTCCCTCTCGTTTTACACTGCTAAATTAGGGACGGCTAGCGCAGGTAGCCCTTGAGTAGCTTTGCTCGAAATTCAAATCAAACAAACAAACATCACCAAATATCAAAACTAAGAATGTTTCCCGCCTTTTAATTATCTTTATCAAACAATAAAACATGCCTGTTGGGAAATCTGCAAATAAAGTTGGTTCTGGTTTCTATTTTGTTTCTGTCGCCATACTAAACTTAATTGTCCTAAAATATGGTTGGATGGCTACTTTTATATATATATATATATATATTCATAAATAGTCTTCTCTATGGTGGAGAAGAATCCAAGCGTTAAGCCTCGGAAAACTAATTAACAAATAAAAACGAGAGATAGAAGATTAACTCTAACCCTTAAACATACTTCAAAATATGTAGAAAAACATTTTCGTACCAAGATCCCCAATTTAGAAATGGTCATATAGAGAAATAGGCAGCGAGTTCTAACAGTCTCAGCTGTAGAGTTTAATTCTGTATTCAAGTTTTTGCTTTTTCCGTTTGCAATAGGCAGGTGGTTAGGGCACTCAACTTGTAATTTGAGGGTCGCGGGGTTCGAATCTCCGTCACACTAAACATTCTCGCCCTTTCAGCCATGAAAGCGTTGTAATGTGACGGTTAATCTCACTAGTCGTTGTTAAAAGAGTAGCCAAAGAGTTGGCGGTAGGTGGTTATGGCTATCTGCATTCCTTCTAATTTTATACTGCTGAATTAGGGACAGATAGCCCTCGTGTTATTTTAGCAAAACTAAAATGAAACCATATGCAATAATAAATAGAACAAAGTATTCCCTCATATTTTCTTGCTTAAGTTACTCCCTGTTACTTTCAGTATTTACGTTCAGTATTTTCCTCTTTGTAAAACTTGTATAATAGTAAATATATGGTGACGTACAAACCTTTCAATGTCCAAAACTAATGAAATGTAACACTAATATATTTGCTTTTATTTCAAAAAGTCAGAAATTCTATCACAAACGTGTAATAGCAAAGTTATGGACTTTTTAAAACAATTATTCACAGCTTCATCGTATACGTTAAGCATAACTAAAACTTTCACCTGATGCTATCACTAGTAATACACAGGTAAAGGTATATGTCCTGCGTGTCATGTAATCTATACTTCCTTCAACTAACATACTGTTATCACTAGTAATACACAGGTAAAGGTATATGTCCTGCGTGTCATGTAATCTATACTTCCTCCAACTAACATATTGTTATCACTAGTAATACACAGGTAAAGGTATATGTCCTGCGTGTGATGTAATCTATACTTCCTCCAACTAACATACTGTTATCACTAGTAATACACAGGTAAAGGTATATGTCCTGTGTGTTATGTAATCTATACTTCCTTCAACTAACATACTGTTATCACTAGTAATACACAGGTAAAGGTATATGTCCTGTGTGTCATGTAATCTATACTTCCTCCAACTAACATACTGTTATCACTAGTAATACACAGGTAAAGGTATATGTCCTGTGTGTCATGTAATCTATACTTCCTTCAACTAACATACTGTTATCACTAGTAATACACAGGTAAAGGTATGTCCTGTGTGTTATGTGATCTACACTTTCTTCAACATGCTGTTATCACTAGTAGTAAACAGGTAAAGGTATATGTCCTGTGTGTTATGTTATCCATATTTCTCACTGATTGGTCAGGGTTAACACTCGTATTAAAACTCTAACATTTTTGGAGGTAAATAACCAGGAACTCTATACTATCATTTGTTAACCCTGATCTACACTTTTGGTGTAAATCCATAACTTCTCTGGCAGTTTCAAATCTCAAGCCCATCATAACATTAGTGTACTTCAAACGAACTTCAACTTTTGGGGTTTCACTCCAAGCTCATCATAACATTAGTGTACTTCAAACTAACTTCAACTTTTGTGGTTTCACTCCAAGCTCATCATAACATTAGTGTACTTCAAACGAACTTCAACTTATAGGGTTTCACTCCAAGCCCATCATAACATTAGTGTACTTCAAACGAACTTCAACTTTTAGGGTTTCACTCCAAGCCCATCATAACATTAGTGTACTTCAAACGCACTTCAACTTTTAGGGCTTCACTTGCAAACAGTGTAGAATAACTTATTGTCTATCACGTTAGTTTAACGTTGGTGATCACAATTAGAATACATTCAGCATTATGTCGATATCCAAAGACATATGCGAATGTTGAACATCGAAACGTTTAGATACATTACAGATGCTTGGCTGGTGTTGTTATAGTGATAAGCATATATTTATTGTTCATACCCTAGGGACCCTGGAATACTCAACAAAGTTCTAAGAGTTAGGTAACCCGATGCGGAACGTGGTATGTTTAAGAAGAAACGAGTTTTATGGAAACAAATATGAAAAATTATTCGCAAGTCTCTAATGGAATAAAAACCAATAAATACAGAAAAAGATATAAACTACTTCTAACATTTAAATAAAAAGCTATATTTATTAGAAACTTCGAATTGCAAGTTCGCTTTCTTCCTCGATCAAACAACGACTTGGGTTTTAATTAATAAGTGAATGAAATATGAAGAAAGACAGACTGAAAAGATTCACTTTTGAGACAAAACATAGAGTACGACGTAACTCCAAGATAAAAATAGTTTCAGTTAATGAGAAAGGCAAAGGTCATATTCAATTAAAACACTCAATATTACTGTCAACTATTTCTGTGCGTAATGTTATAAAAATAAATTAAACACTACAATAAAAGACCCAGTAACTCAAAAGCTATAGTTTTACTCATCAGGGTAAGCTTCAGTCACCTCTTGTGTTTTTATAATGTTGCAATGTTTCAGAATTAAAATATTTCGTACAAAATGTCGGTATCTTTTTGGTTTTGGTTTGTTTTGAATTTCGCGCAAAGCTACACGAGGGCTACCTGCGCTAGCCGTCCATAATTTTGCAGTGTAAGACTAGAGGGAAGACAGCTAGTTATCACCACCTACCGCCAACCCTTGGACTACTCTTTTACCAACAAAGAGTGGGATTGACCGTACCATTATAACGCCCCAACGGCTGAAAGGGCGAGCATGCTTGGTGTGACGGGGATTCGAACCCGCGACCTTCATATTAGGAGTTGAGTGTCTTATCCACCTGGCCATGCCAAGTCATGTTTTTTTGGAAAAACGTCTAAAGAGACTGTAGAAAAAACCTTTCTCAAAGTTACGTAATGAGATTGTTTATTAAGTTGTAATCCGACAGAGAGTGTTTAAAATCAACTAATTTATATTAGGTATCGTTGGGTGTATAAATAGTATTGTATACAAAGCTTTACTTTATTAAATCTTCAGAATTTAGCGCAGAAATGTTTCTATATTTAATTTCAGCAAAGAGTGTGTGAAATAAACTTACATCGTGGCGCCACCTAGGACAAGCGTTGTTAGACAAGGCGTTCACTACCACCTAATTTGTTCCGAACTGTTAGAAATCCCTTGTGAGTGTGTGCGTGACGTATGAGTCGTAAAGTCACGAATCACGGTGTGGGATCTGTACGTTTACAGCTCTGAAACTGGTTTTGAGTAAAAAATCGATAAACTGTAACAACTTACTCTTGTAGTAAGAGTCCAGAAACACTTCATCTTATAGAAGAATGCAATACTAACACAGCAGCCTCATCTGAAAATATTTTAATATTCTTCAAAGAAGAACAATGGACATTATTACTATTTTCATCAGTAATTCAAGAGAAGTTCCACAGAAGTGGATCTTCCATGATCAAACTTAACGATAAATAACCATTTCTCGACATCACTGATTTTAATCACAGCGTTCGATCATGTAGTCGTTGAATAGGAAGTTACTCATCACGCATGTCTAATGAACCGGAAGTGCGAAAACAAAAAATAAAGAGTAGTTTTGAAATAATAAAAACGTATAGAAATGTGTTTGTGCAGAAAGCAATGTTCAAAAATATTAGGAGTCATACACACAAAAGTGTGTATTAAGATAAGGGAACTGGAAAAGTAAAATATTAATAACAAATATAAACAGCGAAATATAATAACAATAATACGGATATCAATAAAAATGTAAAAATTAATATATATATATATTAAATAAAAATTATAATAAATTATAATTAACAGAGAAATTCGATTGAAAACAAAATTTTATAAGATTTTCCAGAAAGACTTTGAGTTAAAGGACAAATTCCGGGGTCAAAGTTCACATCGTAGGTCGAGTGTTTAAAATATTACGACAAAGTTCAAGTTATCCAATAAAAAAACACACACAAGTTCAAGTTATCCTATAAAAACACACAAACATACACAGTTCCAAGTTATCCTTTAGAGCTTAACTTATGTGAGTATTAAAAGCATTAGCACTCTAGCACATTGACCTTTACTTTGTTTCGGTAGAACATTCTCTCCACATGAGTGGAAATAACTCGTTTATAATGTTATTCCTTCTTTCGAATCCAACGGAGCAGCTGTTCGTACTCTGACTCAGACGTTCATTATTCATGTTAAACACTAATAATTATACATGAGAACGTTACATTGTCATGTAAAAGCTGTAGTTTTAAACATGAACACCGAGCTGGACTTTGATTGAGATAATTTGTAGTTTTAATGGTAGTTTTACTTCTTTCTTTTAGGGAATAGTTTCATATGATGACCTTCATATTGTTTTACAATTGTACGTATACAAACGTAGAATTATTCAAATTCTCAACCTGCATTTCCTAAACAGGAAAATATGCAGAAAGAATAGATAGATACATCGAATAATTCATCATCGGAACAAGGAGAAAATAGTCTAAGCCTAAATGTTACAACCACGTATTTCGATGTGAAAACAAATAATTGGATTTCGAAAAAAATGGTATGAAACTGTTCATATAAGCTGGCAAAACACGCATGTTACATAGCTGGACCTTGTATGGTTTGGTTTGTTTTGAATTTTGCGCAATGCTACTCGAGGGCTATCTGAGCTAGCCGTCCCTAATTTAGCAGTGTAAGACCAGAGGGAAGGCAGCTAGTCATCATCACCTACTAACAACTCTTAGGGCACTCTTTTACCAAGAGTGGGACTGACAGTCACATTATAACGCCAACAACGGCTGAAAGGGCGAGCATGTTTGGTGTAAAGGGGGATTCGAACCCGCGACCCTCAGACTACGAGTCGAGTATCTTAACCACCTGGCCATGCCGGGCCCCTAATCAGTATGTTAAAGTCATATACATAGGTGAGATTTCTGGTGGTGGGTTACAAGTGGTGGCAATCGCTTCCCACTTTTTTCCTCTGGGATATATCATACACACGATGTTCACAATAGTTAAGTCAGACATTTTTGCCTCCTATATTTTGATTTCAAACCTTGCACATAGTCATTTGTAAACGTTTGTCAGCTTGTTAAATATTCTGGAGTTTGAAAGCCTCGTTATACAGAGATGAAGAAATAGAATGATCTCAAACGATGGGTGTTTATAGTTATGTAAACAGAGGTTTAAACACGTGCTGAAATATTACCGCATGGTAAATTTGGAAGACATCGGTGCACCTGTAATACGGACAATACATTTTTCGTTTTCTTTGTTCTTTAATTTATTAAAGTCAGTATTTTATGTTTACTTTAGAATTTTCAAAATTTTTCATAAACGTGTGTTTCTAGCCGTGTTTGAGGATTTAACAATGTGATATTTATCAAGGAATGTGGCCAACACACTTATTGTCTTCTACCTGCTAAATGTTCTTTTATGAACAATAACCTTGAACCTTGTGTTGGTGTTTGTTGACAAGATTTAACGTTATATAAACCTTGTGTTAGTGTTTGTTGACAAGATTTAACGTTATATAAACCTTGTGTTGGTGTCTGTTGACAACATTTAACGTTATATAAACCTTGTGTTGGTGTCTGTTGACAAGATTTAACGTTATATAAACCTTGTGTTGGTGTCTGTTGACAAGATTCAACGTTATATAAACCTTGTGTTGGTGTCTGTTGACAACATTTAACGTTATATAAACCTTGTGTTAGTGTTTGTTGACAAGATTCAACGTTATATAAACTTTGTGTTAGTGTTTGTTGACACGATTCAACGTTATATAAACTTTGTGTTAGTGTTTGTTGACAACATTTAACGTTATATAAACCTTGTGTTAGTGTTTGTTGACAAGATTCAACGTTATATAAACCTTGTGTTGGTGTCTGTTGACAAGATTTAACGTTATATAAACCTTGTGTTGGTGTCTGTTGACAAGATTCAACGTTATATAAACTTTGTGTTAGTGTTTGTTGACAACATTTAACGTTATATAAACCTTGTGTTAGTGTTTGTTGACAACATTCAACGTTATATGAACCTTGTGTTGGTGTCTGTTGACAAGATTCAACGTTATATAAACCTTGTGTTGGTGTCTGTTGACAACATTTAACGTTATATAAACCTTGTGTTAGTGTCTGTTGACAAGATTTATCGTTATATAAACCTTGTGTTGGTGTCTGTTGACAACATTTAACGTTATATAAACCTTGTGTTGGTGTCTGTTGACAAGATTCAACGTTATATAAACCTTGTGTTAGTGTTTGTTGACAAGATTTAACGTTATATAAACCTTGTGTTAGTGTTTGTTGACAAGATTCAACGTTATATAAACCTTGTGTTAGTGTCTGTTGACAACATTTAACGTTATATAAACTTTGTGTTAGTGTTTGTTGACAACATTTAACGTTATATAAACTTTGTGTTGGTGTTTGTTGACAAGATTCAACGTTATATAAACTTTGTGTTGGTGTCTGTTGACAAGATTCAACGTTATATAAACCTTGTGTTAGTGTTTGTTGACAACATTTAACGTTATATGAACCTTGTGTTGGTGTCTGTTGACAAGATTCAACGTTATATAAACCTTGTGTTGGTGTCTGTTGACAACATTTAACGTTATATAAACCTTGTGTTAGTGTCTGTTGACAAGATTTATCGTTATATAAACCTTGTGTTGGTGTCTGTTGACAACATTTAACGTTATATAAACCTTGTGTTGGTGTCTGTTGACAAGATTCAACGTTATATAAACCTTGTGTTAGTGTTTGTTGACAAGATTTAACGTTATATAAACCTTGTGTTAGTGTTTGTTGACAAGATTCAACGTTATATAAACCTTGTGTTAGTGTCTGTTGACAACATTTAACGTTATATAAACTTTGTGTTAGTGTTTGTTGACAACATTTAACGTTATATAAACTTTGTGTTGGTGTTTGTTGACAAGATTCAACGTTATATAAACTTTGTGTTGGTGTCTGTTGACAAGATTCAACGTTATATAAACCTTGTGTTAGTGTTTGTTGACAACATTTAACGTTATATGAACCTTGTGTTGGTGTCTGTTGACAAGATTCAACGTTATATAAACCTTGTGTTGGTGTCTGTTGACAACATTTAACGTTATATAAACCTTGTGTTAGTGTCTGTTGACAAGATTTATCGTTATATAAACCTTGTGTTGGTGTCTGTTGACAACATTTAACGTTATATAAACCTTGTGTTGGTGTCTGTTGACAAGATTCAACGTTATATAAACCTTGTGTTAGTGTTTGTTGACAAGATTTAACGTTATATAAACCTTGTGTTAGTGTTTGTTGACAAGATTCAACGTTATATAAACCTTGTGTTGGTGTCTGTTGACAACATTTAACGTTATATAAACTTTGTGTTGGTGTTTGTTGACAAGATTCAACGTTATATAAACCTTGTGTTGGTGTCTGTTGACAACATTTAACGTTATATAAACTTTGTGTTAGTGTTTGTTGACAACATTTAACGTTATATAAACTTTGTGTTGGTGTTTGTTGACAAGATTCAACGTTATATAAACCTTGTGTTGGTGTCTGTTGACAAGATTTAACGTTATATAAACCTTGTGTTGGTGTTTGTTGACAAGATTCAACGTTATATAAACCTTGTGTTAGTGTTTGTTGACAAGATTCAACGTTATATAAACCTTGTGTTAGTGTTTGTTGACAAGATTCAACGTTATATAAACCTTGTGTTAGTGTCTGTTGACAACATTTAACGTTATGTAAACCTTGTGTTGGTGTCTGTTGACAAGATTCAACGTTATATAAACCTTGTTTTAGTGTTTGTTGACAACATTTAACGTTATATAAACCTTGTGTTGGTGTTTGTTGACAAGATTTAACGTTATATAAACCTTGTGTTGGTGTTTGTTGACAAGATTTAACGTTATATAAACCTTGTGTTGGTGTTTGTTGACAACATTTAACGTTATATAAACCTTGTGTTGGTGTCTGTTGACAACATTTAACGTTATATAAACTTTGTGTTGGTGTTTGTTGACAAGGTTGAACGTTATATAAACCTTGTGTTAGTGTTTGTTGACAACATTCAACGTTATATGAACCTTGTGTTGGTGTCTGTTGACAAGATTCAACGTTATATAAACCTTGTGTTGGTGTCTGTTGACAACATTTAACGTTATATAAACCTTGTGTTAGTGTCTGTTGACAAGATTTATCGTTATATAAACCTTGTGTTGGTGTCTGTTGACAACATTTAACGTTATATAAACCTTGTGTTGGTGTCTGTTGACAAGATTCAACGTTATATAAACCTTGTGTTAGTGTTTGTTGACAAGATTTAACGTTATATAAACCTTGTGTTAGTGTTTGTTGACAAGATTCAACGTTATATAAACCTTGTGTTAGTGTCTGTTGACAACATTTAACGTTATATAAACTTTGTGTTAGTGTTTGTTGACAACATTTAACGTTATATAAACTTTGTGTTGGTGTTTGTTGACAAGATTCAACGTTATATAAACTTTGTGTTGGTGTCTGTTGACAAGATTCAACGTTATATAAACCTTGTGTTAGTGTTTGTTGACAACATTTAACGTTATATGAACCTTGTGTTGGTGTCTGTTGACAAGATTCAACGTTATATAAACCTTGTGTTGGTGTCTGTTGACAACATTTAACGTTATATAAACCTTGTGTTAGTGTCTGTTGACAAGATTTATCGTTATATAAACCTTGTGTTGGTGTCTGTTGACAACATTTAACGTTATATAAACCTTGTGTTGGTGTCTGTTGACAAGATTCAACGTTATATAAACCTTGTGTTAGTGTTTGTTGACAAGATTTAACGTTATATAAACCTTGTGTTAGTGTTTGTTGACAAGATTCAACGTTATATAAACCTTGTGTTAGTGTCTGTTGACAACATTTAACGTTATATAAACTTTGTGTTAGTGTTTGTTGACAACATTTAACGTTATATAAACTTTGTGTTGGTGTTTGTTGACAAGATTCAACGTTATATAAACTTTGTGTTGGTGTCTGTTGACAAGATTCAACGTTATATAAACCTTGTGTTAGTGTTTGTTGACAACATTTAACGTTATATGAACCTTGTGTTGGTGTCTGTTGACAACATTTAACGTTATATGAACCTTGTGTTGGTGTCTGTTGACAAGATTCAACGTTATATAAACCTTGTGTTGGTGTCTGTTGACAACATTTAACGTTATATAAACCTTGTGTTAGTGTCTGTTGACAAGATTTATCGTTATATAAACCTTGTGTTGGTGTCTGTTGACAACATTTAACGTTATATAAACCTTGTGTTGGTGTCTGTTGACAAGATTCAACGTTATATAAACCTTGTGTTAGTGTTTGTTGACAAGATTTAACGTTATATAAACCTTGTGTTAGTGTTTGTTGACAAGATTCAACGTTATATAAACCTTGTGTTGGTGTCTGTTGACAACATTTAACGTTATATAAACTTTGTGTTGGTGTTTGTTGACAAGATTCAACGTTATATAAACCTTGTGTTGGTGTCTGTTGACAACATTTAACGTTATATAAACTTTGTGTTAGTGTTTGTTGACAACATTTAACGTTATATAAACTTTGTGTTGGTGTTTGTTGACAAGATTCAACGTTATATAAACCTTGTGTTGGTGTCTGTTGACAAGATTTAACGTTATATAAACCTTGTGTTGGTGTTTGTTGACAAGATTTAACGTTATATAAACCTTGTGTTGGTGTTTGTTGACAACATTTAACGTTATATAAACCTTGTGTTGGTGTCTGTTGACAACATTTAACGTTATATAAACTTTGTGTTGGTGTTTGTTGACAAGGTTGAACGTTATATAAACCTTGTGTTAGTGTTTGTTGACAACATTCAACGTTATATGAACCTTGTGTTGGTGTCTGTTGACAAGATTCAACGTTATATAAACCTTGTGTTGGTGTCTGTTGACAACATTTAACGTTATATAAACCTTGTGTTAGTGTCTGTTGACAAGATTTATCGTTATATAAACCTTGTGTTGGTGTCTGTTGACAACATTTAACGTTATATAAACCTTGTGTTGGTGTCTGTTGACAAGATTCAACGTTATATAAACCTTGTGTTAGTGTTTGTTGACAAGATTTAACGTTATATAAACCTTGTGTTAGTGTTTGTTGACAAGATTCAACGTTATATAAACCTTGTGTTAGTGTCTGTTGACAACATTTAACGTTATATAAACTTTGTGTTAGTGTTTGTTGACAACATTTAACGTTATATAAACTTTGTGTTGGTGTTTGTTGACAAGATTCAACGTTATATAAACTTTGTGTTGGTGTCTGTTGACAAGATTCAACGTTATATAAACCTTGTGTTAGTGTTTGTTGACAACATTTAACGTTATATGAACCTTGTGTTGGTGTCTGTTGACAAGATTCAACGTTATATAAACCTTGTGTTGGTGTCTGTTGACAACATTTAACGTTATATAAACCTTGTGTTAGTGTCTGTTGACAAGATTTATCGTTATATAAACCTTGTGTTGGTGTCTGTTGACAACATTTAACGTTATATAAACCTTGTGTTGGTGTCTGTTGACAAGATTCAACGTTATATAAACCTTGTGTTAGTGTTTGTTGACAAGATTTAACGTTATATAAACCTTGTGTTAGTGTTTGTTGACAAGATTCAACGTTATATAAACCTTGTGTTAGTGTCTGTTGACAACATTTAACGTTATATAAACTTTGTGTTAGTGTTTGTTGACAACATTTAACGTTATATAAACTTTGTGTTGGTGTTTGTTGACAAGATTCAACGTTATATAAACTTTGTGTTGGTGTCTGTTGACAAGATTCAACGTTATATAAACCTTGTGTTAGTGTTTGTTGACAACATTTAACGTTATATGAACCTTGTGTTGGTGTCTGTTGACAAGATTCAACGTTATATAAACCTTGTGTTGGTGTCTGTTGACAACATTTAACGTTATATAAACCTTGTGTTAGTGTCTGTTGACAAGATTTATCGTTATATAAACCTTGTGTTGGTGTCTGTTGACAACATTTAACGTTATATAAACCTTGTGTTGGTGTCTGTTGACAAGATTCAACGTTATATAAACCTTGTGTTAGTGTTTGTTGACAAGATTTAACGTTATATAAACCTTGTGTTAGTGTTTGTTGACAAGATTCAACGTTATATAAACCTTGTGTTGGTGTCTGTTGACAACATTTAACGTTATATAAACTTTGTGTTGGTGTTTGTTGACAAGATTCAACGTTATATAAACCTTGTGTTGGTGTCTGTTGACAACATTTAACGTTATATAAACTTTGTGTTAGTGTTTGTTGACAACATTTAACGTTATATAAACTTTGTGTTGGTGTTTGTTGACAAGATTCAACGTTATATAAACTTTGTGTTGGTGTCTGTTGACAAGATTCAACGTTATATAAACCTTGTGTTAGTGTTTGTTGACAACATTTAACGTTATATGAACCTTGTGTTGGTGTCTGTTGACAAGATTCAACGTTATATAAACCTTGTGTTGGTGTCTGTTGACAACATTTAACGTTATATAAACCTTGTGTTAGTGTCTGTTGACAAGATTTATCGTTATATAAACCTTGTGTTGGTGTCTGTTGACAACATTTAACGTTATATAAACCTTGTGTTGGTGTCTGTTGACAAGATTCAACGTTATATAAACCTTGTGTTAGTGTTTGTTGACAAGATTTAACGTTATATAAACCTTGTGTTAGTGTTTGTTGACAAGATTCAACGTTATATAAACCTTGTGTTGGTGTCTGTTGACAACATTTAACGTTATATAAACTTTGTGTTGGTGTTTGTTGACAAGATTCAACGTTATATAAACCTTGTGTTGGTGTCTGTTGACAACATTTAACGTTATATAAACTTTGTGTTAGTGTTTGTTGACAACATTTAACGTTATATAAACTTTGTGTTGGTGTTTGTTGACAAGATTCAACGTTATATAAACCTTGTGTTGGTGTCTGTTGACAAGATTTAACGTTATATAAACCTTGTGTTGGTGTTTGTTGACAAGATTCAACGTTATATAAACCTTGTGTTAGTGTTTGTTGACAAGATTCAACGTTATATAAACCTTGTGTTAGTGTTTGTTGACGAGATTCAACGTTATATAAACCTTGTGTTAGTGTCTGTTGACAACATTTAACGTTATGTAAACCTTGTGTTGGTGTCTGTTGACAAGATTCAACGTTATATAAACCTTGTTTTAGTGTTTGTTGACAACATTTAACGTTATATAAACCTTGTGTTGGTGTTTGTTGACAAGATTTAACGTTATATAAACCTTGTGTTGGTGTTTGTTGACAAGATTTAACGTTATATAAACCTTGTGTTGGTGTTTGTTGACAACATTTAACGTTATATAAACCTTGTGTTGGTGTCTGTTGACAACATTTAACGTTATATAAACTTTGTGTTGGTGTTTGTTGACAAGGTTGAACGTTATATAAACCTTGTGTTAGTGTTTGTTGACAACATTCAACGTTATATGAACCTTGTGTAGGTGTCTGTTGACAAGATTCAACGTTATATAAACCTTGTGTTGGTGTCTGTTGACAACATTTAACGTTATATAAACCTTGTGTTAGTGTCTGTTGACAAGATTTATCGTTATATAAACCTTGTGTTGGTGTCTGTTGACAACATTTAACGTTATATAAACCTTGTGTTGGTGTCTGTTGACAAGATTCAACGTTATATAAACCTTGTGTTAGTGTTTGTTGACAAGATTTAACGTTATATAAACCTTGTGTTAGTGTTTGTTGACAAGATTCAACGTTATATAAACCTTGTGTTAGTGTCTGTTGACAACATTTAACGTTATATAAACTTTGTGTTAGTGTTTGTTGACAACATTTAACGTTATATAAACTTTGTGTTGGTGTTTGTTGACAAGATTCAACGTTATATAAACTTTGTGTTGGTGTCTGTTGACAAGATTCAACGTTATATAAACCTTGTGTTAGTGTTTGTTGACAACATTTAACGTTATATGAACCTTGTGTTGGTGTCTGTTGACAAGATTCAACGTTATATAAACCTTGTGTTGGTGTCTGTTGACAACATTTAACGTTATATAAACCTTGTGTTAGTGTCTGTTGACAAGATTTATCGTTATATAAACCTTGTGTTGGTGTCTGTTGACAACATTTAACGTTATATAAACCTTGTGTTGGTGTCTGTTGACAAGATTCAACGTTATATAAACCTTGTGTTAGTGTTTGTTGACAAGATTTAACGTTATATAAACCTTGTGTTAGTGTTTGTTGACAAGATTCAACGTTATATAAACCTTGTGTTAGTGTCTGTTGACAACATTTAACGTTATATAAACTTTGTGTTAGTGTTTGTTGACAACATTTAACGTTATATAAACTTTGTGTTGGTGTTTGTTGACAAGATTCAACGTTATATAAACTTTGTGTTGGTGTCTGTTGACAAGATTCAACGTTATATAAACCTTGTGTTAGTGTTTGTTGACAACATTTAACGTTATATGAACCTTGTGTTGGTGTCTGTTGACAACATTTAACGTTATATGAACCTTGTGTTGGTGTCTGTTGACAAGATTCAACGTTATATAAACCTTGTGTTGGTGTCTGTTGACAACATTTAACGTTATATAAACCTTGTGTTAGTGTCTGTTGACAAGATTTATCGTTATATAAACCTTGTGTTGGTGTCTGTTGACAACATTTAACGTTATATAAACCTTGTGTTGGTGTCTGTTGACAAGATTCAACGTTATATAAACCTTGTGTTAGTGTTTGTTGACAAGATTTAACGTTATATAAACCTTGTGTTAGTGTTTGTTGACAAGATTCAACGTTATATAAACCTTGTGTTAGTGTCTGTTGACAACATTTAACGTTATATAAACTTTGTGTTAGTGTTTGTTGACAACATTTAACGTTATATAAACTTTGTGTTGGTGTTTGTTGACAAGATTCAACGTTATATAAACTTTGTGTTGGTGTCTGTTGACAAGATTCAACGTTATATAAACCTTGTGTTAGTGTTTGTTGACAACATTTAACGTTATATGAACCTTGTGTTGGTGTCTGTTGACAAGATTCAACGTTATATAAACCTTGTGTTGGTGTCTGTTGACAACATTTAACGTTATATAAACCTTGTGTTAGTGTCTGTTGACAAGATTTATCGTTATATAAACCTTGTGTTGGTGTCTGTTGACAACATTTAACGTTATATAAACCTTGTGTTGGTGTCTGTTGACAAGATTCAACGTTATATAAACCTTGTGTTAGTGTTTGTTGACAAGATTTAACGTTATATAAACCTTGTGTTAGTGTTTGTTGACAAGATTCAACGTTATATAAACCTTGTGTTAGTGTCTGTTGACAACATTTAACGTTATATAAACTTTGTGTTAGTGTTTGTTGACAACATTTAACGTTATATAAACTTTGTGTTGGTGTTTGTTGACAAGATTCAACGTTATATAAACTTTGTGTTGGTGTCTGTTGACAAGATTCAACGTTATATAAACCTTGTGTTAGTGTTTGTTGACAACATTTAACGTTATATGAACCTTGTGTTGGTGTCTGTTGACAAGATTCAACGTTATATAAACCTTGTGTTGGTGTCTGTTGACAACATTTAACGTTATATAAACCTTGTGTTAGTGTCTGTTGACAAGATTTATCGTTATATAAACCTTGTGTTGGTGTCTGTTGACAACATTTAACGTTATATAAACCTTGTGTTGGTGTCTGTTGACAAGATTCAACGTTATATAAACCTTGTGTTAGTGTTTGTTGACAAGATTTAACGTTATATAAACCTTGTGTTAGTGTTTGTTGACAAGATTCAACGTTATATAAACCTTGTGTTGGTGTCTGTTGACAACATTTAACGTTATATAAACTTTGTGTTGGTGTTTGTTGACAAGATTCAACGTTATATAAACCTTGTGTTGGTGTCTGTTGACAACATTTAACGTTATATAAACTTTGTGTTAGTGTTTGTTGACAACATTTAACGTTATATAAACTTTGTGTTGGTGTTTGTTGACAAGATTCAACGTTATATAAACCTTGTGTTGGTGTCTGTTGACAAGATTTAACGTTATATAAACCTTGTGTTGGTGTTTGTTGACAAGATTCAACGTTATATAAACCTTGTGTTAGTGTTTGTTGACAAGATTCAACGTTATATAAACCTTGTGTTAGTGTTTGTTGACAAGATTCAACGTTATATAAACCTTGTGTTAGTGTCTGTTGACAACATTTAACGTTATGTAAACCTTGTGTTGGTGTCTGTTGACAAGATTCAACGTTATATAAACCTTGTTTTAGTGTTTGTTGACAACATTTAACGTTATATAAACCTTGTGTTGGTGTTTGTTGACAAGATTTAACGTTATATAAACCTTGTGTTGGTGTTTGTTGACAAGATTTAACGTTATATAAACCTTGTGTTGGTGTTTGTTGACAACATTTAACGTTATATAAACCTTGTGTTGGTGTCTGTTGACAACATTTAACGTTATATAAACTTTGTGTTGGTGTTTGTTGACAAGGTTGAACGTTATATAAACCTTGTGTTAGTGTTTGTTCTAATAATTATTTTTAATAATATCTCGTTTTAGTTATTTTGATTTAACTATGGATTTCATTTGTAATAAATCCACTTATCTTTATATAACTACATTGTAGTCATCATTTTAACGTAGGTGTTGAAGCTGTGAGTTGATAATGTATGTTTGTTGTTTTTTATAATTTCACACAAAGCTACACGAGGGCTATCAGTGCTAGCCGTCCCTAATTTTGCAGTGTAAGACCAGAGGGAAGGCAGCTAGTTATCACCACCCACCGCTAACTCTTGTGCTACTCTTTTACCAACGAATAGTGGGATTGACAATCACATTATAACGCCCTCACGGCTGACAGGGCAAGCCCTAACCGCTTGGCTATGCCGGGCCGAGTTGATAATGTGAGTAACTATAATTGTTTTTTATTGGGTGATGTCCACAGAAAATCGATAGTTTATCTGTTTGTAATCTCTATATGCATAAATGTACCCATGCATGCTATACAATAACAGAATAAATAAATATTAGTACATACATAAAATAAACCACTGACCTTATATTGCTGGTTGAATTGTGTAAAGGGATTTTAATCTCTTTTAATATGTATAAATCTCTATATTTCGGCCATATCGGATTATTATCGATTAACACTATCCAGGAGGAGTTCTAAATTTGCTTTTGTAAGTTGTCGTCACCCTGGCGCAGATAGCCTAGCTACTTTGTGCCATAAAACACTAAATCAACCAACCAAACAACCCTGGAGCCGCATAGTCAGTGATGTCGCATTACAGGAATGGTGGGTCATATATTTCATCTGAAACGATCGATGAAAATGTAACCATGGATACATATATAGTACGTGCAGACCCCTGGTAGCTCACGTGACCTAATAATTTAGGGCAATGTCGCCGTGAAGCCTTATACATAAAGTTTACACGTTTGGCTTCATCTAAAAGACATCTCTGTCAACGTACTACAAGATATATCATTACTTCTCCGCTTAGAAAAATATTAGATATGAACTTAAGGGAAATTAAAATAAAACAATAAGAAATTAATTAAATAGATGGCAGCACAGTTACTGGATTCTACAATCCCTGTACAGTTTAAAATATTGTCCAAAGATTTGAGGGGATTGGGGAAGGGGGGGTAACTTTATCGCTACTTATATTAAATAGTTTTTTTTTAATCACCCAAAACTTTAGCCCACCACTTCCCTCCCTTTTACAATAACTGTGTCACAAAAGGTGTTACCATTAGTAAGTTTTTAAATTAAAAATACAGTCATACAGGTTCAAGTAAATCAAGTGTTCTCATGTCAAAGGAATTGTTCAGTCACTCACACTTTCAACCCTCTTCCCCAGTGGCTCAGTGACTGATCTGTTGCCTTATGACGTTAAAAATCAGATTTCGATGCTCGTGGTTGGCAGAAACAGATAATCCATTATGTAGCTTTAGGCTTAATAATAAACAACCTACGAACTTACTCTATTCGACCAGCACAAACCCGTGTGTATATTTACTTTTTAATAATACTACATTGGTAACGTCGAGTGACTTTGAAGGGTCGTTAATTTAAGCAGTAAAGGTTATAGTTCAATCTACTCTCTTTAATGTCTATGAAAATATTTTGTAATTTATTAGTTGAAAAACAAATACTTGGCTTTTAAGTTAGATACCTAATTTAAGTACAAAGAAATATCCAGTAAATATTGTTACAATTTTTATTCACTCACGTTTGCGGTTAGAAATATTCCGTGAGTTATAATTACGAAGTTTTCTTTCGATCTTCCTACGGTCCCCAGAATCAAATTAATTCATTACTTTCGCCAATGAAAACGAGCGTTTGAGATTAGAGCACAACGTAACTTGAAGAAAGGAGCCATCGGTAGAAGATAATCCACACGAATAAAAATTGTCATGATTTTAAAACTTATTACACGGATTTGCTGAGAGTGCCTTGGTATACGAAAATTCAAGATTAAACAATATTAATTAGAAAGACTCTTGCTTTTGTATAATAATCTTCGTTCGATACTGTTTAAAAAACAAACAAACAATTAACCATTAAAATTTTGAGAAGACAGAGTAAAATTATATTTAACGTCATAGTGAATTCAGTTCAGGACAGTTATGAGCGAGTTTGTTTGTTTGTTTGTTTGGGAATTTCGCACAAAGCTACTCGAGGGCTATCTGCGCTAGCCGTTCCTAATTTAGCAGTGTAAGACTAGAGGGAAGGCAGCTAGTTATCACCACCCACCGCCAACTCTTGGGCTACTCTTTTACCAACGAATAGTGGGATTGACCGTCACATTATAACGCCCCCATGGCTGAAAGGGTGAGCATGTTTGGTGCAACGGAGATTCAAACCCACGACTCTCGGATTACGAGTCGAGCGTCTTTACCACCTAGCCATGCCGGGCCTAGGAAAATAGTAAAACACATAAAGTTGAGTACGAGGAAACTAATATTTCGCTTTCCAATGAAATGAATGTTGTTGTGTTTGTTTTTCTACTGTGCACAAATTATATATTATATAATTAAATATTATATATTCAACATGTATTACATCTGGATGTTCATATACCTATGTACGTAATAAAAAGATTAACGTTTATAAAGTCTACATACGTAACGAAATAAAGTAAATTAGTAGTTGAACCAACATGGAAAATAAATACTAATATTCATATCCAAACAACGTTAGTAGTAAAGTCATTTACTGTTTCGACACACTTCAAACAGATCTAAACTGTGTTCTAACATTATACCAAAATATCGATTTACTTCAAGAGAAATAGGTCGTATTGATTTAGTGCTATAATGACGTTATAAATCCAAAGAGTACAGCCATGACTCAGTGTTATGATATTAATAGGATTATAAAGATGTACAGCCATGACTCAGTGTTATGATATTAATAGGATTATAAAGATGTACAGCCATGACTCAGTGTTATGATATTAATAGGATTCTAGAGTTCCTACTGTTACTCCTGTTTAAAAAAGGATTGCCACAGAAGTTATAAGTCATTTATTGTTATTGTTTTATTAGACACTAACAAAAAACTCTATAATCTCTGAAAATGTAATCTTGTCAAAAGCACTTGATGAAATAAGAAATCATAAAATGAAGTTCAAATAGATTCTTCAAAGATAAACCTTGATCTACTAACTTATGTTGTTGTTGTTTTTTACGTGTCTTATTATCTGTATAAATGAAAGGGTGTAGACTTGTCATACTTAGGTTTTCAAAAGTTTTTTTATTAGATGCCAAACAGAAGATTAGCTAAACAATTATTACAGTAGTGGTTGGAGGAGAAACTATTTAATTGGATTATAGGACTATTGATGGAAAAAAATCAAAATATTGCCATCAATGGCGTGTAGATTCAGGCCTGACCGTTGTGCCTCAGTGGTCATTGTTGAGTCTTTTACATGAATAACATTGATAGGAATTTCATTAATAATTTAGTAAGGTTTGCCAATTACATTAAATTATTGGGTATTTGTAATCGTATTTGGGATGTCGTGGTATTACAGAACGACTTAGATTAGTCGATAAGAAAGAAGCTGTAATTGTACTAAGTATATGGTTTATCATAAATTGGATCACACGTTTAATATAAATAAGAACCTACTGAATATCGTGATTGGAGAAGATCTTGGCACAGTGGTGGGTAAATTAAATAAAATGTTAAAATTTGATGATGAAGAACCCAATTTGAGACTGATAAAGTTAAGAGATGGTTGGAATAGATGACGAAGAAACTTTGATACAAGTGCGCAGAGTAACAAGTTTTAAACATGAAATCCAAGTAAAAATAGGTCACCATTTCTCTGTACAAAACACTAGTTAGGGCTCACTTGTAATAATGTGTAAAGTTTTGTTCTCCTTGGCTAAGAAAAAATACTGATTTATTGTTTTAGGTTCAGAAAATGGTTATTGAGATGATTCTGGAATTGGGAAGGTTATCTTATCGAATCCCGTCACACTAAACCTGCTCGCTTTTTTTAGCCGTGGGGTTGTTATAATGTGATGGTCAATCCCATTATTCGTTGGCAAAAGAGCAGCCCAAAATTTGGCGGTGGGTGGTGATAACTAGCTGCCTTCCCTCTAGTCGTACACTGCTAAATTAGGGACGGCTAGCGAAGAAAGCTCTGGTGTAGCTATGCTCGAAATTGAAAACAAACAAACAATCTCATAGCGTTAGTTTAATAACATCTCTTATCGTGTTTTGTTGAACTCTAAAAGATTTTCCATACGATCAAGAAGAGGTCTTGAAGTTGTATTCTGAAAACAACAGCACGAGAGAACACAAGTTTAAGACTTGAAAAGTACAAGTGAGGCTCCACATAAAACGGTGATTGGCTTATTGAAAACGTTGTCACCGGCAACATTGGAGGTCAAACTTTCAGAGATTCGATATTTTCCTGAAAATAAAATAAAATAATGAAAGGTGGGGAATTTAATCTTAACTTTTCTCTGTTGTAGATGTGAAAAGTCAATCTTGAAGGTACGAATAGTCCTTTGTTACAAGTATTTTATGAAGTAATCAGATCCAAACATCCTCCAAGCTAACATCTGACCAAATATGACCATGTCAATTAAACATTGAATTCGTTACATAAAGTACCACGAGGACAGAAACCTTGCATTGACAACTATGGCTTATGTGGGAAGTCTGTCTGTGAAACACATTAGCACAGTTGTACATGACCTGTAGTCATGAACCATTGTTAAGGTTCTGACTGATTAATCTATAAATATTTCATTTCACAAAATGTCTCAAAGCTTACAAGAGCTGAAAAGTGACCAATTTTGGGCAGTTGGGATAATTTCTTTGCAGTGAAATGTCCAGTGCTTTTTATCTATCTGGATTATAAATACAGGCTGAACTGTGTTCTCGTTGTTTTCAAACTCATAGTGCCAGAATTGTTGCTAATGATGTAACGCAGCGTAACCATTCGTTGTATAAAAGAGCTGGAAGAACAGCGAACTGGTCTTGATGTTCTCAAAGTAAGTTAAGAACACACAGCCGCAGCGGAAAGAGACTACAACTAAATTATGTAAGAACTTCTACCAGAATAGTTGTGGCATCTTCACTCAAACGTTGATGCCTAACTGTTAATACTTAAAAGGTTTCTTTGTTTTCGCGCAAAGCTACACGAGAATTATCTGCGCTAGGCGTTCCTAATTTAGCAGTGTAAGACCAGATGGAAGGGCAGCTAGTCATCACCACCCACTGCTAACTCTTGTGCTACATTTTATCAACGAATAGTAGGATTGACCGTCACATTATAACGCCTCCATGGCTGAAAGGACAAGCATGTTTGGTGGGATGGGGTTTTGAGCCCGCGTCACTTAGATTATGAGTTGAGTGCCCTAACCACCCTGGTCATGCCGGGCTCACCTAGAATCTAAAACAATGATTCATATACGTATTATTTTCCAAATGCATCGTGATTTCTTCCTTCACACATATAAAATCACAAAATAGCAGTAAAGGCTTGTTTTTTGAAAGATGGTCACTTTGTACATTACCTGTTTGTATCGAACCAAGTCTTCTATAAGATAGTGAATAAAATATACCACTTTGCCAACTGTGGTAGAATTAATCCGATATACATTATCAATATTTTCCCTTTAGTGTGGTGCAGTATGATGACAGTTGTATAGAAGTATATATTATAATCACCAGGATAAATTTACTCTTTTAAACATGCAACTCTCGGAGATTAAACAATCAGTTTCTCTAATCTTTATAAAAGCCTTAATTTGAACATAGTTAATTGTTTTCTTCACGGGGGAATAAATGTTGTAGAGAAACTTTCGTTTGAAGACCAGAAAGGAGAATTAATTACATGTGAATCTGGCTATTAATTAATAATTAAAATTAATAAACACATATAGTTCCGTCATTAAATTAACAGAATTGTTGGAAGATACGATAACAACACAAACAGAATGCAAATGTAATAAAATCAAACCGTTTGTTTTGTATCTCGTATCTTTAATGACGTCTCTAAGCGAGAGACGTATATTGATCAATATGTATAATAGGAACTCTCTGTAGGAATATGTTAGGGCGTAGCTAGTGGTCACGAGGCTGCTACGTCCTCTAGCGATTCATTACTGACCACCTCCTATCGATCAATATATCATAATCATCTATGTGATTCATTCTAAACTACTTAATTACGTGCCAGGCTATAAAAATAGACAAATATACATACAGAGATACGATATGTAAATCAGTGAATATATTTTGTTATGCTATTGGTGTTTAAATGCTTTTATTAAAAATGACGTCATATCTCGCATGTCTTCATAATTTTCAGCTTTATAACACATACTTCTCGTGAATTCTTTCAAATACAGAATAACGTTAGTATTTTTGCTGCCTAGTTGAAAGGGTGTGTATGTTTAGTTAAAGGTTTTGTAATTGTAACGATTCACTGTCACACTCAGAAAGTCGCTAAGACAGCTGTTTCCAGGTCTGATCTTATTAAGACACATTAAACGTATTTCCTCAGAGCTCAGTACGTTCTCGTACTTTTCTTGGGCAAATTTTAATTAAGGGTAAATCACTACTTGAGTATCAGTTTCATCTTCTGTTACGCAGTTCGAAGCTGCTGTATATATATTATCTTAATTCACTTCTTAATAAAACATATACGTTACACGTGGAAAACTCAACTTAAAACAGTTTAATAGATTCATGCGAATAATTTCACCAATGCAGAACAAGTGAAGTTTCACTTACCCTAGAAAAATGTGGATCGTTTTCAAGTTCCTCGTAAATTGACTCTGCAAATGTCAGAACCTTCCAACAGCAGAAAAGACACAATGTAAGTAGAAATTTCATGATTTATATTATTATAATTTTTTATTGGGAGTTCGCAATCACGTGGCTTGCACAGAAGTACCAGTCTTCTCCCACAACGTTTTTTTTCTCTCTTTTTGTGAACAACAGATAGTTCGTCAGTCACATAACTCGGTGTCCTCCAAGTCCCGTTATCGCTTCAGCCACCTTACTGTTGATGTTCTATCGTACTAACGCGGTGATATTGCAGCTGGTATGGCGGTTATAAAACCAGTGACGTTTCAAGATCAAGAAGAGAAATTGTAGTGTAAAGACAGTTCTTTGATTGTTTTATTATTACCACATTGTCTCCAGCTTGCAGCACTTACAAAAATAAAAACTAATTGCAGCTAACACAACTTCTCCATAAACAAGCTCTCAGCATCCGGTCATCAATTTGTTTGATTTGTTGCTGTAGTCGAATTTCCAATTCAGAAAGTGGTCGACCAAAGAAGAACCTAGGTTACAGGAGATAGAATACAAGCAGTGAAGGTATTATGAGGTTAGGTTCACTACTGAGCCTGCGCGATCATGGTGCACAGAAAGAATTAGGACTATGGGACTATGGGTACTGACTGCAACGTGCAGTGTTGCTTAACCACGCCCATTCTAACGGGCTTCACTTAATCTTTTAGATTCACAATCGCAAACAACTTAGAAACATGTTATTAATTACTTTCGCTTTCAATCGCAGTTGTATCTTGTATTTAAAAACAAATTCGTAATTTAACAAAAAAAATAAGGGAAACACATCTACCACGCATAAAATGTCAAAGAATCGATAACAAAAAATTAAAGAAATGAAAGAAAAATATCCCTTTTGTTTTCTTAATATTTCAATCATCAAATCATAAGCAGTTTGAATTTTTACTTGCTAAAGTAAACTAAATATAATATTAAACTTAAAATATCTATCGCTTTCGACGTATTTAGTGCTGCCCTCTTATGAATAAATAGTGAGTTATAAAAAAAAGCTAAAATGTCAAATTAAACCAGTGAGTTAAACATTGCTTAATCTTTTCTTTATTTTTCCCACGTTCCAGCAACTAACTATAATTAGTTTGCAATTGTATTTACTTTTATTTCGTTATTTTATATTTTTCTGCCAAATACAGAAGCAAGTGCAAATGTTAATAAGGTCTTTCAAACATTATACTAGCCTTGCAGAAACCGAAGAGGTGAAATGTTGGTTAAAATAAAAAGTACTTTAATAATTAACGGGAGTGCAAAGGTCGTTTTTTCCTAACATTATCATCAAAATAAAGTCGTTTGGAAAAATATAAAACTACACCTCAGAAGCATTGAGGTTTAACGTCTATGACTTTTTTTTTTTTTTTAATCGACTTTTAATTAATGTAGCAATGATATTTTAAAATGAACGCCCAACCATGTTTGTATTTTTCTGGTTATTTCCAGTAATAGTAAGCATAGTTGACGTGCAATTGTTTGTTGATGTTTTTCTTTTAGAATAAAACCACATTGAGTTATCTTTCGTGTTCATTACAGGAAATGGAGCTCCGGATTTTAGGGTAAGTCTTTTAAATTTACCGCGTTCGTGATGTTAAGTAGTTGTTTGTTTTGGAATTTCGCACAAAGCTACTCGAGGGCTATCTGTGCTAGCCGTCCCTAATTTAGCAGTGTAAGACTAGAGGGAAGGCAGCTAGTCATCACCACCCACCGCCAACTCTTGGGCTACTCTTTTACCAACGAATAGTGGAATTGACCGTAACATTATAATGACCCCACGGCTGGGAGGGCGAGCATGTTTGGCGCGACTCGGTCGCGAACCCGCAACCCTCAGATTACGAAGCGCACGCCTTAACGCGCTAGGCTGAAGTAGTTGTTCAACAGATGTTAATGATCGTTTCTCTGAGTTTTGTGATTTCATCCTCAAAATTAATACTCTTATAAACGTTCAGATATTATTATGAGCTCTAATCATGGATATAAGATATGTATCGTTCTTTTTTCCTTTTATTACTAAAGACCCTAATATTCATTTCTGGTAAAGTTTAGTTTTAACGCAAGTCTGATTGTAAAATATTCAATTACTGATTTGAAGATACTTCGATACGACAAACAATGCTTGTTGCACAAGTAAAAAATAACGGTTTATCTCTAAGGTAGTGAAGGATGTACGGACATATTTCATTATCTTAACTTTTTTATTTTCTATATAGCTCTTAAACACGAGCTATGGCTATTACATATTAAAATTTATCTCAGAGTCTCCAGATGATTGTTACGTATCGTAGTTTCAGACAGTCTGAAATTTTTATCTAATTTAAAAGTTAATTGAATATTTGTCAACAAGATGGATACACACTCTTGTCTTTCTTAACACAAATCTATTTTAATACGCAGATAATACAATTTATAATAATGTTTATTACAAATCATGATTTTATATATAAAAGTTTTGCAAACAGTATTGAGTCTTCTATCTGATCTGGAACTAAACATTTTATCGACGGTTCACAACGAGCGAAGTAGTTTCGAGTTCATATCAGTACAGTTAGCTCTATTCTTGGCTGGTCTGACGCGATTTTTTTATTTTTTTTTCATAACAGAAGTTATATAATGTCCGAAGAAAATTCACTAAAGTTAAACGATTTATAACGTGAGAAATCTACAAGCGTTCTTGGTTCGATACCTGTAGTCTCCCGACTAATAAGTGTTTACCACAGTTATAGCTTCCGAGGTTTATTTTATACTAACTGTAGCAAACCAGCAATATATATTATACACTTTCTATAGGCACGCCCATTTATAAATGTAAAGGCGAAGTTCTCGAAACTTCAGTTGGCCCAACAATATTTTCTGCTTTTATATATAACATATTGTTGATTTTTATACTGAGAACTTTTTACAAATTTAGGGAAGAGGAGGGAATTTCGAAATGCACATTTAACAGTACAAGTTACATGCGTTTCCAAATATATATTTAACTAAAACAAACTTCGATATCAAAATGAATACACAACAGTAAATCCGATACATGGCTTATATTTAATACAGTTGCGTTTTCTAATTTTATACATAACAAGCTAAAAATCATGTAGGCAGCTCAGATAAGAGTCATAATTACGTTATTATGAACTTGAGAAATATGTTTTTTTTATATTCACGTAACTTTTTTCTATTTTATTAAGTCCAATAACAATTAATATTCTTTATACTTTATTAGAAATTAATTCCGAATTATTTTGGAATATAGTGTTTAACTTTGATCAATTTACTGAACTGTAAAATTATATACTAAATTAAGCTTATGTGCCGTTTGCTCTGTTACTATAGCAGTGACCAGCGTTCCCAGTCTTGATTTCACCTTTGTTGTGTTACTTTGCAGGAGATAAAGGCTGACTACACGCGTGTTAACCATTCGTTTGTTTTGAATTTCGCGCAAAGCTACTCACGGGCTATGTGCGATAGCAGTCCCTAATTTAGCAGTGTGAGAATAGAGGGAAGGCACTACCATTCACCGCCAACTCTTACCAACGAATAGTGGGATTGACCGTAACATTATAATGCCCCCACAGCTGAAAGGGCGTTTCATGTGAGATTGGAACCCGCAACCCTTGGATTACGAGTCAAATGCCTTAACCACCTGACCATATTAACAACTCATCTCGGGTACTTCCTCATGGCGTAAATTTCGTATATGTGGTAACTCATGCTGATGAGAATTATTTCACAGAAGCTGATATTTTGGACTCCTATATGACGCTCCTATCCTCCTTTGAAACTAAAGTGGATTTTGATTACAAATAATTTTATCTAATGCTGAAAAATGCCGAACCTGACGTCATAATCTTATATTCGCAACCTCTTTCACTAAGAAGGAAAATAAATGTTTCTCTAATAATGTAATTATTAGTGTTGGTTTTTTTTTGTTTTTGAATTTCGCACAAAGCTCCTCGAGGGCTATCTGTGCTAGCCGTCCCTAATTTAGCAGTGTAAGACTAGAGGGAAGGCAGCTAGTCATCACCACCCACCGCCACCTCTTGGGCTACTCTTTTACCAACGAATAGTGGGATTGACCGTCACATTATACACCCCCACGGCTGGGAGGGCGAGCATGTTTAGCGGTGTTAAAAAAATTTGCTCTACAAGTTGTCATTAAAACAGAATTTTGTTAATAATTTTTACACTTAACGAACAGAATAAACACAACAGAATTTTATTACTTACTTATACACTTCGACAAAATAAACGCATGAAAAACGTTCATGAAATTCATAATTTTTACTACATTATGTGAAATTCCTCAGTTGTTACAACTGTTGTACACCAGCAGTAGATAAATAGAATTATTATAACCCGCCCAGTTTAATGTCTTAATCATCACATAGTTTATTACAAAGAAAATGATTTACAATAATCAAAATTATCAGTAATTCTAGGAAAGTAGAAGTGAGCACTGATAACAATCTTGAAATTTAATCATGTATAATTTATCTAAAGAACCACCATTGTTATTATTATGATGATGGGAGGGTTTTAATTATCTCTGGCAATTTCTAGTGTTCCAGTGCTGTTAACACATTACAAATAGTTAGATCTACCACTAAAATACCATTACAATATAGTTTATCCAAGCTTAGTAAGTAATGTTTTTGTAACATTAATCCATGTTTAACTATTGTCAGTATTTTATCAGTCTCTTATAAAAAAACAAACACAAGAAACACTTAAGTATTTTATATATAAACTGAAACCAGACCCTAGTTTCACTAGAAATAAACCTTTAAACAGTTTCAAAATAACGTTTACACCCTTATATGACAACTGCAACAATGATGTTATTCTTAGAATGAAAACAATTAATTCAAAAACACATTAAAAACTAGCAAGTTTAATCTTAAAACACACTTTTTTTTACTGATAACTTGCTTGTGAGCAAAAATAAGTCTCACCTTTATGATATATACGAACCTTTGGTATGTTACAGAATGTAAGAGTATTACATGGAAAATAATGCAGGAACCAGTTAAAGAACTAGTTTGTCCATCATAAGACATTGGATAAACTTTTAAACTTGGGAAAAATACCAAAAAATGTTTATTCACTAAAACAATAACACCTAAGTTGTTTACAGTAGCACATTTCACTGTAGCATACACATTCAGAAAACAGTTCTCATGTTCCAGATCCCTGAATAAAGTTGTAATGAAATATCTAACATACAGTTATATATGCAAATATTGACAACTGTTACAATACTGTTCTTCTAACAGCTTCATATAAACATAAATAAAAAAAGTAATATTCCTAACAGACTGGTTTAACCTAGTAACCATTACCTCCAAGGAAACATCATTTATGTATGGTTTATAAGAAATCACGTATCTGTTCCAATTAATGTACTCACCCAATTCATAAGCAACGTACCAGAGCATATATGGTATGTCACTTCACAAACAATTAAGAAACCTATAAACCACATTTATTTATTTATTTTCTGATCAAATTATATTTTAAAATTACTAAGCCTTTTCAACCCAAACAATTTAGGCTTTGTTTTTTTTTTTTTTGTTTTTTTTTTTATAGAGCACAGTATATGTAGAAATGTAGCTGTGACCAAAGCGACATATTGTGAAACGATTTACTAAAACATAACTAAAGGATTTAATTCTAAAACATGAAGAGTTCAAGCTACTTCCTATAGAGAAAGTAGAATACAAAATGGATAATTACACACCTTCATTCACGTCCTAGACCACAAACGTCAATAATTATTTAGACACAAGTATCATCATTGACAAATCCAGCACATGTATAGTTGTTGGAAGAGGTATAAAAAGTGAGGTAAAACTTAGGTCCTCCCAAATGCCACATTGTCCCTGACCATCTTAGAAAGCATGTCAGCAAGTAAGGACAACCCTGCAGATGTCTTTGATAAACACTGATGACAAGATGCTGTACCTGCACATAAACTGATAATTGTAATTTGTGTGTGTAATATTCAAACCTTCATCTGATGTCAAGATTGAGCTAAAGAATTTGTACAGACAGACATAAAATAAAACTAAACCAACAAATTAATTAGACTATCACATTAATCATAACCGAAAGCAACAGTAAGATGCTTGTGATCAAAATTTTGAATCAATGTATTAATATTTTTCTAATTTGGAACAAATTGTCTTTTCATCAAGAGAATACTGAACAGTCACAACGAAACATCTTCCAGTATTGAACTTCTGTTCCTTTCACTCTCGATGGACCAGAACAAACAGTCCGAGACAGCCTAGTACTGCATACTGAAAAAAAAAAAAGACACCAAATCATAAACATAACATCTCTTACATAAAATGAGCAAAAGATGAAACATTAAGGTACTGGAACCATCAAACGTAGCTGAGACAACTGGTAAATATCGATAACTAAAAAAAATTGCATTTAAACTAATAGATAGAATATAATAATCTGAGACTTATAAAACAAAATATAGTGTTAAATTCTTTTTAAACAAATTCAAGAAACGTTGAAGAATATAATTAAAATCTATCTTTTTAAATGCCCGAGGCACATTCTAACATAGCCGACTTTCATTATACATTAATTCTCTTTCAATAGTAATCTTAAATACACAATGTTTTTTAAAGTATCACAATATCCATTACTTTTCCAATTACATTTACATCTGTTTTTAATTTTAAATACAGGTTGAATATGTTGAAATGTCTTTACTTGTTCCAGCTAAGTGTTTATGTTTAGCTAGTGAGCAGAGCGTACAATCCATGACACACACTCTAAACAGTAGTGATACTGAAAATCCTTCAAATAAGAATCAAAAACACCAAAATATAGCTGGTAACTAAAACTTTTAGATTCTTTTGCATTTACATAAAAATGTATTTCAAAGTGTTTTTCTTGATTAAAGAGTATTGTGAAGCTTTCTCAATGTGAACACGTCACAGTTGTGGATTCCATTAACTTCATGGCTGCTACAGAGTATACGAGAGGTCACATAAAAAAAAGAACTAACAAGGAAGTTTTATAAAATACACATTTTTACACATGAAGAAATTCAACATGAAATACAAAATGTTTTAAACTTTATATAAATACACATCTTCTCACTACCAGCTACTGACTAGTGTTGTTAAAATTAACAAGTGGTTTGAATAAATACAGACAAGCTATCTATAAAACAAACCATCCTGTCTACATAAATTAAACACTGACTAGTGTTGTTAAAATTAACAAGTGGTATGAATAAATACAGACAAGCTATCTATAAAACTTAATAATACAAACCATCCTGTCAACATAAATTAAACACTGACTAGTGTTGTTAAAATTAACAAGTGGTATGAATAAATACAGACAAGCTATCTATAAAACTTAATAATACAAACCATCCTGTCTACATAAATTTAAAGAAATATGTCTACAACTTAATAATACAAACCAATCTGTTTGCATAACTTTACAATACAACCCAAACTACCTATGTGACTTAATTATTCAACATCTTTACTACATTCTGTAAGGTATCAAAAGTTTGTTTGAATCATTTTGTTTCAAGACTCTTAAACTCTCTTCATGAACAAGTTGCAACAATAAACAAGTCTACTGAACTTCATCATCATCTACTAAATTTTTGTGTCTTTTAAGACTAATTTACAGATTCTCATTTCTATGCAAAAGTGAAGTATTCAAAATGAGTTAATTACATGTAAGCTTGAATTAGTTATCTCAAAACAATAATATTTAACTTATAAACCCAATTATTCAGTCAAATTCATTGTAGAATAAAATATATTTGAGCAACTTACCTTCAATTTTGGATAGTCATTCATTAATATTGTAACTATTCCTACGTATGGGACAAACCTGCAAAACAATTCAATCTGTTCTGAACAGATACGTTATATCTAATTTTCTAAAAATCATACAAAACTCATGTGACAGTACAAAGAAACATTTCAAAGATATTTTCATTGTTAACATAAAACAATAAGATTTCATACTTAATAAATTTACTAAATGGTCTTTATATAGTAGAAAAGAAATTAAAACTGCCTGAAATTGTTCTGGAATAAATTCTACACATCAGAAAAACAACAGAGAGGTGCCGTTGTGTCTAAATTTTTGCAGTTTAGAAAACTCTGGAATACTTAAAGTAAGATGTCTTTTAGTATACAAAACTATAATTTCAAAACTCTGGAATATTCAAAGCAAGATGTCTTTAAATATTACTAAAGTACACTTTGAAAACTTTGGAATACTTAAAGTAAGATGTCTTTAAATATTACTAAAGTACACTTTGAAAACTTTGGAATACTTAAAGTAAGATGTTTGAGATATTATTACATCATAAAATTTTCTTAATCATCTGCTACTACAGTAAAAACTGTAATTTAATTGTTCACAATATATTGAATTACAAACACATTATACATCTGACTCACCATCAGACAAAGAGTATGAAACATAAAGACTACAAATTACTCCTTGAATTGTCAATTTACTTTTAAATTATTCACTACTAGCGAAGCTAACACACTGCATAATGAGTAATTTTAGAGTTCTTCCCTTTTACACATTCCACTTTAAAGAACTGACAACAAAAACAGTTACTGAGGGTCCACCTAGGTATTCTCTGCAGTAAGTAATGAAATAATTACAATACTGATGGAAGTTCTGTCTGCATTGTTAATAATACCGTCATGCACAAGATCATTAACCAATCAAGAAATATGGTGCATAAATAATTTAAAAAGCCAACGATGTCCATGTGGACCCAATTAGTGCTTGTGTTGTTGTTGTTTGGCATTTATTGATGCAAGGAAACTATACTATACAACTGGTAAAAAAATTAAAAATTAAAGTAAAATTATTAAAATATGTAAACAGGAATCATGTTAAAACAAAACAAAGACCAATTTTTAATTCAAAATAATTAAATAGAATTAAAAAGGCCAATGGCACTTAAAAATTTAAAAACACAACTAAGATAGACAGTGTCACCATCACAAATGGTCATGTCCAATGTCAGGGGTAAAAGCCATAGTAAAAGCATGTCCAAAATAATGACATAGCTCATCATTGTAACAATGGCATGACAACAAAATGTGGGCTATTGTGACTTGAGTCACACAAAACACACTGCTGCATTTGCCCCAGATAAAAGAAAATGATGAGTTAAAAACTGTGTCCAATGCATAGCCAAGTTATGACAATTTCCTCTAATCCTTATAAAAACAAGACACCCAAAGTGTAATAGAAGGTTTTATCTGAAAAAGCTTGTTATCCCATTACTCACTTCAAGTCGACTGCCAACTGGCACAGAGCTGAGCCTTGAAGACAGGGCCGTAGTCCCTGTATGGAGCAGGTATGGCAGCACCAGCACCAGAGCCAACAGACTTACTTGCAGTGTCAGCGAGCTTGCCCCATGAATACCGATATGGTCCGGTATCCAGAAAACTGGATAGAGGTAGGTGTTAAAGATAATTGAGCCAGTCAATTTTGAATATCAGCAAGAACAGGCCGTGAACTAACATGAAGTGATTCCAGGGCCAGTAAAGAACTATGGCAAGTCAGTATAAATAGTGCAGTTTGAATGCTGCTTAGCTTCTATGCAATCCAGGGCAAGAGAAACGGCATACAGTTCAGCAGTGAACACAGAAGCCATGGAGGGGATTCGGCATGCAACCACCAAACCGCAACAAACCATGGCAGAGTTCACACAGTCACCTGATTTCGAACCATTTCCAATCAGGAGTGTCTGCTTTTCTCAGATGACTGAAAGATAGGTCACATTGGGGGACTGTAAGAAGCCATGGTGGGATGGGCTGACCAGTGGATACAGCAATGTTATCCAAAAATAGATCCAATTCATCCAACTACACCTGAATATGAAGGTCAAAAGGAGCAATGGCAGATCGTCTATTCTGAAAAAGTTTGGCCCACTGAGGAAGAAAAACACACTCCCAGATGTGCTGCTTTGGTAAGGAACAAAATTTCGAAGCATATAGTAAAGACTGCAAACAAGAAAGGTGCAAAAAAGGGTCATGAGACTACGTATAAGCTCTGAACTGGGGAAATGATGAAAGCCCCAGTGCAGGACCAAAGTCCTTAAAGATAAATAGGGTCCAGCATCTTTAAGGCCAAAGTCCTGGCAGAGCCATAGACCAGTGATCCATAGTTGAGTTTCAAACAAACAAGAGTACGATATATCTTTAGCATAGTACATCGATCTGCGCCCCAGGTGATGGAAGAGAGGACACAGAGGATGTTCAGTGCTCTTATACATTTGACCCATAGCTGCTTAATGTGTGGTATAAAGGTCAGCTTTGTCTCAGGGACCACAGGCAGCACAATATTGCTGATATGGAGTTTGGGATCAGGGTGAATATCCCGTCAGCGACAAAAGTGCATGCAAACGGTTTCAGAGAGAGAGAAGTAAAAACCATTTGCCGTGGTCCACTTCAGTAAATGATTGAGGGCGGTCTGTAGCTGCTGCTCAACATACCTCATGTTCAACAACTGACAGGTGATGTGAAAGTCATTGACATAGAGACCGTATGCAACAGTAAGAGGGAGTAGTTCAGTGATGGCATTAATCTTTATACTGAAAAATGTGTCACTCAAAACACAGCCCTGAAGGACTCCAAGTTCCTGTAGAAAAGAATGGGAAAGTGTTGAACCCACATGAACTTGGAATCTCCTGTCCTTTAAAAATGTTTTAATAAAAATGGGCAAATGGCCATGTAACCTATATATAGAGATCTTGCAAAATGCCATACCTCCAAGTTGTATAAGTCTTCTCAACGTCAAAGAACACTGATACAAGACGTTGTTTGAGAAAAAGCTTCTCTCATGGGCTTTCAAGTCGGATAGTCCACGGTGAAGCACTGTTGATGGAACCCACACTGGGTGGGTGAGAGGAGGTTGTTTGATTCAAGGAACCAAATGAGAGAAGCATTAACCATCCTCTCTAAGGTCTTATAGAGACAGCTCGTCAAAGCAATTGGACGGTAGTTTGAGGGAATCGTTGGATCCTTCCTAGGCCTAGACAAAAAGTAGGACAATATCCTGGCACCAGGAAAAACATTTTCCTGCTAAATTTGGTTAAAAAGAAGCAGAAGAATAGTAAGAGAAGCGGGAGATAGATGGTGCAGCATCTCATACTCTATATCATCAGGTCCAACCAATGTACTGTCAGACCGATGAAGGGCCAGTTTGAGTTCCACCAGTGTAAAGGGACAATTATAGTCATAGAGACAATCAGCTTGAAAGGACAGAGGTGTCTGCTCTGCCTGAACCTTGATGGCTAAGAAGGTGATGGAAGAAGCAGAAGTGCTAGATATCTGGCAAAAGCTATCACCTAGTGTGTCAGTGATGCCTCAGGTATCAGCTACTTCCTGGCCATCAGAGAGTAAGATCAAAAGGAGGACGAAATTATACTGCAATTCTAGATTCCTTCTGGCTTTGACATCTTACCTACCGAGCATGTGCACAGGCCTGCTAGAAAGCGATGTGGTGCGAGAGCATGGGATACCTACGAAAAGTATCCCAGGCCCATTTTTGAGCCTTCCGTGCCATGTGGCAGACAGGATTCCATCACAGATGAGGATACTGTGAAAAACGTGTCAAGGTTTTAGGAATACACCAAGCATCTGCTTGTATAATACAGTCAGTTCCCACTGCCACACAGCCATCTACTGATGGCTGACAGACAATGGCAGAATCAATATCTGCAAGAGAAGTGAAAGAGGGCCAGTTTTGCTTGATCCAGCTTCCACCAGGGCACGCAAGTTTGGTGGCATCAACCACAGCCAATCTCTTTCAAAATTATAGGAAAATGATCACTGCCACATGGATTATTGTCAACCCTCAAAGAAAAATGGGAGAATAATGAAGGGGAGCCAACTGAGAGATCAATAGCAGTAAAGGACTGACTAGGTGCATGAAAATAAGTAGAAGAACCAGTATTGAAAAGAGAAAGATTGTGATCAGAGAGCATACACTCTACAGAGTGACCCCTTCTATCAATATCAGCACTTTCCCACAGGGGATGATGTCCATTAAAGTCCTCCAGGATTAAAAATGGAGACAACAACTGTTCAATGAGAGCATCAAGGTCTGATTGATCATATGTCTCTCCAGGCAACAGATAGAGAGAACAAATAGTAATGGTACGACCCAAGGAAACACAGATTGCTACGGCCTCCAAGGGTGAGTCAAGTGGCGAAGACAGGGTGGGCACATGCTGATCAACCAACAGTGCCACCCCTCCATCACACAGCCTGTCATTTCTGTACAAAAAGAACTTCCAAAAGGTGACTGTATTGAAGGTTTCAGAAATGTTTCCTGTAAGAAGACATATACAGGATGGTAGGACACAGTGTTTTGATGTCATCCAGATTAGAACGTAAACCTCGACAGTTCCACTGTATCAAGGTGGCTATTTTTATTTATATGTAGGTGAACTGGGTGGAAAACCCTTCTGTTTACAACTATGTCTTTTTTTTTTTTTACTGTCTTTATTCGAGGGAGGTCGATTGACTGCCATGGATCATGCCCTAGGTCGAGTGGGCAGGTCTTTGCTGTTGGAAGAGAACTCTACAATTAAGATAACCTGCCTTGATGGTGGCAGGTGGACATGGTGACATAAATGTACATTGGTCGGCACCATAATTCCATCTTTGCGAGCAGAGACAGTCTCACTGCAGAAACTCCTTGGGTGGAGAAACCAGTGAGAATCTCTGATTTGGGAATGTTCTTCAAATCTCTCTCAACAATAACTCCTCATGATGAATTTAAAGTAGCATGAAACGTAACCTCAATAGGTATATCCCCAATTGCCTTGGAATGCAAGAGGAGCTCACTGTGTTGAGATGTAGATGTTTCCACCAATATATCACCAGATTGAAGCTTCTTTACTGACTCTGGAGAGCCAGCAAGTCCCTTTAGTCCCTTCTGAATGAAAAAGGGAGACATCTGCCCTAAAGGTTTGTCTGAAAGTGAATGCAATATAAGAAATTTTGGTACAACAGGTGGTACAGATGGTGTGGATTGCTGCTCAGAATCTTCAAGACGTAGTTGTTTACCTATAGACTGTTTTTACACTATTTTATTAATATTTTTAATTGAAATATCCATAATGAAAATGGGAAAATTTCAGTGCCCACTGCACCCACCCACCATAGAGCCCTACGATGAGTTGCACCATAATGTCAAACAAGGACACTGCAGCAATACCAGGGTTTCGTGAGCACAATACCCAAACAACAGCATCAGATACAATGTCCACAACACCAGTTGAGAACATCCAACACTGGTACTTGGCTGACCCTAGCCCAAGTGGACCAGCTGACTGACCCAAGGGGGACCACTGCAAGGCCACCCATTTACAGGAATTTAAGCCCAAAGTAGTGTGTTAGGGTTGGACCCCTCAACCACCAGGATCCTCTCCTCCCCTTCATGGGTTGCCACACACGGCAACCTGAGAAGGTAAACTGAAAGAACAGAACCTCCCCTGGTAGGTTCCCTCACCACGTACAGAAATCTACACCGAGGGGAAGAGAAATGGGTCAGTCAATTTTGAATATCGAAGAGAATAGTGTGAGAACTGACACAGAAATTCCAGGGTCAGGAGAGAGCTAAATGAGTCAGTATAAATAGTACAATTTACATACTGCACAACTTCTACATGATCCAGGGCAAGAAAAATGGAGTACAGTCCAGCAGCAAACACAGAAACTAAAGAGGGATCCTGTGTGCAACCACCAACCCACACCAAAGAGCCCACAGAATCACCTGATTTCAAACCATTCGTATAAATAGGAATGAAACGATGATTTGAAAGCTGCTCATCAAATAAGAGTTGGTACTTGCAGTGTTAATATTTCACAGCACTGATTAGGCCTAGCTTTGTTGGTTAATCTACTAACCATCCATTAAATTTATAGCTTTTGCATGACTACATGTCCACGTCCTTCACAACTGGTACATCTACAAACTGGCCTAGCATTGATTGACTTAGTAAACTGGCAAGGTTATGTATAACGTGGATAACTTTTACGAGTTTAAAATGAAGTTATGAATAATATCCATATTTTTGAAAAAACACCATTAAACACTCAATGAACAATTTATATTTGTCAATACTACAAACAGGGTTACATACTTCAACACTAAATAGCAATTATTGTGTCAGTTATATGGTTAACATCGAAGAATAATTGTTCCTATAATGAATGAAATTAAATTATATGCCAATCTGTCAATTTTAAACATGTCTGAAAACACTTTGACCCGTACCCTCTTGCACGTCCCACTATGTCATTCTTGTTCAGCCACAGTTGACCAGGTGCGTATAATCCACGATCATCTACTGAATTATTGTCACCTTTTGTCAAAATCTTAACAGAGCCGTCTTCCCTAAAAGATGCAATAAACAGATTAATAAGAAATATAAATAGATATCCCTTGTAGAAACTGAAAGAGAAATACTGTTTATGAATAGTATTGTTTATTGTGTCTATGAAAAATAAAATATGAATACTTGTACCTGTTTTTATTCTTTTTTATTACACTTCTACACTAATTTTTATCATTTCTTCTTATTTATCTGTGTTTCTTTTTCACTTTCATATTTTCAACATAAAAGTTATACAAAAGATTTGTATCTGTTCTTTCTACAGTTTGATAGCGTTACATTTTAACCAACTGTTTGAATTATATCAGCATTTGATAGCATTACATTTTAACAAACTGTTTGAATTATATCAGCAAATCTTTTTTATTATCATTTTTTTTTCTTTTTACACTCCCTGATCGACTTCAAATCTTATATTTCCACTTGTTTTGCCTTTATGCCTATGTACCTTTTGGAATCACCACCAAAAGTCAGTCATGTCACCACTTAAAGGTAAATAGTCTTAAAGTTATTAATTTGTCCTTTCAGTCATGAAATTCCACTTTAATACAGAGTTCAATCAGATATAATTTGCTCTAACAAATCCTTATGGTGAGAACGTATTTTGTCATTCATATTTCTCACAATATTTTTGACATAGTAGTCAGTTTAACATACTATGATGCACTTAACAGACTCCACTAATAAAACAATTGCTTATTCACAAACGTTTAGTATAAAATTTCAGTGATAATACTTGCAGAGAATGAAATGCCCTAGAAAATTATGGTATGCATTAGTTAACCAAACAAAGTAACGAAAAACACTCTAAAGCTTATGCAACTAATTGAACTGGCTTGTCAAATACAGCTAGGAAGAAACTCTGAGCAACAGAACACATTTAATTGGAAAATACATTCAAAACCTGCATCATCAAATAAAGAAAGAGAGAGAGAGCAAAATTAGCAATTTATTTTAACAGCAGGAAGCACAAGCCATTAAATTAATAGGATGACAAGATATTTAACACTCCTACGAAAAGACGTTTCTAGTCCTGATTTCTCCAAGCCCGTTCCCCTAGCTGTGGTTTCGCTAGATAGTAGATAGGGACAGTGGGAATCTCGTTAATCCATTCATTAATGGATTTAAATGGCAATTTCATTTAAATACAAAATTATTAGCCTAATATTAATAACCTTTCAAGTTGCTCTGGGGCCTATTAGGTCCCACTTTTCGTAGGAGTGTTAAGGTTTACTATCAAGATATCAGTGAGTATCTTACAAAACATTCAGAAGGGGCTTCAGGGTTAATGTTATAACAAAATAAAAAACACTAAATTTGATTTCTCCAGAGAAGGATTGTATGGAAAAAAAACACATAAAAGACGGAGGCCGAGTAACCCAGATTCTAGGATGTACATGTAAGAAGTTAAACTCTACGACAACTGAGGAAGAAAATATACAAGTTGATAGTATATTCTGATGCTGATGTGATGTCTTATTGGAACTGTGAAATAACAACAACTCAGAACATAGGAACAGTAGTTATGGTTTTGGTTCATTTTAGAACATCATTAACGAACAATCAGAAGCCAAGAAACACATGCTATGGTTAAGATTTTGGTTCTGCCTAGAAAGACACAAACATCCTATTAATTAAATATAAAAAGCTATTGTTTAAGAGAGAGAATAAAACCAGAAAAAAGAAGATAGCCCTTCCACTCTTCAGTAAATCCTCCGAGAAAATGTCAGCCTTAGCATCTGTGGAGAACTTTCATCCACATCTAAATGTTTTCCCTACTCTGTCTAGTAACGTATATGTTACGCAGCATCTCATGATAGAGGGTTTATTACGAATCAAGTTGTTTAATGATTTACTGAATATTATGAAGAATGAAGATGTTAAGTATAGCAGAAGAATTGTTAGTGAGACATCTCAATATGGAGAGCAACGTAAATATAAACTGTTGGAATTTGTTCAATTTAATATCCATTTTGTATTACCTGCTCTCCAAGTCATTTTTTTGTTCTTTACATAAATTTTCTCATGTTGGTAACTTGTTAGTCTTACCCACAAATAAGGTCAAACTCAACAACAAGAAAGAGCCCCTTACACTAAATATAAGAGATAAGCCAACCCTAAACAACATTCAGTAAATTTCCTTCGTGCTATCAATCACTACTGTTACTTTCAACTTAATAATACGTTTTCAACCAGAGGCATTTGCAACTTCTACATGAAAAACCATCAACCTGAACCTAAATTACTGCTTGAAAATCAAGATCCAAAAGTTAAATTACTTCATGAGAAATATCAATCACAAGATATAAATTACTTCGTGAGAAATATCAACCAGAGAACAGATTACTGTATGAAAAGCTTCAACTATAAAACAACAACCAAAACTTTGAGAAAAACAAACATTTCCGAAATAATTTAACAATCAAAAGTTTTTAGCACGTTTTCATTTTTTTTCCCACCTTTATCAGTTTCAGGTTTTTATTGTTTACTTGATTTACAACTTCTCTAGTGAGGAAGTTTATTTTTACTCTTTTTAGTCAATAATCATAAATAAACAGTCATTTAGAATCACAAAACTGTCAATTGAGTAACCAGGTAACAATAAAAAAATTAACAATAGAGCCCACATGTTATAGAATAAAATGCACAACTTTTATACTAAGATTTATTAAAAATATTTTATTTGTTGCACATAAATATACCTTAGCTGTGAACCATACCAAACAAGTACAGATGTGTAGAAATCATAACGGTGACGTATTGCAGAAAAAATAACGCAACCACAGAAAAGTTAGTATCTGAGAACACATATTCTAATATAATCCATCTTAAAAACATTTCTAAAACAAAAATGTTTACCTTTGAAGAACTCATAACTCATTTCTTTAACAAACTAAAATACCACGAACTTGTTCTCGTACCAGTAAACAAAACCTGACTTATAATGTCATCTCTTAAAAATATTTATAGAACTACTAAAAATGTTTACCTTTGAGAAACTCATAACTCACTTCTCTTACAAACTAAAATGCTGCAAACATGTTCACATTCCAGTAACACAACAAAATCTGTCTTAAAATGTCAAGTATATAACCTGAAAAGGCAATTTTTAAAAGACGTATTTATGAAATAATTTTATCATAATGAAGAATACCAATTTAAACACTGGTAAGGAGAATAATTAAGTTAGTTTATGTTAAAAACCTAACAAATGGATCTGCAAAATATTCATTGCTTGCTTTTATCAGTTATGACCAATCTCCAGTCCAATATCATTTTCTATTTTAATTCTCTCTCTCTCTCTCTCTCTAATGACAGTGTTGAAATCCACATTCTTAAGATCTTATATTTTTGTTAACAGAGGGAATCGTAGGTCGTGATGACATCTTTAAGACCAGACAGGCCTAGAACACTTAGATCTAAAAGATTTTATTTCAAGTTCTCTAGTAAATTTGATGGTCATTTACAAATATGACAGTTAAAAGGTAGTTGTTTCTTGCTAATAGATTTAATAAGCTTGTGTGGTTTTAATTAATTATTTTGATCCGTTAGCTATCATGCTTATCAAGTTATTTTGTGTAATTAGTGTAGTACACTTAGTGGGGCTGCAAACATGGTCTACAATTTACCATAAGGTTTAAGACTGTGGAAAAAGATAAATAGAAAACAATTTTTCATCATCACATGAACTCAACACTGGATCATTTTTATCAGATACTTGGAAAGAGCCCACCAATAAAATAACAATATTACAACAATAAACATAGTTGCAACAAATTCATGCAATTTTATTCAAGGTTCTAAGTCTTACCTTATAACAATATTACAACAATACCCCTCCCCCAACAATAAATATAGTTGCAACAAATTCATGCAATTTTATTCAAGGTTCTAAGTCTTACCTTATAACAATATTACAACAATACCCCTCCCCCAACAATAAATATAGTTGCAACAAATTCATGCAATTTTATTCAAGGTTCTAAGTCTTACCTTATAACAATATTACAACAATACCCTCCCCAACAATAAATATAGTTGCAACAAATTCATGCAATTTTATTCAAGGTTCTAAGTCTTACCTTATAACAATATTACAACAATACCCCTCCCCCAACAATAAATATAGTTGCAACAAATTCATGCAATTTTATAATTTTATTCAAGGTTCTAAGTCTTACCTTTCAATAAAACTTACTTTTCATGTAGCTTTAATACCCTGTGAACAATGGGAATGTCTCTACCTTCAACTTTAAAAACCACAATGTCTCCAACTCTGACAGGATCCTCCTTGTGGTTAGTTAAAAACAACAGATCCCCTCGATGAAAAGCAGGTTCCATACTTCCACTTAATATTGAAAACCAAGCACATACATTCTTTATACATTAAGAATTCTATAAAATTAATATTCAACAAGTTTTTATTAGAACAAAAAATTATTTCTCCATAGAGTTGTTTATGACACATTAATTCAAAATTAATAGAAAATAGCAAAATATTAATGATGTACACACACTCATTTAATTTTCAGACAATTTTGTGTAGTTAATAAAAATTGAGAAAACTAAACATTTCAATGTTATTAGAAACACTGTGAGAGCCTGATGAAAAGTGCACAGGATAAAATCATAATTATAATTTCAGTGCTGACAAAAAAAATTATCATAGAAGCAGAATCATATAACAATTTGATATTCATGTTAATCCAGTCTTGTGATCTGTTATAGTATATTATGCTAAAAGTAGCACTATAACAATGCAGTTTCTAGACCTGGACAAATTTTACAAATCCTTAAAAATAAGTTATCTGAGAATTAAACATCTAAAACCAATATTTCAGGGTTAAGAGAGACGGGCTATCCGTGTATTTCAGGGTTAAGAGAGACGGGCTATCCGTGTATTTCAGTGTTAAGAGAGACGGGCTATCCGTGTATTTCAGTGTTAAGAGAGACGGGCTATCCGTGTATTTCAGTGTTAAGAGAGACGGGCTATCCGTGTATTTCAGTGTTAAGAGAGACGGGCTATCCGTGTATTTCAGTGTTAAGAGAGACGGGCTATCAGTGTATTTCAGTGTTAAGAGAGACGGGCTATCCGTGTATTTCAGTGTTAAGAGAGACGGGCTATCAGTGTATTTCAGTGTTAAGAGAGACGGGCTATCCATGTATTTCAGTGTTAAGAGAGACGGGCTATCCATGTATTTCAGGGTTAAGAGAGACAGGCTATCCATGTATTTCAGTGTTAAGAGAGACAGGCTATCTATGTCTACTACAACCACTTGCTATTCTATTACCTGTTTGCCATGATACAAATTCTGGAACTGTACACATATAAAAATTTATATATTAAATTAATGTTTAAATTTCTAAATTATTTACTCTGTGTGTGCAACATTCTAAGACAATTATAACCATTGAAAGTACTAACTTCTAAGTACAAACTCAAAACATAAACTAACCATTGCAACAACCTTAATACATAAAATTTCCACTACATTACCTCAGTACCACAACAATGGGGCTTTCACTCCCTGTAACAACCATCAAACCCTTCCATATCATTAACGCTGAAGATACGATCATTCCAAAGTTTAATACCTGATAAATAAGCTATAAAACAAAAAATGAAATAAATCTTAAGTAAAATGGAATCTACTCATTCTAATCACCCTAATTAGAAAAATAACAAATATTTCATACTAACACATCCTGGTATCCTAATACCATTAGCTACACATATTTTGGATTTATATAAAGTATTTTGTACCTTTTTTTTTTCATAAACATTCAATACCTGTAATAAATAAATTAAAGCTAGGTTTGAGTGTCAAATCAGTTCACAAAGGCCACCAGTGAAATTCTTATGATACTATAAAAAGTGTGGTGTACATAAAAACTTCAGCCTTCAACAGCACAAAGAATAATAGTGTTTTAATCACATTAACAAAACCAGTTAATGACAAATAATCAAATATGATAATACATTATTTATTAAATGCAGCTTTCTCTTCAAAAAACAAACAAAATCTACCTATCAGCATTCATTTTTATGTCATATCAAAATGTTTCCTTACTATTCTAACAATCACCTTTAGTGTACCAGCTTGCTAAAACAAAGTACCATTTAACAATATTACTAACTCTGTATTCCAAACAATTTCGTGTTGGCAGAATATGCGAATATTTCTATATTTATTTGAACCTTTAAAAAATGTTTGTTTAATCATTCTCTACCACTGTGGTATATTATAATTCTTGGAAGTTTCAGAAAGCATTTTGATCAAACATTTCACATTCAATTATTACTATTATACAAATAATTTGACAATACCATGTAAAGGTTTAGTACACATCTTTCATAGAATAAATACTATAGAACAGGAACTTTATATGTATTCCTTAGCACATCAGGACAGTACCTGTTGAACTACTCTTGGACGACCATATAAAACTGAAAAAACTTCATTTCAACATTCCTTACATATGCTTATGCTACGGCACTTATCTAAAATACAAAAAGTAAGAACCGGATCTATTTATTCTTACACGCAGAATTTAATAACTCTACCTATATTGGGTTTCTGTCAACATGGAAACTGATACATTACATATTTGCTAAAATTTACAAATAAAGTTTTAATTGTTAAGTTGCTTGCAATTAGGGTTTCCAATTATCACCTTCAATTATTTCAACAATTAACTTTCCTCTGAGAAAAACTAGCTTGGTGAAATCATTTAATGAAGTTATTAATCTGATTAGCAAATTCCACTAATCACACAACTCTATTCAAATATTTAACCATTTCACTTAATGTAACATTGATACAACTGTACTGTCATAAGTTATTTTCTCTGAAAAAAAACAAATTTTTCATTATATTGTATTCAAACATCTTACAAAAAAAAAGAAATTATTATATATGTTGTCTGTGAATGTTAATTTTTTCGTCAACTACAACCACTTAGCTTCAACAGATGTACTTTTTTTTTAACATTTAACTACTGTCAGAAAATATTTTGTGTCTACCCTAATCACTCAGAATGCTCTAACATTCTTAGACATTCAGAAAAATTATTCAACGACAGTAATGACTTTTTAAAGATGAAAAATGAACACTTCAAGTTCAATATTGAAAAAACATGTTCACGAAAATTAAGAAATAATTCATTTTTATATTAATATTCAAAGAATATTTAGAGAATTTAAAAAATCAAAACTTAATTTATACCAAAAACGTGTGTAATTCCATAAAATAACTAAATTCATTGAGACATTGACAATATGGAATCAACAATAGTATTACTACAACAAGAATTATAAATTTTATAGGTGTACTTAAAAAGAAACAAACGTGAGCTAAACTCATTTTAATATGTATATACGAGTTTTGTTCCTTTTTTCTACAAAATGTTTGTGAGCAAGGTAACCTTCCCCCACATACTATAAAATATGGGGTAAGATTTTAGAATGATTTAGGCCTAATATAACAAAATTATACAATTACAAAGCAGGAATGCCAACCCAGTAAAATTAGTTACATTACAGTAATACTATTACTACTAGTCGTAATGGTATTAGCAGTACAAAAAATAGACAAAAAATCAAAGAATTGAGACGCACAGAAACGTAATCGGCGAATACATATGATTAAGGTAAAGCGATATTATTACTGTTAGTTTTAACTAATTTAATAATTAATTTATTTACTTGTCGTTTATTCATACGCTTTATATCATCCAAAAACTCCAGCATTGTGAGACAAGAAAAGTTACAACACCAATATGTTAGATTATTAAACCTTAAGTTAAATAAAAGTCAACTAAGTTCTCACGAGTTAGTTTTAAGCCTATAAAATGCGTTCAACACGTCAAATTTATGCAGGCGGGCTAAAAATATCACCAGATGACAGTAATTTCGTTTCATAAATTACGAATTTATTTTTTATAGATAATCTTCGCTGACCTATATGTGCATGTATATAATATACATCTTTATATATATTGTTTGTTTGTTTGTTCCAGAGCAAATTCACTCTTGGCTATCTGCTATGTTTACTCGGAGGATTGAATTTTGAATTTTGGCGATGTAAGCCCGTATACTTAATGGAGTCTAATAAAACGATTGTAAATACAATTTGAGTACTTAAGAGCTTAGCGCTGGAAAGCTTCACTCTTTTAATATGCCCCCAGTGATTAAGCAGTAAGTCTGAAGACATATAACTCTTAAAACCGTGTGCATAGTGCCTGTGGTGGGCACACCATCGATTTTTGTTTGTTTGGTGTTAAAAAATAGCACAGAGCCACACAATGGGCTATCTTCATGTGCCTATCATGGGCATCGAAACACACTTTTTTTTTTTTTAGAGTTATAATATTTCAAACTTACCACTTAGCCACTGGGAGATGGAACAGCACAAATATCCAATTAGGTAACTTTGCGTTTAACAAGAACTAAACTTTTTAATATACATTAACAATATTGATAAGGAATTGATAAACAAAATGATCGAGTCTGTTGATGATATTAAAACGTTCGCTATAATTTGCTGTGAGGATGCTGCTATTTTTTTATGAGAATGATTGGAACCATTTGGCGAATTGGCATATAAATAATATATGACATTTAATTATGGTAAGTGCAAGGTCATGTATGTGAGCTACCATAACTACCACCTTTTAGAAATTCTCTAAACAATGTTATGGTAACAGTTATCTTGGTGTTTTAGTCGACTAGTATCTAAGCCTTCCAGACAGTGTGCTCTTGCCAGTTGGAAAGCAAATAGTATATTGGGTTATACCTACAAAAATATAAGATTGTTATAATTTCGTTTCACACATCATTGGTTAGGCCTCTTTTATAGTATTGTGTTCAGTCTTGAGCTCCTTTCTAACTTTAAGAAGAATATCAGTTGTTGAAAAGTGCTCCACAAAGGAGTGCAACTAGGATTATTCTCAAAATGGAGAGCTGTCACATTCGGACAAGTTAAAATCTTTAAAATTATTTTCTGTTGAGAAAGGATAAATCGAAGAGGATCTTAATGAAATGTTTAATATTGTAATGGATTGTTGTTGGGTTTTTTGTTTTTGAATTTAGCACAAAGCTACTCGAGGGCTATCTGTGCTAGCCGTCCCTAATTTAGCAGTGTAAGACTAGAGGGAAGGCAACTAGTCATCACCACCCACCGCCAACTCTTGGGCTATTCTTTTACCAACGAATAGTGGGATTGACCGTCACATTATAGCGCCCCCACGGCTGAAAGGGCGAGCATGTTTGGCGCGATGGGGATGCGAACCCGCGACCGTCAGATTACGAGTCGCATGCCTTAACACGCTTGGCCATGCCAGGCCTATATTGTAATGGGAATATATGGGTTTGGTAATCCTGTCTTTTCTTGTTTAATGGTGAGAACGGTAGGACCGGAGGATACAGATGTTAGATTTTGCCAGAAAGAATTCGTTTGCGAATTAAGCCCTTTGTTAATCCTGAAACGTTATGTTACGTTCGTACGCTGCAAGCTTAGAATAATGCTAGAAATTGTAACCTCAGTTGGTAAAGAGTTTATATGCCTTTATAAGTGTCTTTACGTGGTATAACTCTTTACGAAGGCTAGAATCTAAAGCGTCAGCTTAAAAGAAACATGCTCTTCTGAAGGAATAGGTCGTTTTGGTATTTTTGTTGTGAATCTAATCATTATACCAGCAATATAAAAGTATTGCTTATATGATACTGAAAAACGTTTTTATTACGTGAAGTGCAACCCCCAACTTTATGAAATTTGTATCCTGTGTGCATGTAGATTTGTAATAGGGATACTATTTTCCCATTTCGCCTCCGTTTCCTGTCACGGAAAACTTTATTTTTTTCCATTCTCAGGGTGCACAAATGACATCATGAATACATCACATGCGGATCTAATACACTGGTGCCATCAATTAAATATAATAGTACTATCTGTTATATGTCCATCTAAATACTTCACAGGGTGTGAATGGACCTTCACTGAAATTGGTATGGCGGCTCATTAGGTCCATGGAGAAATAAAAACAAATTTTTAATTTTGCATTTTGCGGTTTTTACAAGTGTTTTTTGGGGTTTTTTCTTACCATTACTCTGCCCATGTTGATGGATCTTCACCAAATTTGGCGTGAAGGTTTGTTGGGTTTATGAGGAGATACATTCAAATTTACGGTTTCGCATGTTGTGTTCTGCTGTTTTTATGGGCGTTTTAATTTATGTATATATAAAGGAAACAACTTTTCATGTTATAAGCTAATCTTTCATTAATCATGAATTTACAAAACTTCCATCTAGGGTACAGGTACCCCAGCTAGTACTTCTGAAGGGATAACTAGAAATATTCCCAATGTATTATTTTCATCGTTTTCGTAACAGTTCAACCATGTCTTTTACTTCCATCTGTGATATCCTTTAAAATCCACATATATAAAAAATAAATTTTAAGAAATTTTTAAAATGAATATAAAATTCCAAAACCTTTTAAATTAAATTTTGCCATTTGAAAAACGTTAATTTTTAGTAAAATAAGTGGATGCTATTTTGTGTTGGAAATTAATTTCAACTTCCAATATTTGGGAAATTTGTGTTTATAAATATTTGAAATTCGTTTTGAGTGTAATAAGCATTTTTAAATGTTATGTTAAGTGAAATTTGGCGAGTAATTTGTATGCCTGCCAGAGTTTTTTAAATCCCTTCAAGATTTTTTCATTAAGTGAAAAAAAAATGGAATCTACACGGAAATATTTTTGAAAAATATATCACTTCAGGTTATTTGGATTATTTTAACGTGGTGAAAATATCCCAATAGAATGATTCAAATAACTGGAAATAGAATATAAATAAGTAATTTCCCTACTCGCTATTTTTTCAACTTTTAGCAGATATCTTATGCGATTAAATTATTTTTACCTATAAATTTTTACCTGAAAATGCAGAACATATTTGTTTGCATTTATTTCTACTATTTTCTGATCATTAATTATTCGCCTAGCATTAAATTGTTTGGCATTGTTTTTGATAATTTTAAATCACTTCTATTATATATCTTAGTGTGTTTTTTTAAGGTTTACAATCTATTGCCGTTGGTGTAAGATCTTCGTGAAAACACCAGTTTTGAAAAATTGTTAAATACTTTGATGAAAAATTAATATGAACTATACAAATGTATTTCATTTAATATCAATTGATCTAAAATATTCATAGCTCACCGGTAAATTATTTTCACTAAATTTGTTTTATTTGAAAGGTGGTGCTATTTGAATATTGAAAAAACAAATAAATAAAGATTGAACAAATTATTTCATTCATGATTAAAATAAAAATCATCGGGAACTGTAATGGTATCCAGTTAACGAAACATCATTTATAGAAGAAAGATAAGAAAAGTATATTAATTAGCTACGCCAAGTGCCATGTTGAATTTTGTGTTCGATCCAAGTACATAACTTTTTCTGATCGAAATTAAGTTAATATTGCTTTTGTTTTATATTAATTTTCGATGTATTTGAAACATAAAAATATATCTTTTATTGTATAAGTAAATAACAATATACAGTTAACGTGTATGGCTAGTTAAACCTTTTAGTTTTATAAAGCAAAAAAAATTGATTTATATAATTTTGCTCACTAAGTCTTGGATTACAAGAATTATTTTCATGTCACTAGTGTCATCTTTTGAGGAAATTAGAAATACGTCACAACTTAAAACATTACTATACGCAATAGAACACTGGACACAATAGAAAATAACATAAAATTTATTCCAAAAGTAAAAATCAATAATATAATTTAATAAAATTATTTTTAAACGTGTAAAACTATGAAATAATCTTTAATAAGTGAAATAAAACTATATGTTTGCCTGTTCTTTAATGTATTCTCTGAAATTTTGATAGAAACTCAAATTTGAATTTTTGAATCTCAACTTCATACCCAACTTTCTGTTTACGATGTTTTTGTTGTTATTAGTGTTGTTGTTTTCAAGTAAGGAACTTCTTTCAAAAATGTGAGTGGATATTTTAAGTCTGATATGTTACTTTCAACAGATCATAAATAACTGCAGAAATGAACGACCAGAGATAAAGTTAAATATCTACTAAAGATTATTCTAAACTCGCTTATGACAAACGTGAGTAGTTGTGCAAAAGAAAAATCAAGATTTTAGAATTTGTTTGTAAATAGTTAGTTCTACTGTTTTCTCATAAACATTGTAAGACCACATGTGAGGTTAAATATACGAAAAAAAAAAACATTGTTGTGTTAGTATTTCGTATCATAGCCAGTTTGTTATCTTACCATTTTTAAATCATACTTTCTATCTCTATTCATTCATCTCTTACCATTTAAACATCATGGTTTCTACCTCTAACTATTCATTGATCTTTTATTTTTCTTACATCAAACTTTTGTACCTCTTATTATTATTCAACTTATAATTTACAATACGTATAATTTTTTACTTGGTTTATTGTTACTGAAAAACACTTTTGTAAAAAAAGGGCACGTGTTTTACATCATCTTGGTAAATCTAACAGAGTTTATTTAATAAGAAGATCCTACCCATAGTTCCTGAAAAGAAAGAAAATCAATCCAAGATTTGTGTGTATGATATTTAGCCGAATGTTTTGTCACAATTTATTGCATTACGTGTTTAACAGGTGCTATATTGTAGTTAACCCTTGTAATTAATAACAAACCTATACAGCAATCTGTATTTTGCACACCATGGGTATTGATAACTACATTTTAGCGTTGTAGCCATTAAGACTTGTTACTCAGCCACCGGTGGGCACAACATTGTTTGATTTGTTTTGAATTTCGCGCAAAGCTGCATGAGGGCTGTCTGCGCTAGTAGTTTGTTTTGTTTGTTTGTTTGGAAATTTCGCACAAAGCTACTCGAGGGCTATCTGTGCTAGCCGTCCCTAATTTAGCAGTGTAAGACTAGAGGGAAGGCAGCTAGTCATCACCACCCACCGCCAACTCTTGGGCTACTCTTTTACCAACGAATAGTGGAATTGACCGTCACATTATAACGCCCCCAAAGCTGAAAGGATGAGCATGTTTGGAGGAACGAGAATTCGCGACCCTCACATTGCGAGTTGAGTGGGCACAACACAGATAGCCTATTGTATAAACTTGTGCTCACAAACATAAGTTGTAGTAATTTAAATTATTTTTTGTCTTAATTAATTTATCAAGAATTTGTTGTTGTTTTTCCTCTAACAAAACATTTCATACGAATTTGTGTTTGAAATTAATCAATCTAATATTTTAACTCCACATCATGTTTTCAATAAAATTTTAGTGAAACGTTTAAAAAAAAGATGTGTTAGGTACATTTTGTGGTTAATAATCTGTGAAAGATGCGCACAAAATATTTTTATTAGCGTATGATAATCCTTGGATGTCTCGCCACTTTAGCGCAAATCCATCAAGTTTCTTGGGATTGATTATGGATGTTTGTTTAGAAGTAACCACAAAGCTACATAGTTTGCCCGCTACGGTATCAGAAACGTGACTTCTAGTGGTGTGAGTTCGCACTAGGGGGTGAACTAATTAACAAAATTAAAGCATAAAAATAAAACGAAACCTTACTAAAAATATCGTATAATTCAACAACTAATACTCTTCAGTAAAACACTGTATTGTAATTCCATATTTTACCATTTGTACTTCGCTTTTGTGTAACTGTGTAATTACGTGTTCAATAATTTATTGTTGTTTCGTAACATTTTAACGTCAGTTTCAGTAGAAATTTGGCCCGGCATGGCCAGGTGGGTTAAGGCGTTCGATTCGTATTTGTTTGTTTGTTTGTTTATTTGGGAATTTCGCACAAAGCTACTCGAGGGCTATCTGTGCTAGCCGTCCCTAATTTAGCAGTGTAAGACTAGAGGGAAGGCAGCTAGTCATCACCACCACCGCCAACTCTTGGGCTACTCTTTACCAACGAATAGTGGGATTGACCGTCACATTATACACCCCCACGGCTGGGAGGGCGAGCATGTTTAGCGCGACGCGGGCAAGAACCCGCGACCCTCGGATTACGAGTCGCACGCCTTACGCGCTAGGCCATGCCGGGCCGTTCGATTCGTAATCTGAGTGTCGCAGGTTTGAATCCCCGTCACACCAAACATGCTCGCCCTGTCAGTCGTGTGGCGATCCATCCCACTATTCGTTGGTAAAAGAGTAGTCCAAGAGTTGGCGGTGGGTGGTAATCACTAGTTGCCTTCCCTCTAGTCTTACACTGCTAAATTAGGGACGGCTAGCGCAAATAGCCCTCGTGTAGCTTTGCGAGAAATTCCAAAAAATAAACAAACAATAGGCATTTAGGCTTAAGAATAGTTTTATTTCCCTATTGTAGCATATTTTACATGCATTTTGAAAACAAACTTGTAAAGAAAGTTCATATTTCCATTTAATGATAAATATATATGCAGATTTTACTAATATATATAAATTACAACCAAATAATTTATTCAACATTATCTGTGGTAAAAACTAAGATTATACCTTTTAAATATCCTGACTTCACTAGTTATGCATCTTTTACGATAACAATGTTGAATTCATACCTTTCTTAATTAGTTACTCAATATTCAAGACTTAATACAAACTTATAGTTTCACAGTTACCTGCGCCATTTCGACAAAAGATGTGTTCTGGAGGATTACATTTAATATCCGTATTAATTTTATTCTATAGGTTTAATAGTCATTAAATTTCTTATTGTGATTCGTAAATGGTTAGATAACATTCAGTTAAATAATTTATCATAGGAGTTGTTCTAACCAAGTACATGTACTCTTTATATATTTACTGGACATGTTCCATTATTGTACCATAATTGGTTTATTTTCATTCACGTGATAAAGAAATTGGGAAATTAATCAACTGAGGTTTCCTTAAGTCATAAGAATATAAGAATTTTTTTTTATTATTCATCAAAGCTACCTAGGTTATCTACTTTCGTTCTTAATTGCGGACAAATGGCCCAGAGAGAAGGCAGTCAGTCAGTGGGACCCTACCACCCACCATTTACACTAAGGGACTGACTGTCATTCTTCTAACGTTCCCATGGCTTATAGTGTGCGGAATATTTTGTAATGTCGCACGAGTTGCATTATAAAATAGAAGTGTTTTGTGATTTAATGTTAAATGATTTTTGAGAGGCCAACAAGCTGTATGAAGAATGTCATATTATGTTAGTGTTTCGATAAAGTGCCAAAATGGAAATCGTGATGTAATAAATTCTACAAGATTTATCTTATGTTCTGTAACAAAGACATTGGAATAAGTTACCATAGTTTATAATTTCAAAGTAAATAACTGGACATGCAGCACGAGTGATACATGGTTTCATTAACTACTTAATATAATAAACTAGTTCATAATTTTGATAATTACAAATCCATCTTCTATTCTGCACTCTCGTCAACACTGATTATGTCGTCTTTACGCAAAAACGATACCAATAAAAATGAAATAATTTAAACAAATCAAGAATTACTCACAACAGATCTGTGAGAAAAGATATAAAATTAGGTTTGAAATAACTCATTATCTTTATGAACTTTCGAGTCGGTACGTTACTTTGATTGAAATAAGTTTTGGATATTTGGTAACAGCGAACTCATGCGTGGTGTTGAACCCTCGATAAATACAGCCTTACTTCAAGATTACTGGGTAGGAATAATAAACAAATATAAAAGTTTGTCTTCTTACTTAACCTTAGATGTATTTTAAAGAAATGTGGGTCACGAGATAATCAGCACAGTTAAATTCGTGTTGCCTGATGTTTATAAATGATAAATGAAGCTGTTTAACCCTGCCGTGAATTACGAAACAGTTGTTTCTTACATTTGAAATCAAACTGACACAGACACAATGATTTCATTTATAGCGGAACAATCTGTAATCCAATGACTGCTTAAGTTTCGGTTTATTGGTTATTGTTGTTTTTAAGGAAGGTAATTAATATCTCAGTAAATCCACTGTTTCTCTGTATTATATATATATATATAACACCAGTAAGGTTCACACGTGGTTACAATAACAAAACACTGGAATATCAGTTCCCTATTAGTTTCTTTAATATGTTTCGTGATTTCAGGGAAGACAATAAAATTTTCAGTAAATTTATAAAGGGAAGAGAGACCTTCCCTTTATAACTGGTTGAAGAATTTAATAATGAAGAGGAAAACCTGAATATTACAGTATTTTGTTATATATACAAAGGGTGGACAAAAAAGTGGCCTCTTTGAAAATATTGTTAATTGTTTTTAGATAACAGAGAAATATGTAAAACTATATGGTTTTAGATCGTACTCGACGAAATCTGTTCAAATATGATCTCTAACCCTAATTCTAACACTGTGTTTTGTTAAGTACCTGAACTTTTCATGAGTTTAGTTACATTTTGTCATTAAAAGTGTTGTGTACCTGCTGACGTTTCTTAGAGCGTCTTCTTACAAATTAGCCTACAAAATGATCAAACAAGTTTATCTGTAGTTGTAGAGTCGTTAAAAGATATCTAAGAAATAAATGAATTGATGTTATAGAATGTCAATCACCTGATATCAATCTGATTGAAAATGTATGGGCTGAGTTGAACAAAAGAGCGTAAACCAAACACAGAATATGAACGTTTTGAAGTACTCAAAGAAGGATGGCTGTCAATCATTCAGGAGTATCTGTACAAACTCATTGAAAGTATGCCACGTTGATGTGAAGCAGTACTGAAATCCAAGGGAATACCGATTAAATATTAACTTGTGAAACTGGTTTGTGTCAAGGGAATACGGATTAAATATTAACTTGTGAAACTGGTTTGTGTCAAGGGAATACCGATTAAATATTAACTTGTGAAACTGGTTTGTGTCAAGGGAATACCGATTAAATATTAACTTGTGAAACTGGTTTGTGTCAAGGGAATACGGATTAAATATTAACTCGTGAAACTGGTTTGTGTCAAGGGAATACCGATTAAATATTAACTTGTGAAACTGGTTTGTGTCAAGGGAATACGGATTAAACATTAACTTGTGAAACTGATTTGTGTCAAGGGAATACGGATTAAATATTAATTCGTGAAACTGGTTTGTGTCAAGGGAATACGGATTAAATATTAACTTGTGAAACTGGTTTGTGTCAAGGGAATACCGATTAAATATTAACTTGTGAAACTGGTTTGTGTCAAGGGAATACCGATTAAATATTAACTTGTGAAACTGGTTTGTGTCAAGGGAATACGGATTAAATATTAACTCGTGAAACTGGTTTGTGTCAAGGGAATACGGATTAAACATTAACTTGTGAAACTGGTTTGTGTCAAGGGAATACGGATTAAACATTAACTTGTGAAACTGGTTTGTGTCAAGGGAATACCGATTAAATATTAACTCGTGAAACTGATTTGTGTCAAGGGAATACGGATTAAACATTAACTTGTGAAACTGATTTCTGTTATTTTGAGTTTCATTTTTATGTTCGATTATTGCAGAAGAACTAAAAATTTTCGTAATGACCTATATATATATATATATATGCAAGCCTTCTACCAAAAGTCACTGCGGATAATAATAAATATATATTCAAGTACTTTTCTCACAGTTGGTTGAAAACGCATTTCAACTTAGTAAATAATAGGCCTACTTAATGTATAGTTCACGTGAATTTACGTGTTTAATTCTGAGGGAGGGTGTCAGATAAGTTTGGCCCATTCAGGGTAACGTCTCAATGTGCCGAGAATACCAACAACAACAAATTAAAAAGAAGTAATGTGGCATTAAACACCAAAATTACAATGAAAGTTTTCTGTAGTTAGTTATACAGCAGTGTCCTTGTTGTATATATTCGTATTTCCGTTAGTCAGGCTGGTTCTTTGTGAAGCAAGACTTTTCCATTTATCCCGATTGTCCACAGCTCCCTCTACCATCTCCACAAAACCGGCGTTGACTTTAGACAAGGCCTTAAGTAAAAATAGTGTTAACAAACAAAAATAATATTATATTCTGTGCTTGTACATATTATCTTTTAAATTTGGAATTTCAAGCTATATAAAAGAACGGTTTACAAATATTTCTAAAAAGTAAAACCTTTAATATCACTCAAAAGTCTACGAGGTCTGTTCAAAAAATACGCGGACTGTTTGAATTGCGCGGCTCCAGTTGGCTCCAAGGGAATCCGCTTGGTGTCGCTAGGTTCGCACAGATCAGCTGATTACGACGCCATTTCCCGATTGCAGATATCTTCATTTGTGTATTAGCTACGCGGTTTTAAGTGAAGTGCGATTTTTTCGTTTGGCGGATTTCAGAATGAATGACCTGAAGGAGCAACGATTTGCTGTGAAATTTTGTGTTAAACTTGGAAAATCTGCGACTGAAACTTTTGCTATGCTTAACACGGCTTACGGTGATGTTGCTATGAAGCGTACGGCATGTTTCAAGTGGCATGAACGTTTTAAGGATGGTCGACAGTCCATTGAAGATGATGAGCGTCCTGGACGTCCTTCCACGTCAACTGACGACCCACACGTCGACAAAATCAACACCCTGGTGTGGGCAAATCGACGTCTGATTGTCAGGGAGCTTGCTGAAGAGTGTGGGATATCAGTTGGATCTTGTTACGAGATTTTGACCGAAAAATTGAAGATGCACCGCATTTCTGCGAAATGTGTGCCTCAGAACTCGTGAGTTTTTGGCCAAACACTCGATCACTGTTCTTCCCCACCCACCCTACCCACCTGATCTTGCTCCTTGCGATTTTTTTTTTGTTCCCCAAACTCAAAAGACCCTTGAAAGGAAGAAGATTTGAGACGATTCCCGAGATTAAGGCAAATGAGACGAAGGAGCTGGAGGACATTACAAAAGAAGCGTACCAGGACTGTTTCAACAAGTGGAAACACCGTTGGGATAAGTGTGTGCGTTGGGGAGGAGAGTACTTCGAAGGGATCCCAGACCTGTAACTTCTAAATAAAGTACATTTTGTTTTATGACGTCAGTCCGCGTATTTTTTGAACAGCCCTCGTATAAACCAAGTGTTTCACAAACAACTCTCACTATGAAAAATTCTACAGATAAAACGAGAGAAAATCTACATGGAAGTTTTCAAAGTATCTAAAACTATAATAAATAAAGATATATTATTTTACTTTTTATGGAGAGCACTGTCTATTGACACAAAGAAATTCGTAATGCTCGATAATGGATGGTGTTGACAAGACTTCACTGGATCATGAGAATATACTTTTGTACCTCGAAACTAACGACTCTCGAGGTAATGTTAAGTAAGTTCTGAATATAATACCACTTGCTGTTTAACTAAGGGGAGCTTTCTTATTAGGTCATTAAGTGTTCTATATTCATTTACGCCCTTGGCTCTAAAACTGATTGAATAATCACACTGATTCTTTATATTGTTCCACTTATATAACATGCTTGTTTGTTTGTTTTGGAATTTCGCACAAAGCTACTCGAGGGCTATCTATGCTAGCCGTCCCTAATTTAGCAGTGTAAGACTAGAGGGAAGGCAGCTAGTCATCACCACCCACCGCCAACTCTTGGGCTACTCTTTTACCAACGAATAGTGGGATAGACCGTCACATTATACACCCCCACGGCTGGAAGGGCGAGCATGTTTAGCGCGACTCGGGCGCGAACCTGCGACCCTCAGATTACGAAGCGCACGCCTTAACGCGCTAGGCCATGCCAGGCCGTATAACATGCTAATGGCACGAGATACTTAAAAGCGTTATGGCATAGAAATGAAGAAAAATAATATAACTTTGTACACCGAAGATAACTGAAAACTTTGTGAAATAATAATTAATTAATTGGCTATCAGTTGACATAAACTAATTCATTTACAATACTCAATTTATTACCACTAAATATTGTAAAATATATGTAAATGTAATTATAGTTATTTACTAAAACAATTACATTCAAGGACAACAATTCTTGCTATTCGTAAATTTTAAACATAAGAGTAGTGGATTCATGATTGTTGATGTTTGTGAATACAGTTACATATGAGTGTTGTGTCTTGTCCTACCTTGTACAACGGGAGGCATATTGTATCAATCCAGGTCACCTGCATCTGAGGAAGTTCGTGTTTCTTTTCTCTATCCATCAAAGCCTGGAAAAATGGGAAGAAATCTTCGCTTCAGAAAACACGTTCATAAACAGCAACTATTCGAAAAAACTTAGTGTTTATTGTTTATTTACACTTGCAAAGTATGTAGCAGTTATTTCGATGCGCTTTTACATTTTAATTTCCACAAAGTTAAAGCAGTATAAACCGTATTTAAATAAAGGGTATACAATTCTATGTAAAGAATATACAAATATGTCAATCACGTTATAAGCCTTTCTGTATTCAGTGCACGGTGGACCTTTTACCCCTTCCTTATCAGGGTTCATTACGCCAAATGCGACATGATAGACCCACCAATGGTTTAGACGCTGTTTAGATAAACTCACTGAATGATAAACAAACCACTAACTTGTTAAAGTTATAAAACCTGGGGCAAACCGATTTAATTGTTATTTTGTATGAGTCTGGTAAGACTCGGTATACACATCAAATTTATGATGTGTATACAGTAAAAAACTACTTATTAATATTCCAATAAACAAACCTGTGGTTGGATTTTTAACTGCAGCTTTTCCTTGTCACCTTGATCAAAAAATTCGTCAGTTACAAGTTTGGCAACCTAAAAGTTAAAATAATTATCTTGTTAATAATGTAAGTGATAAACTATTTGTTTTTTTCATTTCTCCATGTCGTCAAAATTTACAGTTATGTTCCTTTTTTTTTTTTTTACAAACGATTCCAGTTACGTTAGATTAGTTGTTAAGAGTATTGGGCTTTGTTCTGAATGAATATTCGAATTACAGTTATATTTAAAACCAATATCAAAGTAGACACAGTGCTTGAATTATTGATTAGAAAGTTTTATGAGGAAACAATAATTTGATCAAACTTCCCTTCGGATCGTTTTTCGTGAATACTTTACAAAACACGTTAAGTTAGTCGGTCCCAGCTAAGCCTAATTATACTTTAAGTAAAAGTTTTTCAAACAATGAAGTTCCGTACAGGAAGGTTTTTGGCGTTTCATGGCGCAAAGCAACCTGGGTTATCTTACAGGTAAGAAATACTTCAAACAGTCCAAATTGGATTAATGGTTAAACCTACCTTTCCTTATTTAAAAAAAGGGCATTTATAAAATGTATTTTTACTTTACCTAATGAAAAAAGTAAATAACTATTTGAAAGCATTTTAATAATTATAAGGACAACATAAACTCTTGAAATTTCTTTTTTTCTAAATGATATTACTATCCACAAAAAAGTTACAAAAGTACCTTATATATTCTACAAATAAACAATTGTTTGTTAGTTTTTGAATTTCGCGCAAAGCTACACGAGGGCTATCTGTGCTAGCCGTCCCTAATTTAGCAGTGTAAGACTAGAGGGAAGGCAGCTAGTCATCACCACCCACCGCCAACTCTTGGGCTGTTCTTTTATGAACGAATAATGGGATTAACCGTAACATTATAACGCTCCAACGGCTGGGAGGGCGAGCATGTTTGGCGTGACGGGGATGCGAACCCGCGACCCTCAGGTTACGAGTCGCACGCCTTAACCCACCTGACCATGCTGGACCACAAATAAACAATACAAGATTTTCTTCTGCATATACCTAAAAGACTGAAAACGATTTTCATAATATCAACATAACATGTTAAATTAGGACAGCTTTCAAGTTCCCTGTGACATGTATAAAAATATCTCAAGTATGACTGAATGAACGTGTACTAAAGTATTAGACAAATTAACTTGGAACTTATAACCTGGTTAGATATCAAAGGTTTTTACCTTTTTCTCGAATTAACCACAGCCAAAATGATCTTGTAACTTATGACCCGGCTAGGTCTCAGAGGCTTTTATTCCCTTTCTTGAATTAACCATAGCCAAAATGATCTTGTAACTTATGACCCGGCTAGGTCTCAGAGACTTTTATTCCCTTTCTTGAATTAACCATAGCCAAAATGATCTTGTAACTTATGACCCGGCTAGGTCTCAGAGGCTTTTTTTACTATTCTTGAACTAACCATAGCCAAAATGATCTTGTAACTTATGACCCGGCTAGGTCTCAGAGGCTTTTTTTCCTATTCTTGAACTAACCATAGCCAAAATGATCTTGTAACTTATGACCTGGCGAGGTTTCAGAGGCTTTTTTTCCGTTTCTTGAACTAATCATAGCCAAAATGATCTTGTAACGTATGAGATCACTATAGTCCAAGAGGTTCTTACCTTTTGCTGAATTGGCCACGGTTTTGTACAAGCTCCCAGATCACAGGCGGTCATCAGCATGCTCTTCAGAACCTCTCGATGTTCCTCTTCTTCCCATCTATATTCTACATTGTCTACCAGTGTGAAGAACCTGCTTCGAAGCCTGTTCAATTCAAATTGAAGAACAAGTAAAAAACAAAGATCATATGCTAACCAATGAGAGAGGACAGAACAACTGATGTCACGGAATCTTTAACTGTTTCCATAAAGTTTGTGTCCATTAAAAGATTCCTAAAATTAGTCTAAATTCAAGTGTACAGCAACACAACAATGGAATGGTTTAAAATAACTGAAAGTAACTAATGACAGTTATGGAAAAATAGTTATAAAAACTCACTGAAAATATGTAGAGAGATCAGTGGCAAGAATAGAGTTTTTCAGGATATTCATAACTCGGCTGTACTCATCAGGGATAAGTGTGGCGAAAATGTTGTGACCCTGTACAGGATAAACAGATCAACATAAATTATCATCTCTAGAAGAACATTGATTATTAAGGGTCGTATTCTTCAGCTAACATTCCAAACTTAACACCATAAAAATAGTCATTAAAGACTTTTTTAATGTATTTACCCCTCCCCATTCCATTAGCTCACTGGTGAATCCGAGGTTTTTAATGCTAAAAACCGGGTTTCAATACTCGTGCAGAGATGCCAACTATTTCAAATGACTGAGCGTAATGATTGTAGACAGAGCCCGTACAGATATCGTACAACCACTGGATACAGTTTTGAGTCATCCATGTCTGTGAATCCATCCGTGGCGAAACTGTAAACATTGTTAGTAAGTATGCTTGAAATCATTTTGTCATCTTCACAACCCAACATTTGTACAATGACTGTAGTTTTGGTTCTAGCACAGCCATGTTTTTTCGCTATATCAGAGTCTGGGAACATTTTTCTCAATAGATGTCCTCCATGATCGGCTACAGCTAGGGGTAAATTATGAACAATGACGAATTGCGTGAACATCACATTTATGGTTTCATATTCTGAATTCTTACTCATAAATGTCGTTATCTGCATCGTTTTTGTCTTCGCCTCAGCCTTTTGTTGGTGAGATGCTGATTTTATATGTCTGGAACAATCGTTTATCCCGCCATGCGCCACAGAAAAATCGATGTGACAAACTGTACAAAACGCATGACTGTCACTGACTTTTGATGCAATGACCGGATATTTTGCACTATACTCTTTCCTAAATTTTTGATTCACAGTTTTAGTCCTTTTAGATTTGACAGAAACAAGACAATCTGGTGAACGAGGCCTCTTTTTTTTTCCATCTTGTGAAAGATGCATTGGTGTTTCTATGCCGCTTAGAAAACGAGAAATACCCATCTACGCGAGCGCTGATTGGCTGACAAGCACTGATGACGTAACTATAGATTCCCCACGTACCCACTATGGAGAAGCACCGCACTCAAACTATTGATAGACGTCGGAGATACAAATATTTTTTTATTATTTCAAGCACAAACATGATTATCGCAAGTAGCCATTTGGACTGTGTCTTTTATTTATTATCAAAATTTATTTGTTTCTCCCTAGAAATTTTCTTTTCGCCCCTTTCAAACCCTGGAAGAACAATTTATCACTTTATTGTATAGATCTATAGAATATATAATAATTTGGGAGTTGCAACAAGTCGTAATATTTGTCTGTATGAGCGTATAGTCGTAATGTATACACCAAAATCGTAATGATTACGCTCTAATCATAATGGTTGGCATATCTACTCGCGGTTGGCACATCAGAGATAGCCCGTTATGTAACCTTGTGCTTAGCTATATTTGATCAAAATGTATTTAGGGTAAAATAAATCTATATTGTTTGTGACGTCTTTGTTTCATAAGAAATTAAAACCTAAAACAAACATAAGAGAAAAACAGATTAATACAAAGCCCTGTTTCAAATACTTGTGTTCAGTTCTAGTTGAAATTATATAGGTTTACTAACATCTATTAATATATACTGCCAGTACTTTTCTAGATTTATAGATCCCCCCTTACTGGTAAGACACCGTAATTTGTGTCTCAAATAAACTTTTAGGGTACACAAGTTTTACAGATTTAGTAAACCGTTATATAAATATACGTTTATTAAGTCCCCCAGGTTCACAGTGGTAAGTCTACGGAACGCTCAAACAAGGGGTTTGATTCCCGCTGCAGATAGCTTAACGTGGCTTTGCTATAAAAGAAAACGAACAAACTAATAAATTTATTAAATTCTTGGTATACATATCTTTCATAGCATTAAACATCTTCAACTGCAACAGCCATTCTTGCGCTAAAGTATATTTAGCGTATAACAAAGTATTATATGTTAACTAGGCACTATTTGATAAATTTTATTGGTAACTTACTTCACTGGACAGAATCATAACAGCGTGGTTAAAGTGATGTTGTTCCATGGTAGCTTTGTTTCCATACAGCAGCGCCAACGCTGAGCCACTTCTATGGAAGCAAAATAAGTGAACTGTAAGTGTTCGATCACGGTAAAACCCTAATATATCAGTCAACCTACAATATAGATAGTGAGAAACTAAGACGGTGGATTTAAGCAGCAAAGATTGACTTATTACCACACTTACTTTTGTTGAAATGCATTATTTGTTCCTCTGTGGTCGAGATCGTGGCACAGGCATCCTACCATCATTCCCAGAATTTCCAGATCTGCCAGGATAGACTTGAGACCACAGTTCTGAAATCAAAGGTTAGTTGCATTATTCCAAAAGTGTCTACTCTGATCAGGGGTGTAGATTTTTTACACCTGATGGGGGGGATGATTTTTATAACCACTTATGTGTACTGTTCAATTTGCAAATTGGTAATCTCTTATTAGGTGAATCTGAAAGCTGTAAACATGCAGTCACAGAGTAATCTTGTTGCCACGATACTTGCATGCATACTTAGGCCTACTGACTGATACTTACGAACTATCGCTTAGATCGAAAAGCTTAGAAGCACGCCTATATTAAAGATGTACATTTCGGCTACTGAAAAAGCCTACATCTAGGCCTAATTATGTAATTCGATTGGTAAGAACACGAGAATCACAAGAACAAACACACAATTTGTAGACCTGTGATTCAATAAAACAATTCAACAGACCAAACTGTAGGGGGAGTGATTGTATGCACCATACCCCCCACCTAAAATGAAGGGGGGATACATATCCCCATCCTCCCAAAATCTACGCCCCTGACTCTGATAACAGAGTACCTTCCTTGTCTCGTCAACCATTCTCTACTGAAAAACCATGATCGTGTCTCTTGAAAACTCGTCCAAAATTATACAACATTTCTGTTAAAGACATACATTCAAATTCAGTAACAACTTTATTTATAAGAGGAAACTTGTAAAGATCGCACATTGGTCGTAAGGTTAGCATATCCGAACTATGAACCCGTCGATTTATAATCCGACATTCAATACCGAAAAAAAAACACACCAAAAAACATGCTCCACACATTGGAGCGTAGGGAGACAGTAAGTTCCCACTATTCGGTCAAACAAAGTAGGCCCCGGCATGGCCAGGTGGTTAAGGCATTCGACTCGTAATCTGAAGGTCGCGGGTCCGAATCTCCGTCGCACCAAAATGCTCGCCCTTTGAGTCGTGGGGGTGCTATAATGTGACGGTCAATCCCACTATTCGTTGGTAAAAGAGTAACCCAAGAGTTGGCGGTGGGTGGTGATGACTAGCTGCCTTCCCTCTAGTCTTACCCTGCTAAATTAGGGACGGCTAGCGCAGATAGCCCTCGAGTAGCTTTGCGCGAAATTCAAAACAAACAAACAAACAAAACATCCACACTAACTGCAACGCAAATAAAAAAAATGAATATAAAAAGTTAATTTGCAAAACCTATGAATAAATAAAGTAAAAGTTATGAACATTGTTTTAAAAATTAGATTAATTTTAATATCCGTAACTATCAACAATATAAAAGTTAGAGAAAGTTTGTCTATAAACAATATAAAAGATACATTTTTTAGGCTTTTTTAACTAAATAAACCATAACAAAACTTCGTTAAATACTTTCTTATACCATGTTGTTACTAACCTGTTGCAACTCTGTTGTGAGATGAGTTTAGTCTTTTTATCTAAGATTATAGCTAACGATGTTTCTGTTTGTTTTGTTTTTGTTCGTTTCTTGAAGAATCTCATAAAGATCAAGTTCACAGTATGGACTGTTCGATGCTTCCATTCTGTTCAAACATGGCATAACACATATCTTGTATTACAGCGTTGAGTAATAAAAACCTGGAAAGCTGCAGTCTTTGGTAAGTTAGGCCTAATGTATTATTACGTGACCACACTGCATCGGCAAGGAAATTTTATATTTAATGACTCATGGTATAAAACGGGCGTGACCTCCTATTTAACTTGTCGTTGTGTTAGGGTTAGAGGCGTGCTTTCAGCTGTGAGCGCGTTATAGAAGTGGCAATCAATATATTCGGTTCAAAGAGACAAAAAAAGACTCTGTAATAGCAGGTGCTACTGGTTAGCTGCTTTCTCTTTATTAAGTTGCTCAGAATTAATAACGACTGAACCGTAATTGTCTTTGACCGGGCCATAGAGTTTGATACATTTCAGTTTAGTGTTGGTGGTACGTCTTCAATTAATATATATATATATATATAAAACAATAAAGAAAGATGCAGCTTTAAGAAATACTAATAGTTAACACACTTTAACACGCTCGAGTTGGTAACCTTTAGAACAGATTTATTAATTAAATATTTGTATTTTAGCCAATACCACTTTTATTACAGACATAATAACAAAGTAAAATGAAATTATCGAGTGATTTATACAATATTTACAAACTTTTATTGATTGTTTAATTAATTAAGAAGTTAATACATAATAACGCACCATAAGGATTGCAAACATGACTTGGGCAACACTGAATGCGTGCCGCCAGTTGTGGTATGAAATATTTCTGTAGTTTTTTCTCACTGTCGCCAGAAAAAGACAAAGCACCTAAAAAAAACAAATTATTATCATAAAACTGGAAGGTAAAACTAAATTATTCAAATCTGATAACTTGAAATAATGGAACAAAGTAAAGTAAAAAATATCCGACTGGTGAATGTTTTATGAATGTAAGTTTTATAAAATATCACTATTGTGTCGGTTTTCGTACATCCAGAGACACCTAGTGTTTCCTTTCAAAGAAGTCCTAAAATGAAAATAAATAATTTATTGTTTCCGACAAAGTATTTTTAAATAAAATCAAATCTCGTCTATTTCTCCATTTTAGTGTCAATTTCCTATCGAATAACGCCTACGTATTGTACGTTCCATGTTACTAATTAATCTCTTAGCAACGGCTAACGCCCCTGTCTAGTTTAATTACATTCTTTGCAACACAAAGCTGTAAGGTACCTGCAACACTTGATATAAATGTAAATTAGTTGAGAATCTAATCTTATACATGATTCGACATTACGTAATTATATTCATTTTAGTATTATAACAAACGTTACTCACAGTTTCATCTATCTTGAAACGTGACAAAAGCCCTAAATCACGAAACATTTGGATAGATGCTATTATCATTTCATCCGATGTCAAAGAGAAGTCATCAAACTTCAAACTCGTCAGCTGCAAAACTTTAGCTTCCGAAAGATGGCGACTCTGGGAAGTATTGAAATAAAATAATTGTTAAAATTAACTGGGTAATGCAATCATTTTCAGCCCCCACAGTGGTATTTCTGCAGACTTACATTACCCTCTGTTCTTAACAAACAGCGATAATTTTGTTTAAAATTATGATGTATTTATAAGCATTTGAAGGCAATCTTTACTTAAAACACGTGCTAAATACGCTATGGTAACAGTATCCAAAGCTACGACAGCTGTTATTCAACAACCACAAATGATTATTTGTTCACAAATGTTATTTTTAGATTGATCTCAAAGTTATTTACCCGTCTTAACATCTATTAGTTTTACGTTACGCAAAATGTAATTTAAAAACTCAGACTTTTAATCCTTCGAGATAACCAGTTTGTAAACACAGTTTAATATCCATCTTTTACGTGTAACGCTTTTCCACAAGTACTTTTATTACATAAACGACGAGACTGCATATAATTTTTTACACTGCATACGCATGTGTCACTCAAATTTAAATTAACGGTATGTGCGACTAGAAACTGCAGAAAACATATGTTAAAAATTATACTCATGATATTCGAATACTCTAGCGCAGAAATCTGTCAAATGGTTAGATATCTCTTCATATATAAAACCAGACTTTTAGTAATTGTGACACTCAGATTTCCTTCCAAAGTGGGCCCTTACATTTCTGTATAAGCTCACGAACTTAACTGACTCTAAAAGTTCTATATTTAATAGAGTTCTAGGTTTTATTAGATTTATCTGTTTATATAACATCTGTGTACCTCATAACGTTTTAAGAATTGTCTGGAGTCATTAACCTAGGTATATATCTTTATATTTAACTTGTTTACAATCGCATGTAATACGTAAAGGTACAAATAAGTCGTCCCAGGTGGGTCAGTAGTAAACCTACAAACTTACAACGCCAAAATACTTGGTTTCATTACCCGCGGTGGACACAGCAGATAGCCCAATGTGGCTTTACTCTTTAACAAAAAACCCAACTGCTCTAATGTTATTCATTCCTGTCTTTCATGGGAAAATATTATATATAGTATTTAAAACTACCTTCTCATCAACCGTAACAAGTGACAGATGTTGCGCATAACGTCAATTTGGACCGCACGTGACAGCTGATTTTCTTCCGCGTTTCGCATCTGCTCTGCAGCCGTTAGATCCTCTATCAAGTGACAGGAGTGATACATCAGAGCCACCTACAGCCTTAAACTCATAAATATCAGTATATATATATGGAAAAAACAACAGTGTTGTAGATACGATTCTGATGATTTTAAAATCTGGTGTTTGATACGCGTATCAGATACCAAAATTGACTCTCATAACAGGACATTTAAAGTTCGTGCCAGAATTCTACGCTGTTTTTAAACAGTTCTGGTTTCATATGAAATCCGCACAGTCTAAAGTACGGATGAAGTGTGGAAATATTGTCATGAAAATAAAAGTACAATAGCAACCATCAAAATAATAACTTACTAGAAGTTTCTTCATATCTTTTGGAGATGCCGTAGCGTGATACGAAATCACCTGAAACAGTACAAGAGACGGTATTACCTACACGAGAAAAAACAGACACGAAAACAACTTGCTTACGTGTTAATTGCACGTGAATCCAGATACTCGAAAACTCAGTGTACGATCGTCATTGAGTTCATTCATTCTTGCTCATCTAAATTATGTGCGAAAATAACTCGTCAAAGTGTCATGTTATGTTGATTACGTCATAATTCATACAACTAATTTGAAAAGTTTAACACTAATGAAAGTGTTATAACACTTTGTAAAGTATCTAATCACACAACACACACCAAACAGTTCGTTCTTTAGGATTGTTTATGGTTTTTCTTTAAGAACGTTTTCGTTAGTTGTTACAACTTCTCTAATGGATCAGAGGGATGCCTGAGGGTTTATGATGGTAAAAACCAGTGTTCGATACCCGTGGTGGGCACGGCACACATAGCCCATTGTGTATCTTTCTGTTTAATTACAAGCATCAATAATATGTTTACAGTATGAAAAAATCAAAACTTTCTGTGTATTTCGTCAGCCTAATTACTACAGGTTTATCAAAGAACGTACCTCGATTGCCACTTTCTGGCGAGCCATAGCTTTTTCCAGTTCACTGTACATCAAAGTATTGTTGATTCCAAGTCCACAAAATAACGTGAAAGCCTAGGAGAGAAAGAATACAGCTAGAACTTGAAAGGAAATATTGAACTAATTATTCCTTTACTTCAGTAAACATTCCATCGAAGAAATGACACGACACTACTTGAGCAAACTACATGCACGAAAACATGAACCGTACATTCGAGTAGGGTCTCTCATCTTATAATCAGTCCTTCCCTTAAGCACGAGCCATTGCCTGGGGCCTCGTGCCGACGAGTCAGGTACAACCCTTGAAATTAATTAGTTTCAACTCTCGCAAAAGAGCAGTAACAATGGTTAGCAATTTAAAACAACATTAAGACATTTGATTTAAAATACGATTGTAAACAATTTCCTCTAAAGCCATCCACTGGCGTACAGCCAGTTAGTGGACTATGTAATATATTGTTGTCGTTTATTATTAAGCACAAAGTTACATGAAGAACTATCTGTGGTTGGCCTGGCATGGCCAAGCGCGTAAGGCGTGCGACTCGTAGTCCGAGGGTCGCGGGTTCGCGCCCGCGTCGCGCTAAACATGCTCGCCCTCCCAGCCGTTTATGGGGGCGTATAATGTGACGGTCAATCCCACTATTCGTTGGTAAAAGAGTAGCCCAAGAGGTGGCGGTGGATGGTTATGACTAGCTGCCTTCCCTCTAGTCTTACACTGCTAAATTAGGGACGGCTAGCACAGATAGCCCTCGAGTAGCTTTGTGCGAAATTCCAAAACAAACAAACTATCTGTGTCCTGCCCGCTACGGGTATCTAGCAGTAGAAGTTCGCAGGCATACCTCTGTGCCATCGGGGAAGGGGTGCAACTGTGTAATGTGATTACACTGTTGCTACAGTGATTCCTAAGATAGCAGCTGTTTGTAATCAGAAAGTGTTCCTCCGAAATAAACATTTACTTTTGTTTTTATTAGAACCCTGGTGTTATGTGACTTATTCTAGTTTGTAAACAAATAGGTCCGACATGGCCAGATGGGTTAAGGCTTTCGACTCGTAATCTGAGGGTTACGGGTTCGAATCCCCGTCGCACCAAACATGCTCGTCCTTTCAGCCGTGGGTATGTTATAATGTGACGGTCAATCCCACTATTTGTTGGTAAAAGAGTAGCCCAAGAGTTGGCGGTGGGTGGTGATGACTAGCTGTCTTCCCTCTTGTCTTACACTGCTAAATTAAGGACGACTAGCGCAGATAACCCTAGTGTAACTTTGCGCAAAATTAAAAAAAACAACAAAAAAAAACAAAGCAAACAAATATAAATGCAAAACAACTCGACATTAGGTTTCACTTCAAACTATTTTTGGTACTAAAAATAACTCTTGAAACGAACGTACAAGAGAAACAGTCGCTATATTAGTAGCGTATATTAAACGCACTGTTATCGAAAACATAGAAAATACGCTTGGAACTTATAATACAAATTAAACAATGGCCCTTAATCAGATGACTAAGTTTATAGTAAACCATTTCATTATCAAAAGGCCGTACTTACTAGCAGTTGTAATCACAGAAACGTGAATCACCTGCTCAGGTGTGATCTTTAGTAATTATCGTAGAGTGAACCTTTTGTGTCATCGCTGTTCACCAAATCACGTACATAAATAATATTTTCTGATTAATTAATTCGGTTGTAGGGATTAATAATTAATTACTCAATGATCAAACTATAAATTATTTCTATAATTATCTACTTGTCTGTGCAGAGCCACCTGGCGGATCAGCGGAAAAGTCTAACGGCTCATACTGATTAGAATCGGGTTCCGAAATACGCGGTTGGCAGAGAATAGACGGACCATTGTAGACTTTTCGTGCTTTAACAAAAACATTTGTGAGTAAAATTTTACCACGCCCCCTTGAATATGATTTGTAAGTTAATAACGTAGGAAAATGGCCAATATAATCAGACTTAATCATGCAATGGTTTGTTACACGTCAATCATTTAAAGTTTAGAACTTTGGTTTAAAAGCAACTTCCCTGGTTTGTTTGTTTTTTGAATTTCTACGTATTCTGTACTTTAAGATTGAGTGTTCGTTATAACTATAGTAGTTGAATCCCACTATTCAAAAAGATAACATTAGTCAAAGGGTTGTCGGTGGGTTTGCCTAATTATCTTCCTTCCCTCTAGTTGAGGCCCGGCATGGCCAGGTGTTAAGACACTCGACTTGTAACCTGAATGTCAAAGGTTCGAATCCCCGTCACACCAAACACGCTCGCCTTTTCAGCCGTGGGGCGTTATAATGTGCGATCAATTCCACCATTCCTTGATGAAAGAGCATCCCAAGAGTTAGTGGTGGGTAATGACGACTAGTTGCCTTCCTTCTAGTCTTGCACTGCTAAATTAGGGACAGGTAGCGCAGATAGCCCTCGTGTAGCTTTGCGCGAAATTCAAAAACAAACAAACAAATACTCTAGTTTATTAGACCCAAATCAAACATAAGTATGTGTAGATAGCCCTTGTGTAGCTTTCGGTGAAAACAGCGTTCATATATATCCACAGTATTTTAATTTATAACTCAGAATTTTACTCTTCATATCAAGTTTTACACTTTTAAAAAATAAAATAATTTCCTATATGATTCTTTCCTTACGTCTTAACATTATAGCTAATGGCTGAGAACGTGAAACACAGATTTTTAAGTGGTTGAGACAACAAGGCTTTCTTAAAACTCTGAAGTATAATTAATTAAATTATTCAATTCATAATTAAAATTAATTTCTTACCTTGAAAAGTTGTTCATCATTTTCATCGAAAACAAGACCATCAGTTCGATTGATTATCGTAGCGACCCCTATATAGCAAATATATTTGTTATAGTAACATTCTAAACTCGGTTACGCTGCAATACGGTGTCACAACTTGTTGTTCATCTTTTATTCAAACTGTTTTGATTTAATATTTATTTCATATATTTTTAATACTGTTTTACACAACAGAATGCTGCTGCTTTTAAATGAAAATGTGATATTCTAAAAATTAAATATATTCTGAAAGTCTAAGAAAGGATAATTATCACAAAATCACCCGGAAATTACGAACCACGTGCATACCTATTATCCTGTAATCCCTGTCTCTGATAGGCATGCATAAGAGTGACCGGATGTGACGACCAGATCCTTCAGGTATCTGGATAAGGATTCGACATATATACAGGAATATACAAAATACAAAAGGGTAGAATTAAACCAGTTACTATTTACAATAACTTGAACGTACACTTTTCGTGATAATAAATTGTTAATGATCGAGATTATATGATCTACCAGTGTAAGTTTAAAAATGTTGAAAATCTCAATTTATATTCGTTTTTTTTTACGTTAATCAAGTGTTTTGTTACTGTTTCCTAGTTTAATATTAACTTCTCATCAAAGTAAGTCACTTACACAGATGACAACTACAAATATATACCTAGTAATTAACATTGCTGTTTAATATAATGTCCAGGGTGTTTCATCAGTTGGGTACCTTCGCTGCTCATAATATTTTCAACCGTAAAACCAATAACATCTTATGAGGATTAGCCATCCCACGAGGCTTAAGTTAGTCCTAAGTCTATATACTGAGCTAACAGCGCAGAAATGTCATTGTAATAAAATAACAGACAAACAGTTGAATCAGAGATAACACAAGATAAAAGTAGATATATTAAATGTTATAACTAAAAATCTGGAAAATTATCACTTTTCTAGGTCAATGTCCAAGTAAAAATTCCCGCACCATTGCAAGTTGTACTTTGCTTGGCCACTTTAGTAGATTGAGGTTAGTTCTAAACCAATAAGCCGAATTAAAAATCTGAAATTAACAAGAATTATCTTAAGTATAATAGCCAATACTGCTGATCTGCCAATACTCCTGATTTGATAAAAGTAACCTAGAGATAAGAAGTGAAACTAATTTATCGATAGTGTTGTAATATAAATGATACTTCTGACCATAAAATCTGTTACTAGGCTGCGAAAAGGGAGGTTTAAACTGTGGTATTCCGCTCAATGTAGTTCGTACTTTTAGTTCTACAAGCGTCACAAATATGACAGTGTTGTTGTCTTAGTATAAAGCTACACAAATGACTATCTGCACTCTGCGCAACACGAGGAATTGAACCTCGGATCTGTGCGTTGATAGTTCTTAGACTTATCACTGATAAGGTGGACATATGGCAATGAATCCTGCTAGGCGGCAGGTATTAGTAACTGGTTCCATTCTCTGGTCAGTTGTTCTAAATCAGGCATGACTGCCGTAACCTTGGGGTTGACTTGGGGTTTAAAACTGATAGAAGCGCGTGTTGCCCCATGTAATACAGTTGGGGTTTGGAGCTGACGAGCTCTGCTCGAATTTTTGCGATGCCACAAAATAGTCTCCGCACTTTAAGCTGTTGATGCGTTATAAAAACGACAGTTAACCCTTAACGTGGATGATGGATGTTAGGGTACTGCTGAGTGGCTGTTTTCCCTATGGTCGGTAACTTAAACTTCAGAACAACGGGATATAGCCTTACCATAAATATAAAATACAATATAAACAAAACTGTCTTTAATGCTTTTGGTTTCCCGCTGATACATCGGTACGTCTACAGATTTACAACGCTAAAATCAGGGTTTGAATTCCCGTCAGTGGACTCAGCAGATAGCTCAATGTGGCTTTGCTATAAGAAACACACACAGTAATGCTTTCGACTCTTCCCGGCTGTGCGTAGGTATATGTATGAAAGGAAATAACCAAATCTTTCTTTCCTTTGGTTGGTACTTCAACATTAAAGATTGGAACATAGCAAAGCCTGATGGTTATAACATTCCACTCACAATCTGCGAGTAACAGATCCGAACACCGTCACCGAACATACTTGCCATTTCATCCACGAGGGAAGGGCGTTCCATGTAACAATCAATCGCACCATTCGTTATTAACACGTAGCCCATCAGTTGGCTGTGGGTGGAGTTGACCAGCTAGCCTTCCACAATTAAAGACTGGTGTCGCAGATAGCCGTCGAGTACACTTGTACAAAATTCCCTTCAAGTTCCAAAACCATTCCGATTTTATTGGGTTTTTTTTAATGTTTTGCGTCAGTGTTTTCTCTTATTACAAATTTCAACGTTAAACGAATGAAGTGTTTATTACCAAATAAATTAAAATATAAGCGCACACAACTGTGAAAACAAATTAATTAATCAATGATTTAATTTTTATTTACTCTCGTGCACTTTACGCTCATAAAAAAACAACAACCCTAACTGGAAGGAAACATTGATTTCCTTAGAGGTTACTAATAATGAAGAATAAATATGAAAATCTTATATTCGAATGTGTCCTCCATTCGAAATAATCAATTTGTTAGCTCAAAAGTTATCAAGCTTCTGCAGCATCTAGAAATGCCTTTCTCTTCCGTATGTCTGTTCTCTTACTTGTCAAGAGAAATCGTCAACGCTCCTCTGAAATCCGCTCAGGAATAAAACGCCCCCTGAGAAGACAGCACGAAGTGTAAATCCCTTCTAACGAGATACAAAAGCTATTGTTGAGAGGTCTCTTCAAATTTAAAGAAGGAATGTTTAGACGTAAAAAGTTCACCGTAAAAAATATGAAAAGTCGATTTCTCTTATCTCATAAAACTCTTTACTCGGATAAGAATAGAAAGGTTTACAAAATATTATTATAATAACCGGATTGATTATGACCATAATACGGTTATTTAGAGAATGATTTTGTTTTTTACATTCGCAAGCACTCCGGCTCTTCCATCTCCAGTACCCAACACCATAATGATCACCATGGTAGGTAGTAATTGAAGTTATTACAATTTTCAAACTCTACTGGAGCCTTTGAGACATTTATTTCAAGTGTGTTCTTGGAAGAACAGCGATAACTCTGTGCACGTGTAATGCTGTAATATGTGGTTTGATTCTCTGCGGTAAACATGGCAGATATTTCAATGTAGCTGTCCGATTAAAACAAATTAAAATAGATGTAATTAGCCCTCATTTTGACTCCGCTTACGAAATCAGTGCCTTGTACTGTATGTCGCAAATATTAAATACTTTTCACAATAGTCAAACATATTATTTTCCTCATTTCTAAAACTATGAAACTATAATTCCAAGATGCGTCAGATTATTCGGAGAGTTATTTTAAAAGAAGCGAAGTAAAAACCCACATATCAACTGGGAGAGCATGCAACTTATTGAGGTTTAAAGAGCCAATCAAATAATTCAGTATAGTCAGGTTTTAGTTATATACACTTTTATAAAATTGGCTAAAAAAATCAATAACCACTCACTTTCATTCGCTTCCTAAAGTTCTATATAGAATGTTAGCGGATTTTTGTTTGTTTTTGGAATTTCGCGCAAAGCTACAAGAGGACTATCTGCGCTAGCCGTCCCTAATTTAGCAATGTAAGACTAGAGGGAAGGGAGCTAGTCATCACCACCCACCGCCATCTCTTGGGCTACTATTTTTCCAACGAAGAGTGGGGTTAACAGTAAAATTATAATGCCCCCACAGCTGAAAGGGCGAGCATATTTGGTGTGACGGGGATTCGAACCCGCGACACTCGGACTAGAAGGGAGGTTGCTGACTAGTTAAAACCACACACTGTGAACTCTTGGGCTACTCTTTTACCAACAAATGGGCTTACTTTATAACGCCCCAAAGCTGTAAGAGCAAGCATGTTTGGCGAAGGGGATTTCAACTCGTCCTCCGCGGACTGTGAGATAAGAGCTGTGATCACCAAGGCCTTTCCTATTGGATTGTTGATTTCAACACCAAGATACTTATCACATCCTTCAAACCGTATCTTATTGAGAATGAATAAAAGGGGGAAAATCAATAATGTTTACAAGGAAATAGAAATAAAGGTTTTAAAAAGTTATAATTGAAGTTATTGTAGTTGGACATTTTTTTAATAAAGCAATTGGCAAAATCGTCCAAGCATTCCTTTTGTTTTCGATCTAAAGATACTGTTGTCACACTCTGTGTTTATTCGAGTAATGACAGTCATCAAAACGTCAATAATTTATTTCGTTTATCACGAGTGCCTTAACCACGTGGCCGTGCCGGGCGTATTTGTGGAAACCTACCGTAGCCAGTTTTTACTCCTACGACTTCCACAACATCACAATAGAAAACTAACTAATGCAGACATCATTACTCATCTTTATGACTAACACGAGATGATGATGAAACCATCAATATAGGATAGGAACACAGTGCAGAACATTCACATTTAATTTTACTTCTTAAATAGGATAGCAGTCGGATGGTAACAAAATCCGCTTGTCTTCGGTTTGCACTAATTTTCATGAGTTATTTAAAGAAAAACTCTTTTCAACACCAGCATTTTCCTTTTTATATATCGATACATTGCTAGTAAGTGTTGTATGTAAAGTGATAAAGCGTGTGTGTGTTTCTTATAACAAAGCCACACCAGGGGAGTGAGTCCACCGAGGGGAATCGGTCCCCTGATTTTAGCGTTGTAAATCCGTAGACTTACCGTTGTACCAGCGGTGAACAAGTAATAAAGCTACACATATCTGTTCCATCTATTGGTCTTAGCTTCCCGTTAAATAATACACATTATAAGAAAACGTTTCCCACCCTCAACATTTTCACGTGTAGTAATAGGAGAAAAAAAACCACTAAAATCAGAGGTTCAATTCCCTTCGGTGGACTTAGTAAATAGCCCGATGTGGCTTTCCTTTAAGAAAACACACACGCACACAAAAGAAAAATATAACGAAAAATGCTACTGAAATCGTAAAAAAATAAGATTTGTTACCGTTGTGTAAACAGAATTATATTAGTTTTTATTTTTGTGTGTATTTCAAAAATATAGATTAAAATTATACTTTAGATGTTTAAACAAGTTGTAGCTCAGACATTTCTTCGTGAATTACTTAAGAGGTGTTTTATGTGAATCGTTACACCAGCTTGGGAAGGAAAGAGTCTCGCTTTACAAATGTGTTTGACACGAATACCCTCTTCCCGATCAATGTTCCATTTAATTTGTTTGTTTGTTTTAAATTTCGTGCAAAGCTACTCGAGGGCTATATGTGCTAGCCGTCCATAATTTAGCAGCGTGAGACTAGAGAGAAGGCAGCTAGTGGGATTGACCGTAACATTATAACGCCCCCACGGCTGAAAGGGCGAGCATGTTTAGCGCGACGGGGATGCGAACCCGCGATCCTCAGATCGACCATGATATTTTTATATATATAGCTCGTGCTATTTAGTTGTTGTTGTTTTATAACGTTGCTATCAAAGCCATTTCAAAGAAATGGACGAAATATCAAGTGTTTAACATAGAAACTTACAAACCACCACTAACACTAATATATCTCTCCGGAACGCGCACTTTTTACACTCTATAAGTTACATTTACAAGTAAAAAATCACTTTACTTCTCTATCACAGACTTAACCAATAGAAATGTGTGGGTGTTTTTCGTATAGCAAAGCCACAAAGGGCTATCTGCTCAGCCCACCGAGGGGAATCGAACACCTGATTTTAGCGTTGTAAATCCGGAGACATACCGCTGTACTAGCGGGGGGCAACCAATAGAAACCGAAACGTTTTAACTCCCTAGAATATGTCATTAAGTTAGCAGTTAGAAACGTTCATGTTTATTCTCTATAATAAATGTCATAAACACTTAGAATTCAAAATACGTTACATCTCTAGAAACCGAAATGTTTTACTTCTCCAAGATACTCATAAAGTTAACAGCCAGAAACTTTAATGTTTATTTCAATAATAAATGTAACAAAGTCAACCCGAAATATTTTACTGTCTAGGATTTGTCATAGATTTATAAGTACAACCTAAAAGTTGTACTTCTCCACGATTCTTCATAAAGTTAACAACTAGAAATGTTAACGTTTATGTCAATAACAAATGTCACAGAGTCAACCTGAAATATTAGGGCGTAGGGGCTGTCAAAGAATTCAACCCTTGACACCGATACACTTACCTTTCTAGGATCAGTGAGGTTAAGTACTTCTCCTGTGGCAGCAACTCGTTTGGCAAATCGAAGAAGAGCCGAAGAAATCTCGGGTTTCGTCGACGATACAGAACTAGAGTAGCAAACATGACGAAATATTTTATATTCGACGATATATATTTAGTGACGTAAATATATAAAACACAATAAAAACAAAAAAGGTTACAGTGAATCGTCCTCGACGTCTCTAAACATAAACATAAATCATTTCCTCGACTATAAAGTGTAAAATCACGACGTCTTTTGCCTTTTATCACAAAAATTCGCATGACATTTAAACAGCAAACTGTTACTGTAGCCTGAAGCAAAGATCTGCCATACACGTGTGAGATGTGATTTATGTTATCGTATTATACGAAGAACTCAGTATCCTTTCTGTGCGTGTATTTATTCTTTGGAAATCACAAAGTGTTGTAACTGTTATTTAACATTGTTTTATTTTAAGAGTGAAAACAAACACAAGAACTGACGTTTTGGGGCACAATGAAAGGTAAGATATTTATTATTAGTCAACTGGTTTCGATAACACAATTACCACCATCAGGATCATTGAAACTAGCTGGCTGTAAGATAAGAGATTTCAACCTTTCGTTTTACCAAAATCTTACGTTTCATTCGTTTCTATCTTAACATAGTAGCACAATACAACGTAAAATAAATTATTATTGTTTTATTTTGTTTGAAATTTCCTTATTCTTGCGATCTAACAAAAATTTATCAGAACCATGAAGCGCTAAGCCAATGGTTCATAAGATCTAAAATCGTATCGTGAAAAAAAAAAGACATTCGGTGTTAGATTCAAGGGTGGACACAGTCCACCCCCTTTTAGAACAGTGGACGCCGTCAAATCGCTATTTTATGGGGAAAAACTCCATATTTCATACTATTATCCGCAATACTCTTGAACATTAAGTTTTTTGGAAGGTTTGAATTTTGCTATTTTATCACGGTATTCAGTGATTCCACACAGTTCACTTACTAATTTATGCGGGAGTCTAACACTAGAGATATTAAACTTAATTCTCTGTGACACATCAAATCAGTTTAAACACGAATCAGTCTGCTGAAGTCTTCATAACACACCCAAGGAGTTAGAATTCATTTTATTATAACTAGCCAATTACTCGTGGCTCCAGTGCATTAGATCCGCGTGTAACGTATTCATGACGTCATATCTCCACCCTGAAAATGAAGAAAAATGAAGCTTTCCGTGACAGAAAACGAAAGCAAAATGGGAAACTCGTAACCCCGACTACACCCAAAATAAAAAATTCGCAAAGTATGAGGTTGCATATTGCTTAATAAAAACGTTTTTCCAGTATCATATAAGCAAGAATTCCATACTAGTATGATTTCTAACTAACCTCATCTCCGACGAGAATGGTATAAAAGGAGAAGAAGATAACTCAAATGTCCTTGAAAATTTCACGTCCTGCAAGAAATGTTAAAATATTAAAACACAGACTAGTTATGTTAATACAAAAATCAGCACGTAATTAACAGAAAAATGGAAGATGTAAAATTACTCATCTGGAAAACAGCTAAAGTCGTATATAAAAAAGAAATGTCAGAACCTTTTAAATAATATTTAAATAAATATCACTAAAATATATCGTATTTCATTCTGTGGGGATCGGATATTTTTCAGTATTTTTTTGAGTGAAATAACACCTCAATTAGAATATTTGACTTTTATGTTTGACTATATATTATACTTCAAGAAATATTCGACCCTTGACTTCATCAGATCTAACCCCGAATATAATGTTTTTATCGTAGTCATGATAACATGTTGCAAAACTGGGTTGTCATTACAGAATAGTCATTTGTTAGTCTAAGGCATGAAACGTGATATGCATACACAATTATTTTTTTTATCAAATATCCATGACTACTTATGTTAAAAGTCAAACAAGTGTATTTTCTGAAGCTAGCCGTAAATAAATAGTTCTAGTTATGTCAGTACAGACAGTTTACTAAATATATATATTTTTTTAAATACAGTATTGCGACACACAAACGCACATATATATCTATATATATAAATCTTAAATCTGGTATCTGTCAGAACGTTCGTCTGTCTCCCGTTTGAAAAGCTGTGCACACAGGAAAACTCAACATTCACTTTTGAAATGGCGTTTACGACAAATTTTATTTAACAAACAGTATATTCTACACTATACTGTTAGGAATTAATTACACTATCATTCACATTTCAAAGTGTGAGATAAGTCAAAAATAAAAGTGTAGATTTACCCTATGTTATTGTGTAGCGGCTCTTAGCATGACTGAAATGCTAACAGCTATTTCTTCGTAGTGAGTTGTACAAGTAGCCCATAGTTGTGAGTGAAACCAAGAGTCCAACACAATTAACCTCTTAAAGTCCATGAAATAATATAAATTAGTAGATTAACTGACACTTTTCTCATCAGTATGGATGGGTACTTTTGTTAGATTAACTTAAATTTGTCACGTCACTGGGGACTTTTGCTTATTGTCTGTATTTAATACTTACAATAATTACTAATGCATGCCGTATAGTACGGCGATACAAAGATGAGAAAAAAGTTTAGTCATGTGCTTTTCTCTCAAGAAATTAAGAAAACTTCTTGCAAACCTCGCCATCAGCTCCCTCGTGAAGAAGTAAAACGGCTGCTCTTTCACATTTCACCAACCGTTGCGCCCTCTGCATAATTTTGAGAATTACTTTTTCTGGAGATGTCTGCTCTTCAAACAAATCATGGACGACCTCCAACAGCGACTAACAAAAATTACAAAAACATTTTGTTTAATTGAATATATTTGATCGTTCCGGAGTTTCGTCACATAAATCCGAAACGACAAAGATAAGTCGGAAATTTATTATAATATAATGTTTTTCATCCAGTTTTTGATAGCATAGAGACTTATAAGTAAATCAACCCTTAATATTTTATTTTGTTTTCACAAAGTACGTTTTTCAGTCGTTTGGTCTTATCGACTCTGGTACTTTGGGATTCGAAACAGCTCTTTTTTAATATCTTAAAAGCTTCGAATAAAGGAAAAACAGTTTAGAAGTACGTCTTGACGTCAAAGAAAGTAATAATTTATTATCTTACCCTGTTTCTTTCGTACTCCTTCTGGGACAGTTCAAAAAGACGAGCATTGGTTAGGGCAATTCCACAAAACTCTAAATACGCCTTGGCGAGCTGAAATATATATATCCAACAGTTTCAGTTGTAGAGTTTATCATTGCTTTAGCAATCTGCACTCGTCGTCTGAAGAGTGTATAACAGCGACGTAACTTTCTCAAAGGGTTAAATGTGATAACAATAACCATTTATTTACAAAATGAATACTCGAATCTTTATTTAGCAGCACAAAGTAATGTCATAATAAGCTACAAGAAAGTATTATATAAAAAAAAATGTATATAGACAAACAAAAATGCTCACAATACAGCTTAATATTCGACTTCTAACACCATTGTCGCTAGGATCCCTGGGGTATATTCATTCGCCATACTTCCTGTCATGACATATACCAATTATAGATATGAAGTGTTTTATTTCATATTTCTAAGTATACCTTTTCGAGATACCCACTTGAAATATGATCATAGAATAATTAGATTATCAGAAAAGACAAATTTGTAAGACATAAAAAATTGGTAAAAGGTAATTTAGGTGCATTAAATTTAAATATTTTTGTTACTAATCCATATTTTAACCCTTTGACCTTCAAAATGGCCACCAATATTAACGTGCCACATTTTACGTATTAGAATAGTAAATTTTGCTAAAGGACAGTAACAATAGGTTTTTAATATAATTTTGACCTGCCGAGTCCAAATGTCCTTGTAACCAACCTGTATTTTAACTCATTGCTCCTTAACTCTTTAATTACGACCTGGGTACATTGCACCCAGCCCATGACCACCAAGAAATGAAATAATGTATAATACTATAATCTGAATTATAAACTACGATTTAATGCTGAGGTTATTGACGCATATTCCTATAATAGTATGTCATTAAAATGTTGGCTGTAAGTCAATGAATGTGATGACATGTCCTCTGACATCCGTTAGCTATAGTAGCAGGAATAATATAAAAATAAATAATTATCAAAAAATTTAAATTAAAGAAAGTAGAAGCACGTGTGTCGGCTAACATAAATAAAAGTAGATAGGCCCGGCATGACCAGGTGTTAAGACACTCGACTTGTAACCTGAAGGTCAAGGGTTCTAATCCCCGTCACACCAAACATGCTCGCCTTTTCAGCCATGGGGCATTATAATGTGACGCTTAATCCGACCATTCGTTGATAAAAGAGCATCCCAAGAGTTAGCGGTGGGTAGTGATGACTAGTTGCCTTCCTTCTAGTCTTGCAATGCTAAATTAGGGACAGCCAGTACAGATCGCCCTCGCGTAGCTTTGCGCGAAATTTAGAAACAAACAAACGATAAAAGTAGATACATCGTCTTCACTCATATTGGAATATTTGTAACTAAAGTTAAAATATCTTCGCGAGGATGGTAAAAGGGGATCGACATCTAATAATCCTGGGATGCAGCTGTCAAATATGAGATATATTTGTTTGTTTGTTTTTTAATTTCGCGCAAAGCTACTCGAGGGCTATCTGCGCTAATCGTCCCCAATTTAGCAGTGTAAGACTAGAGGGAAGGCAGCTACTCATCACCACCCACCGCAAACGCTTGGGCTACTCTGTTACCAACGCATAGTGGGATTGGCTGTCACATTATAACGCCCCCACTGCTGAAAAGGCGAGCATGTTTGGTGTGACGGGGATTCGAATCCGCGACGACCCTGGGATTACGAGTCGAATGCCTTAACACACTTGGCCATGCCGGGGCCGTGAGAATGTAATGATGTGCTTTAATATCTACTTCCTTAAATAGTATGCTCTAAGCCAAAGATGGATGTCATTCAGTCAAGGGCTTCTTTGTATTTTATATCTTTCAATTTTTCTCATTCATGTAATAAAAGAACTATGGCCATGTACAAAGCAAACTGCTCCAAAGTGTGTTTAATCAATATGGAATCCAAACATTTAAGCAAATACACCTACTTCCACACACACACACGAAAAAATCAAAACAGGCGATACTACATCTTAAGTTCAGTATTTTTAGGATGGATCAAACGTTTAATAATCCTATCTTTTTGTCTTCTTCAGTGAACTGTGGATCAAACGTTTAGTAATCCTACCTTTTCGTCTTCTTCAGTGAACTGTGGATCAAACGTTTAGTAATCCTACCTTTTCGTCTTCTTCAGTGAACTATGGATCAAACGTTTAGTAATCCTACCTTTTCGTCTTCTTCAGTGAACTGCAGATCAAACGTTTAATAATCCTACCTTTTCGTCTTCTTCAGTGAACTGTGGATCAAACGTTTAGTAATCCTACCTCTTCGTCTTCTTCAGTGAACTATGGATCAAACGTTTAGTAATCCTACCTTTTCGTCTTCTTCAGTGAACTGCGGATCAAACGTTTAGTAATCCTACCTTTTCGTCTTCTGCAGTGAACTGTGGATCAAACGTTTAATAATCCTACCTTTTCGTCTTCTTCAGTGAACTATGGATCAAACGTTTAGTAATCCTACCTTTTCGTCTTCTTCAGTGAACTATGGATCAAACGTTTAGTAATCCTACCTTTTCGTTTTCTTCAGTGAACTGTGGATCAAACGTTTAGTAATCCTACCTTTTCGTCTTCTTCAGTGAACTGCAGATCAAACGTTTAATAATCCTACCTTTTCGTCTTCTTCAGTGAACTGTGGATCAAACGTTTAGTAATCCTACCTCTTCGTCTTCTTCAGTGAACTATGGATCAAACGTTTAGTAATCCTACCTTTTCGTCTTCTTCAGTGAACTGCGGATCAAACGTTTAGTAATCCTACCTTTTCGTCTTCTGCAGTGAACTGTGGATCAAACGTTTAATAATCCTACCTTTTCGTCTTCTTCAGTGAACTATGGATCAAACGTTTAGTAATCCTACCTTTTCGTCTTCTTCAGTGAACTATGGATCAAACGTTTAGTAATCCTACCTTTTCGTCTTCTTCAGTGAACTATGGATCAAACGTTTAGTAATCCTACCTTTTCGTTTTCTTCAGTGAACTGTGGATCAAACGTTTAGTAATCCTACCTTTTCGTCTTCTTCAGTGAACTGCGGATCAAACGTTTAGTAATCCTACCTTTTCGTCTTCTTCAGTGAACTATGGATCAAACGTTTAGTAATCCTACCTTTTCGTATTCTTCAGTGAACTGTGGATCAAACGTTTAGTAATCCTACCTTTTCGTCTTCTTCAGTGAACTGCGGATCAAACGTTTAGTAATCCTACCTTTTCGTCTTCTTCAGTGAACTATGGATCAAACGTTTAGTAATCCTACCTTTTCGTCTTCTTCAGTGAACTGTGGATCAAACGTTTAGTAATCCTACCTTTTCGTCTTCTGCAGTGAACTGTGGATCAAACGTTTAATAATCCTACCTTTTCGTCTTCTTCAGTGAACTGCGGATCAAACGTTTAATAATCCTACCTTTTCGTCTTCTTCAGTGAACTGCGGATCAAACGTTTAGTAATCCTACCTTTTCGTCTTCTTCAGTGAACTGTGGATCAAACGTTTAATAATCCTACCTTTTCGTCTTCTTCAGTGAACTGCGGATCAAACGTTTAGTAATCCTACCTTTTCGTCTTCTTCAGTGAACTGTGGATCAAACGTTTAATAATCCTACCTTTTCGTCTTCTTCAGTGAACTGCGGATCAAACGTTTAGTAATCCTACCTTTTCGTCTTCTGCAGTGAACTGTGGATCAAACGTTTAGTAATCCTACCTTTTCGTCTTCTTCAGTGAACTATGGATCAAACGTTTAGTAATCCTACCTTTTCGTCTTCTTCAGTGAACTATGGATCAAACGTTTAGTAATCCTACCTTTTCGTCTTCTTCAGTGAACTGCGGATCAAACGTTTAGTAATCCTACCTTTTCGTCTTCTTCAGTGAACTGCGGATCAAACGTTTAGTAATCCTACCTTTTCGTCTTCTTCAGTGAACTATGGATCAAACGTTTAGTAATCCTACCTTTTCGTCTTCTTCAGTGAACTGTGGATCAAAGTTTAATAATCCTACCTTTTCGTCTTCTTCAGTGAACTGCGGATCAAACGTTTAGTAATCCTACCTTTTCGTCTTCTTCAGTGAACTGCGGATCAAACGTTTAGTAATCCTACCTTTTCGTCTTCTTCAGTGAACTGTTGCTCGCCATTTTGAAGATTTTTGTTTAGAGCTTGGGCAACGCCAATAATCTCGTCATCAGCATTTCTGATGGGCATACAAAGTAACGTGTCTGTTGTGTAGCCACGTATCTTATCAACCTCGTCATTATACCTTGGATCCTACAGTTAGAGCAGATTTAGCCTGTTATTGTCATGGTAATGTTTTATAAAATACTCTTGACAACAGGTGTACGTATTCTCGAGTAAAGAAAATGAAACAATATATTCTACATTAATGGTTAAACTAATTAATCGTCTAATGCATACTGCAATACAATGTTAATAATAAGTAATAATTCTTTTAACTACATTAGCCGTTGTTAAAAATATTTTTAGAATTTCCTTGAATAAGTAATCTGATTACTTTAATAAAATATTTCTTCTACGGTCTAAACTCAATGAGTGCGTTATTAAACTCAATATAACCTTCACTTCTTAGGACTATCTGCTTTTAACAAAATAATCCCAAGAAAAGTAATGCAGTAAAGTAAACTATTTTAATAATTTCTAGGTTAAAAAAGTTAAATCACGACATTACCTCATTAGTATTCGTTAGATTCACTGTCTCCCCCGTGTTTGCCACGTGACCTATGATTCCAGTGCCCCATGGGACTTTGATTTCATCGTCCTTTCCTGAACCAGGTAAAAAAATGCCTGTTCCACAGTGCACATCGAATACCTTAGAGACCAGCATTTTCCTGTTTTTCGGTCCTTCAATAACATATAAAGACGCACAGTCACTGTCCAAAAGTACAGCCAAGTTGGTAATAATTTTCTGGGTCAGACTCTTAACGTCTAGGTCATGGGCTATTTCTTGAACACTTTCCAAGAAGAACTGTCTTTCATTTAAAAATCGAAGTTCGCGTTTTGATTCCACCCCTTTCGATGGTAATCTAGGTATTCGAACTTTGGATTCAATGAGGAGATTTAGAATATGAATAGATCGAGAAGGTAGAGAAAGAAACCTCCTGAAATCTCTGAGACTGTTTCTCCTCGCGTGGGTTGGGCTATCGGCACTCTGGCTGATTGGCTCGGAGTTCCGAAATACGTTTTTCTTCTTTGAGCGAGCGAAATTCTGGCGAAGGAACTTTTTTGACTTCGAACGTCGACTTGTCATTAGTTCTGGTCCGTCACTGAAATAACCGGAAGTTTTTTCCACGGGCGACTGTTCGTCACTAATGACTAGTGTGTCGGAGTTCCGTCGTGAGCTGATGTATTCGCGAATGGATAAAAAACCATGCGTCATCAGCCATCGGTTGATAAAAGTAATATCCACTTTCTGAAGGAAGTAATCAGCTGCGATTTCATGATGTCTATCCAACCATTCTTCTACTTCTGTGAATGATAAATTACTTACGTTGCATCTGGGCGCTGGACGTTTCTCGTCACAAAGAACAGCAATCTGATCTTCAGATGACATTTGGTCATCGTCACACGTTACTTCTAATCGCCACGATGGCATCGAGGTCATTTATTTTCTTCTTGGCTGGGTCAACAAGTATTAGAAGGAATTATTAGGGATGGTCTGTTGGTTTGTTTTGTTTGTAACGTTCATTTCCTATAATATAGAAAAATCAAAATTCACAATCACCAATGTGAACATCGGTAACTGTAACGATGTGTTTTAATATCTACTTCCACGAAATATATCTTTAGTCCCTAAAGATGACTTATCATTCTAATCAGCGATTCACTAAGTATTAAAATAAAGATGGCGGCAAGTGTTTTGTTTGTTTGTTTTGAAATTCGCGCAAATCTACACGAGGGCTATCTGCGCTAGCCGTCCTTAACTAATCAATGTAAGACTAGTCACCACCACCCACCTCCAGCTCTTGGGTTACTCTTTAACCAACGAATAATGGGGTTAACTGTCACACGGTTGACAGGCTAGCATGTTTGGGAAAAAGAAAATTCGAACCCACCACCCTCAGATTGCGAATCAAGCGCCTCAACCACCTGGTCATACCGAGTCAGGTAGAATTTTAGTATAATTTTTGTATATAATACCTTTTTTCAGTAAGAAACATATGTTATTTAACATCTCTAATAGCACAAAATATTTTACAACAGACAGCTAATAAGTCTTAAATGTTCAATAGTTCTTTTTTCTATCTCATCACAGTAATTCTATTTGGCTTTCTGATGTTCAAGATAGATAGTTACACTGACTAAGGTATCTGTTAGATAAATCTTTATTTAATAGCACCATCAGCGTCAGCGAGAAAACTTTCAACAGGAAGTAATGAGACACGTGATGTTTTCCAGGAAGAGAAACAGTGCGTAATGGCTTGCCAAAAGAATGCTCATGAATATGGCAGAACATGTTTTTATACACGATTTAAGTCAAGAAAGTCAAAAGATCAAAACGACTGTTTTCGTTTAACATATCAATATATATACATATGAAACATATTAAAGATAGAAATTCTTTATAAAAAGAAAAAGGTTTTCCCTTATGGCAATTATTAGGAACAACTAAAGTTTTAATTACAATAAGCAATGAAATTATCCTGAATCATGTAAAAAGGAGGTGATAGTTACAACGATACAGAAAGTCTATGTTGGGACAGCGGTAAGTTTAAGGACACACTAAAATCCGGGGTTCGATTCTCCGCGGTGGGCACAGCAGATAGTCCAATGTCGCTTTGCTTAGTAAAACAAACACAAACAACATATTTGGAGAACGTTACTAGTATTTAAATAAAATACGTTTAATTAGCCGTAACGTTTAGCTTGGCAGAATTAGTGCGTTGTAACGTATTTGGCAAGTATGAAGCATTTATCATAATATTCGAAAATATTATTAGTGTCATTACTTTTACAGCTTTGAAACTAGATTTTCATACAAAGAAAAATTTATTACCCATCTTCCATGTTACGTTAGGTTGTTCGGAAAGTTATTTTTCAAACAGAAAAAACACAAGCTTCGTTAAAAATGTCTAAACTATAATACCCACTGAAAAGCGACCTAGTCAATGAATTAATAAAGTTTCTTCCAGATGAACATGTGTTCCTGTAAAAATGTCACAGACTGAATTCAGATAAAATTAGAATAAATTTACTATTCCATTCTATACTGTGTGTTGCATATACGCTTAGTTTTTAAGAGAGACTAAATTGATTTTACGTCTAAGATACGGGCTGAACGTGACCCGATGGTTAGATAATCAGACTTGAATCCGAAGGCTCGTGGTTCGCAGCCGTTGTCGAAAAAAAAAGTGTTGTATATTTTGGACTCCTTGAGGCTAATAAACCTCCACTACACGTTCAGAACAAGAAAAACCCAAGAGATAGTGGCACGTGATGTTGATTAGTTGACTTCCCTTCGTGGCAGGGGGAGATAATCAAAAACTTTCCTATAAGATGATTTTCACTGCTTCCTCCTTTCTATCATCAAAACCATACAGAAACATGAGAAAGCTTTCTCGAAACAAAAAAAAAAGAAAGAGGAAAAGCCAGCCAAAGTAGTAACAAATAGGTTACGTCATTTAACACAGTGATAATAATATTCGAAAGTATTATTTTCATATTACCAAGCTAAGCCTAATTATTTGCGTTCGTTATATTTCTTTATGTTATTGGCATGCGAAGTGAAACTTTCAAATTAAAACGTAAGCCTTAACAGTTTGTATAAATACACTAAATTTCTGACTCCGCTCTAAAAGCATTTCTAAATGTTTCTCTAAAAGCTTTCTTCAATGGTCTGCAGTAGTTATATATATATTCACTACTATTTCTATGTAGCTTTTGGATTTTTTTTAAATTAAAAACAAAATACAAAATTGAATTTCTTCACAGTTTATTATACTCCCACTCTGGTGTTCTTCTGCCGTTTTATTATTTTCAGAAGAGTTTCTAAGCCCAAGATAGCCTTAGTTCATTGTACAAAACAGAATCAACTCAAATGACAAGTAAAGTAAGCCCTATAATATTGTACACTCAGCTAAACCGTTTTGGACAAGGCTATTTCAGTAAGAATACGCAGTTTAAAGAAACACAGTTTTTTATTGGACTTTTACCTATCACGATGATCGTAAAAAAAATACAAAAAGATAACAAAATATAATTTTTGGTACGTGAGAATAATAACATATAAATATGGTAGATTTATTACGCGATCTCACGCTATTGAATTCTATTAATCTAGAAAGAGAGAAATGTGACATAAAAATTTTACTAATAGAAAATTACTTCTTTAAAACATTACACTTTTACGTTTGTTTGTTTTGTTTTAAATTTTGCGCAAAGCCACTAGAGGGCTTTCTGCGCTTGTCGTCCGTATTTTAACAGTGATAGGCTAGAGGGAACGCAAGTAGTCAGCAACACCCAACGCCAAAACTTGGGCTACCGTTTCACCAGCAAATAGTGGAATTGACTGTCACAATATAATGATCCCACGACTGAAAGGACGAGAATGTTCGGTGACACACGGATTTTGAGTCGAGCGCTCGATCAACTAGACTAGGCCTAAAAAGCCATTACACAGTGTCAATGTGTTTCTTCTGTACAATGTATATCATGAGGTATCTTAGACATTAAAATATAAGTTTGAACTTTGTTGTTTGTAAAATACTTTTTAGTACCAAAATTAACCTGGTAAGTTTGACGAAATTTTGTAATATAAACTCATGAGTTTGATTCCAAATGCAGAAATTAAGCCACTTCTCTGAACACGTTCAATATATTTAGGATTATGCCGACACGACTTAAATCATTTATACTTGTGATGATAAAAATATCACGTTTTAAGATATAATTTTAAAGCACATCTATACGCTTAAATGTGCCTCTTTTAGGCATAGTTTTATATTCACAAGCACTAGTTTTGTCCACTGAAGTACCTCCGTATGTTTGTTTGTAGTTCAGCATGAAATTCAACTAGGTTATCTGTGCTGTGCCCACCACGATCTCCTATCGAAACCCGATTTTCAGCGCCATAAGCCTTGAGACTTTATGCCGAGCCACTGATAGGCTAATTGATATATTAAAGCGAGATTTACGTGTATAAGCTTTTACATATATAACACGATAAAAACTAGATAACTCTCCATAATGTGGATCTAGTGCAAATGAAACGCACTTTATGACTAACTTTAAAACAGTTATGCGCAGAAAAATTCAAGTTTGTTTGTTTTGGAATTTCGCACAAAGCTACTCGAGGGCTATCTGTGCTAGCCGTCCCTAATTTGGCAGTGTAAGACTAGAGGGAAAGCAGCTAGTCATCACCACCCACCGCCAACTCTTGGGCTACTCTTTTACCAACGAATAGTGGTATTGACCGTCACATTATAACGCCCTCACGGCTAAAAGGGCGTGCATGTTTGGCGCGACCGGGATGCGAACCCGCGACCCTCAGATTACGAGTCGCACGCCTTAACACGCTTGGCCATGCCGGGCAAAATATTCAATAAACTATATTCTGTGTTACTATAAAAACTTTCTGCAGGTTCGTTCAGCTTGCAAAATTGAATCTTTAGTTAATAATGTTTAAGACTATGATTTAGTTGTATAACATAACGTACGGAGAATTCCCGCTAAGCCTTGTTCGGTTTCGTAATATACTTAAAACACGACGATGCTTGAAACAAACCCTCGTTCCTCAGGGGTTTTTTATTGTTAAAATAATACTTAAAACACAGCCCAGCTTTATTAGACTTATACTGGTATGTAAGAAAAGTTCAGGCTTAAGAAAGAAACTGTTGTAATGAGTTTTGAAACAGATTAATATCTAAAACCCAAATCTTGTTTATTGTGTTTCTACTCGTACAATAACTGGTTTGAAATCATAGTTTAGTTGTATTAGGCTTATGTAATGGTATAACATCTAATCACAGTTTAGTTGTATTAGGCTTACGTATTGGTATAACATCTAATCACAGTTTAGTTGTATTAGGCTTATGTATTGGTATAACATCTAATCACATTATAGTTGTATTAGGCTTATGTATTGGTATAACATCTAATCACATTATAGTTGTATTAGGCTTATGTACTGGTGTAACATCTAATCACATTATAGTTGTATTAGGCTTATGTATTGGTATAACATCTAATCACATTATAGTTGTATTAGGCTTATGTATTGGTATAACACCTAATCACAGTTTATTGTATTAGGCTTATGTATTGGTATAACATCTAATCACAGTTTAGTTGTATTAGGCTTATGTATTGGTATAACATCTAATCACATTATAGTTGTATTAGGCTTATGTATTGGTATAACACCTAATCACAGTTTAGTTGTATTAGGCTTATGTATTGATATAACATCTAATTACAGTTTAGTTGTATTAGGCTTATGTATTGGTATAACACCTAATCACAGTTTAGTTGTATTAGGCTTATGTATTGATATAACATCTAATTACAGTTTAGTTGTATTAGGCTTATGTATTGGTATAACATCTCATTCAAAACTCTGATTTCTGCAAAGATTTAATCATTCATTCTTCGCGCTTTCTTCTTCTAAAAATGATCCAACTAAAGTAATCGTAATCTAATCATGATTATTTACAAATATCAAATTGAATAACAGAAGTGATAACCGATCAGCAACACTGTGTACTCCAGAATTCCCACGCTACTGTTATCTAACAACAGTGTTTACTTCACAAAATCACGTGTACATTACGAACAAATATCTTAACAGAAGTTTTTAACCTCAACAAAAATTAGATTTTTTGCCTATTTGATACCGTTACGATCACTAATGTTACCAATTATATATTTTACTTACAATGAACACTTTTAACCAACTATTTTTCTTTTGATTTGTGTGTTGTTGTTTTTTTTTACAATACAGCATCAATTTTAGGTAGTTCTGAACAAAGTATAATGAACAGAGTTAATCGAACTTTATAAGAATAGTTTGTATATGCTAATACATGGCAATACGGGCGAAATATGTAACACCTATATATTTGTTTCACGATGAATTTTTGATATTTTAATGCACAATGCTGCCTTGGGTAGACTTATGGCTGGAGGTATATGTTACAGCCTTTTCCAAGAAAGAGTATTGGTAAACGAAGTTTTTAACAAATACAGAGCTAAAAAAAACAATATTTCGTAAAAGAAAACTTTGTATATCCTCCATAGCAAAACATTTAAAACAACAACGGGCTTCGAAACTACACCTTCAACGAAATTGCAAAGTGCAATTTATGGTTACGAAAGAGAACACTCTGACCCCTAAACACATTGTAATGAAGCTGAATACATTTTTTGGAACAGCTAGCATAATAAACAGGGATCACAGCAATCTGTTTTAATCAGTTGTTGGTTTTTTAGTAAACTATTAATATGACTCTCAATTCCTCACGTTTTTCCCTTAAGAGAGATTTTGTTGTTTTAAAACAGGATGTAAAACACTTTATTTGTCTATAAAGTGATTATAAAATAATGAACAAATGATTGTATTCCAACTTGAAAGCTACCCTGTAAAAAAAAAAATATATATTAGTTTTCACATCCACAATTTTCACACTTTCATGTGACGTGTTACCTTAAGAAAATGTCACGTCTTTGTAACAATGTAATGTGATGAAAAACACGGTATACTCAAAAGACAATAAAATAAAACTGTTATAAAAACATCTGCGAACAGAAATCAGAAACTTCAGGAAATAAAAACTCATATTATTTACAATTACCTTGATAAGTATTCATTAGAGCTGATTTAGCTGTTTTTGCTAACTTGCATAATAGTCACCTAATCGTTTCTGTCTGCTGAATGCACTTTAAAAAAACAACAAAAAACCTAACGTTCTATCACAAATTTAAATGTATTGCCCTATAAAATGGAAAATCTATATCATTTGAATTAGGGTTTTTAACATATTTGATGATTAAGCAAAAATATGGCAACATTTATATAACTTTAACTTTTAGACGTTAATGCCTCGATTTAATTTAACCAAAAATAATATGTTATCTGGATGGTTGCCTTGGCTTCTATGTTTATGGTTTTTGATCAAACTCGATGTTCTAAAGAAAGGATTCGTTCATTCGTCATGAAGCTCTATATTTTTGCAGACCTGAATTTCGCGCAAAACTACTCGAGTGATGTCTTTGGTAGCCTTCCCTAATTTTAAAATAATAGATAAGAAGGAAGGCAACTAGTCAACACCATATATCACCAGCTCTTGGACTACTCTTTTACCATCGAAAAATTAGATTAACCATCACATTATAAAGCCCCACAGCTAAAAGGGCGAACTCGTTCGGTGACGAGATTCGAATCAAGCTCCCTAACCACCAGACCGGATTTGGCGAGTCTTACTAAATCCGATTTTTTGGAAGACAAAATAAAGTTATTTAACGTTCTTTAAAATATAAAAAGCGGTACGTTTTCTTTCAGTTTTCATGATAATTCATCTGACTAACTGTAAATGACTGAAAACTAGATTTTCTGAATAATAAAAACAGTTGTTGCTGAAACGAAATCACGTAATTGTGAAACATATATGCATACATCGTTGTATTCTGTTATTTTGTCAACAAAAACAATCATTTTGCTTAAACCATTTTATCTCTCTGTTTATCTGATATTTGAAATGTTTACTAGGTGGCGACAGGACAAGAACGTTTGTACTTTTGGCTAGTTTTATGAAATATTTAAACTCTGTACACGTGTAAGTCAGACATCTGCGTTGACTGGGGTATTTTGTAATATTAAAAGTACATACGAGGTTTGTTTGAATTGCGCGGGTCCAGTTAGTTCCAGGGGAATCCGCTTGGCGTCGCTAGGTTCGCACAGATCAGCTGATTACGACGCCATTTCCCGATTGCAGATATCTTCATTTGTGTATCAGCTACGCGGTTTTAAGTGAAGTGCGATTTTTTCGTTTGGCAGATTTCAGAATGAATGACCTGAAGGAGCAACGACTTGCTGTGAAATTTTGTGTTAAACTTGGAAAATCTGCGAATAAAACTTTTGCTATGCTTAACACGGCTTACGGTGATGTTGCTATGAATCGTACGGCATGTTTCAAGTGGCATGAACGTTTTAAGGATGGTCGACAGTCCATTGAAGATGATGAGCGTCCTGGACGTCCTTCCACGTCAACTGACGACCCACACGTCGACAAAATCAACACCCTGGTGCGGGCAAATCGACGTCTGACTGTCAGGAAGCTTGCTGAAGAGTGTGGGATATCAGTTGGATCTTGTTACGAGATTTTGACCGAAAAATTGAAGATGCACCGCGTTGCCGCGAAATATGTGCCTCAGAACTCGTGAGTTTTTGGCCAAACACTCGATCACTGTTCTTCCCCACCCCCCCTACTCACCTGACCTTGTTCCTTGCGATTTTTTCTTGTTCCCCAAACTCAAAAGACCCTTGAAAGGAAGAAGATTTGAGACGATTCCCGAGATTAAGGCAAATGCGACGAAGGAGCTGGAGGACATTACAAAAATGCGTACCAGAATTGTTTCAACAAGTGGAAACACCGTTGCGATAAGTGTGTGTGTTCGGGAGGAGAGTACTTTGAAGGGGTCCCAGACATGTAACTTCTAAATAAAGTACATTTTGTTTTATGACGTCAGTCCGCGTATTTTTTGAACAGCCCTCGTATAAACCTAATCTGTCATTCACTGAAAGCATTTCTAGAGTGATCAAACCATTGCCATAATATTATTTTTAGAGGGGTTAGAGGTCATACCCTCAGAAGATACTGAAAGTTTGAAACTATGAGATTGAATCTTGAGTCATTTTTAACAGTAAATACTGCATACACGGAAAGTAATGTATTGATTTTAAAAGAAACAAGTTTTAATACATAACTTACAGCTATATATACCATGAATCGCTTCTTACGGCTCTGATTCGGTTACATTTGTCATTAAATTATACCATATTCTTGGAATTCCAATCCAAATACCAATCCTAGACTGAGGCATTGGCTTACCGCGCTGAAGCCCAGGGTCTCACATTAACTAGGGGGCCTCAAACAATACCAATAAATGTATTGCACGTAGAATTTCTGTCTCGAGGGGGTCTCTATAAGTTGAAAAGCGTAGCTTTACGTCTTAATTTACGGGATTACTCGACGTTATCTTCCTCATTTGCTTTACATATATATATTTAGAATCGGCTTTTAACTTACTGTGCAAAGAAAAGTACCGCAGAAATAAAAAAAATGCTGGAACTAGCTTATCTCTCCCTGTAAATAAATGACGACAGTATATCGGCTGTCGTAACTGTGGGGCAAAAATGCTAAGTTCTTCTTAAACAATCATCATAGAGGAATAAATGAGGTTTTCTGCATTTCCACATTTCCTAGAACGTTGTTTAGTTGGTGCTTTGTTTTTTCACTCGAGCAGATTTATAAATTTAAGAGATCATATCTTCTGGTTAAGTCTTAATCCATTTGTGACCCGACATGGCCAGGTGATTAAGGCACTTGACTCGTAATCTGAAATTCACGGGTTCGAATCCCCGTCACACCAAATACGCTCGTTCTTTCAGCTGTGGGGGTGTTATAATATTACGGTCAATCCCACTATTCGTCGGTAAAAAAGCAGCCCAAAAGTTGGCGGTGGGTGGTAGTGACTAGCTGCCTTCTCTCTAATCTTACACTGCTAAATTAGGGTCAGCTAGCGCAAATAGTCTTCGTGTGCGTGAAATTCAAAATAAACCAAACCAAACCTGAACCCATGCGAACTTCCCCCCTCAGTAGCACGGAGATAAATCTGTGGACTTTCGATACCCGTGTTGGGCAGAGCACTGATATCCCTTTATGTAACTTTATGTTTAAATGCAACTCGGAACGTTGTTCATTCCTTATCAGTAAAAGTATTAATGCCCATACCAGCCGTTCTGAGATACAAAAAAAGTATCCTGAACTTGTGTGCATACGTATTACACAATTAGCAATTAATATTTTTCCCGAATGTTCTTTGAGAAAAATGTAGTTTGATGATCGTAGCTTCTGTTACAAATGAAAACAAAAGAAGATTGATAGACGATAGAAACTTTTCACAATTACACTGTCTTAGCCGTTTTTTTAATCAAGAGTTTTAGATGTTCTTTCATTTTATACCTAAGAGATACAAATTTGGTATTTATGCTAATTTTAAAGTGATTCATTAAATAAATAAAATCCATGCAGGTGGAAAAAATTTAATACCAAAATACAAACAAAACATATTTAGCTTAATTTAAAACTAATTTCGGACTACTGTTTAAACTTAGGACATCACGGTTGTTATTTTTAAAGTGTTTTCTTTTTTATAGCAAAGCCACATCGGTTTGGTTTGGTTTCAATTTCGCGCAAAGCTACAAGAGGGCTATCTGCGCTAGCCGCGTCCCTAATTTAGCAGTGTAACACTAGAGGGAAGGCAGCTAGTCACCACCACCCACCGCTAACTCTTGGGCTACTCTTTTATCAACGAATAGTAGGATTGACCGTCACATTATAACGCCCCACACGGCTGAAAAGGCGAACATGTTTGGTGTGACGGGAATTTGAACCCCCGACCCTCGGATTACGAGTCGAGTGTCCTAACCATCTGGCCATGCCGGGCCGCCACATCGGTCTATCAGCTGTGTCAACCGATGAGAATCGAGCCCCCTGCATTTACCTTTGTAAATCTGGACGGAGGACAAAAAAAAAAGTTATTATTTTTAACAATGTCCACCGAGAATTGAAAGTCACTTTCTAATACAATATCTATTTAATTTAGTTCGAATATATCAAATCTGTGACTTTGTGCTTTAGAATATTCGTATTATGTAAATCTAATAAATAAAATTAGCTGGTATGTTTATTATTTTTCTCAAACTAACATCACTAATTAATATATGGTAGAATTTGTTTGAGGAATTTAATATACAAAACTTGAAAGTTGTGTCAACTTATGTCTATTATATCGTAAAAACAATCAGCAATTACAGTTTCTAGCCTGTATCACTCCGTGGTTCAAATTACTCTAGTGATGAAATTCTGGCAGTTTACATGTCGTATCTAGATGTCAGTAACGTGCGAATCATCAGATATAACCCTGCTATCAACATTACACTACAAGGTTCAATTTCGAGCAACTTGATCACTCTAATTACGCAACAAGACTGGTACATTCTGTTTGTCTTTGGTTATGACAGCTTATCTCCAGGCACACTTTTCGTGCAAGTAAATACAGTTTCGCGGCTCTTTGAGCGGATGAACACAATAAATTCATCACGGGATTCATTACCATTTTTATGACAAATAATCGAATGATCCATAAACAGATAAAGAGAGACGTAACATGGATCTATAATCTTGAAATGTGTTCATTATATCCTATAAAAATTGTAAATATGAATACATCAACTTAAACACAAACATGGCAAATGTATCCACATTGTTTTCGTATATCCCTGTACAAAAAATGTAATGAAATCAAAACATTAAATGATTGGTTCAGTTTGTTTTGAATCTCACACAAAGCTACACAAGGGCTATCTGCGCTAAACGTCCCTAATTTAGCAGTGTCAGACTAGAGAGAAGGCAGCTAATCATCACCACCCACCGCCAACTGTTGGGCTACTCTTGTAGCAACAAATAATGGGATTGACCGTCACATTATACGCCCCCACGGCTGAAAGGGTGAGCATGTTTGGCGCAACCGGGATGCGAACACGCAACCCTCAGATTACGAGTCAAGTGCCTTAACCACCTGTCCATGTCGGGTCTAATCGTTTAGTAAACAAAAACATCTGATTGATAAAGAGACGTGTGAAACAAATAGAAATTCTACTCAGTGATTCAGAACGTGGAAGTGGATAAAATAAACAAGAGGATAAATATACTGTGTTAGAAAACGAAGCTTTGAAATTCAGAGAAAATGGAATGAGGAAAATGTTAGTTTCGTGTGTGTGTTTCTTGTAACATCGGGCTATCTGTTGTGTCCACCGAGAGGAACGAAATCCCTGAATTTAGTGTTGTAAATCCGAAGGCTTACTGCTCTTCCAGCGAAAAATTAGATTTTCAAAAAGATAAAAGAAGTAAAGCTGAGAGCTGTCAAGTTAGACGCAGAATTTGTTTCACAAGAATAATATAATATAATAATAATATATATAATATAATATAATAATATATATAATATAATATAATATAATAATAATACATATAATATATATAATATAATAATAATACATATAATATAATATAATAATAATATATATAATATAATATAATAATAATATATATAATATAATATAATAATATATATAATATAATATAATATAATATAATATATATATAATATAATATAATATATATATAATATAATATTATATAATATAATAATAATATGATATAATAATAATATATACAATATAATATAATAATAATATATACTATATAATATAATATAATATAATATAATATAATATAATATAATATAATATAATATAATATAATATAATATAATATAATATAATATAATAATATTATTATTATATTATTATAATAATATGATATAATAATAATATATATAATATAGCATAATATAATAATAATAAAATATAAAGACCCAAGAAGAATTAACGTAAGCAGAATGAAAATAATCCTAAATGAAAACAATTTTAGAAAATTGAAAACATAATAACGTGTAGTGTAATAGAATAAACGCAAGCAAAGAACCAAAATACGAATCCGGTAAAACTTCTAATAATAAAAATTTTAATGAACAGTTTTAGTATTATAAATGTCATTGAAATATTTATTTTATGTGCGTACCGAAGAATAAAACAGAATTATACTTTCGAATATCTTTAAACCAAGTGTCAGTGTTTCAAAATAGTTAACATCTTATTCGTTTGTTTGTTTTGAATTTCGCGCAAAGCTACACGAGGGCTATCTGCGCTAGCCGTCCCTAATTTAGCAGTGTAAGACTAGATGAAAGGCAGATAGTCATCACCACCCACCGCCAACTCTTGGGATACTCTTTTACCAACGAATAGTAGGATTAACCGTCAGTATATAACGTCCCCACGGCTGAAAGGGCGAGCACGTTTGATGTGACAGGGATTCGAACCCGACATCCTAAGATTACGAATCGAGCGCCTTAACCACTTGGCCATACCTATTTTATTAACACTACGCCGCTCATATACAATAAGTGAATTAGGTTTGAATCGTTTAAAACAAAATGTTCTCTACTGTATAGAAAACTTCAAAGCTTTAAAAAAATATTTATAGAAAAGGGAAGAAAAAACATTAAAGAAAAAATTAAATAATCAAACCTTAAAACAACTTTAATAAGGTAGAGACAGAGAAAGAATGTTTTTTTATACGTCATGCATTTGTGAACGCCCCCTCAGTAACACAGCGGAATAGATCCCGATTCTCACTGCTAGAAATCACTGTGTTTTCTTATAACAAACATCCGGCTATCTGCTGAGCCCACCGAGGGGAATCGAACCCCTGATTTTAGCGTTGTAAATCCGTAGACATACCGCTGTACTAGCGGGGGGCGCTCTAATTAATTTAGTCAGATAACTAGAGATCAGACTTCGATACCCGTGAATGGGCAGAACATGAATAGCCCATTGTGTACCCTTGTGTTTAATTCTAAATAACCAAACCTTAACGAAAGTATAACCTGCCGTATAAAAGAAATTTAATAACCTACTATCACAAGATATGAAAACTGTTTTTGTTGTTTTTTCATTTTTGATTAAGGTTTTTTTTGAGAGAGAGAGTTGATTACTAAAGCTGGACTGAAAAACTGTATTTGACGAAATATCTACGTTTACAAATAGTAGTATCACAAGAAAGAAGAATAAATAAGAAATAAAGAGTGAGAGATAAAAAAACACTTTCCAAGAGGTCATAAAAATGTTTTGCGGCCATTGTAAAAAAACCGTAAAATACAATATTTAAGGGAAACCAGAAGAAGAATCATAAACTAAAACTATGAGAAATAAACGGAAGAAAATATTTTTTTTAAAACATCAAAAAGAACAAAGTATACAATAACAGAGAAAGGAAAGGAGAACAAAAGACAGTATCTGACAATGAAACTAAACGTTGTGATAGCTCAGCTGAAAGCCAACACTGTATTGCTATTTCTATGCGTTCTGAAATACAAGTTGCAGTTTATTCTTTAACTTTAGGCTTAAGGTTCCAAATGTTTCTACTAGTTTAAATTCCAAGACCAATCTTATCGATGGATTATACAGGGTGTTCGGATAGTCACTGTGCACTTATATATTTATTAACAGACATGTTTCAATATAGAATACACCTACACCAATTACACTGACTTGTTTTTGTAATTTACACATATTCTGTGCAATATAGAATGAATATGAATGACAATTATAAACAATGTTGAAAATTACCCCCGTTGGCATCAATACGCGTATTTTGTTTCTAAAAACCGCTATCAGTTGCTGGCTTGAAACAGACTGTGGGCCCGGCATGGCCAAGCGTGTTAAGGCGTGCGACTCGTAATCCGAGGGTCGCGGGTTCGCATCCCAGTCGCGCCAAAACATGCTTGCCCTTTCAGCCGTGGGGGCGTTATAATGTGACGGTCAATCCCACTATTCGTTGATAAAAGAGTAGCCCAAGAGTTGGCGGTGGGTGGTGAAGACTAGCTGCCTTCCCTCTTGTTTTACACTGCTAAATTAGGGACAGCTAGCACAGATAGCCCTCGAGTAGCTTTGTGCGAAATTCCAAAAAAACAAACAAAGAAACAGACTGAATATGATTACAAAACTGCACAGTGACTTTCCGAACACCCTGTATAACGTCAAAGTAAGTCACACGCTTTATTCTCGACAATGTAGATGAAGATAATTTGTACTACACTATAATATCGTACGGTGAAATTACCGAAAACAGTGTTATTTATACACTCACTACCTGCTGTTTTATGTATCATTATTCGAAGGCGGTTAGAAACGTTTTACTGATTCCAACATGCAGTGTGAGTTCAAGTAACAGAACGAGTTAAAGCTAAATTCCCGTTATTGAAGCACAGAATGTGTGTAAATTACATAAACAAGTCTGTGTAATTCGTGTAAGTGTATTTGTAGTTTGTTTTTTTTAATATGTGTAATCATTTCTTTAATAGTCTTATATATAAAGTTAAAAACTAATTACAGTCATTGAAATCTATTTAAGCCCCTCCCCCCATAATACAACGGTATGTTTATGGGTTTATAGTACTAGAAACCGGGTTTCGGTACCCCTAGTGGAAAGAGCATAATGTCTAATGTGTAGCTTTGTCCTTAACTACAAACAAACTTTTTGAAGTACTCGCTTCACATCGGAAATAACTACACATACTCTCAACAAGATAGTTATTTGTTACTAGAAAAAATAACAAGATATTTAAATTAACGTAAAATAATGTATCTTAAATATCTATAATGTTATGAAGTAAAATAATACAGCAGTACCGCTGAAGCTGAGATAAGGCTTAATATCGAACTTCTATATTTACAATGAATCAATTTCCGATAAGAATAAATTAAAATGTCAGAAGTCTGAACTTTGTTTACTCTGATAAATAAAAAATGTATTAGATATACTGGTAATATCTTTATCATATTCTATTCTTACTTGTGAGGCCCCGGCATGGCCAGGTGGTTAAGGCACTCGACTCGTAATCTGAGGGTCACGTGTTCGAATCCCGGTCACACCAAACATGCTCGTTCTTTCAGACGAGTGGACGTTATATAGTGACGGTCAATCCCACTATTCGTTAGTAAAAGAGTAGCTCAAGAGTTGGCGGTAGGTGGTAATGACTAGCTGCCTTCCCTTCAGTCTTACACTGTACAATTAGGGACGGCTAGCGCAGATAGCCCTTGTTTAGCTTTGCGCGAAATTCAAAACCAACCAATATTACTTGTGAGTCATTAGATTACTATTTATGACGTATATTAAAAAGTACAATTATCAGAGCCCTCTGGTGACTCATTTAAGTTTAAAGCCTTTTCACACTAACAATCGAATTTTGATACCCACAGACAGTTCAGTATGCAACATTGTGCTTAACTACAAACAAATAAACAGTTACGACTATCGTTTACAAGTGCAAATGTGCTAAATAATCGCGAAAACATTCTAGAGTACACAGAAAAAAACAATTTTGAAAACTCACCATAGGCCCTTGCCTTCCCGGGTTCAAGAACGAAACGTAGTTTTCGTAATAAAGATTTGTTTGTGTTCGTAAATAAATGTTTTACGCTCGAAATGCGAAGAATTATTTCGCTCTGCTCTTCGAAAACGATAAACGTGCATTACGACGAAGTTCGCGCCTCAGCGGTAGATCTAAGAAACTAGGTGGTGTTTTTAGAGCCAAGATTTACATCCGTTCACGCAAGCGCAGATTTTTATGTCCTCAACTAATCGAAGTTATGCTCTAAATATCAAGTTGTTATCGCTTCACACAAATTAAGAGACGTTTTCTGAACCACAGAGCCACCTATGTGACCTACTGTTTATTATTTACTCCATTTATGCATTACAAAATATCAGTTTAAGGTCGTTTATATGTAAGTGTCAAAGGATTGGACATCCTAAATGATGATTTTCTTTCTTCTATTTGAAACTTAAAGGTATGTAAAACATTACATATTTAAAAATATCACTGGCGTGAAAAGCTATTTCTCAAGTAATGAATCGTACTACGTGAAGTGAACATTGACTACTAAACAGATTTCATTACAAAACTTTAAACCGTTTGATAGCCTACTGAAGTTCCTTGGAAATCGGAAATAATAAGCAACAGAACTCTTACAAATATATATATATATATTGTCTAATTCAGTGAATGTTCACGAGTGGAGATTTAAAATACAAAAAAGGCTTAGGTTATATAGGAAACAGAAAGCTCAATCGTAAAGTGCACAGTTTATCCTACGATATAATATTAAACATATAGCTTTTCAATACTTATCTACTTCAAATCAACAGTATCAGTCATACTGTCTCTCTTACTACAACGCTGTTTTAATGAGTCATCTACGCTGTGCCCACTGCAGGTATTGAGCCTCGAAATTTGGAATTTATAAGTCTCGAGGCTTATCGCAAAAGTACGGTGAATCTGTTTGTTTTGAAGTTAAGCGCTAAGTTATCTGGGCTCTGCCCATCAAGGGTATCGAAACACGGTTTCTAGCGTCACAAGTCTGCGGACATTTTCTTGTGTCACTGGGGTCTGCATCGTGACAACTGAGGCGTCTGATGTCTTTAATGAAGTTAACGCTCTATTGCGCACATTATAAAAAAATACGGTGGGAAAAAGTTTTATTTCAGTTTCGTATTTAAATAATTCTATGTTGTACAAAACTTTACTTTTTACGAAATATGAGGAACCGAAAATATTTACTTCATGTTTTATTTAGACTGTTACTTGGACGTAAGAGTATTCAGAAACAGCACTTCTGTGTGACTTACGATGTTAGTTAAGATGTACAATAGGGTTAAATTTGAATTCATTAACCCCTAAATGGCGGCTATCATAAGTTACTGCTGCTACCTGCAACATTCAGTCTGTTTAAGGGTTAAAGATAGAAGGAACCGTAACTACATGGGTAGAAAATATTTTCTCGCAATTTCTGAGCCAGCAGTGTTTAATTAAATTTTCTGACAAAGTGAGAGATAGACCGAAGCAAGAAGTTATGTTGTTATCTCATTGTTTCCACACCATAAACAATATACAGAATCATTACGCGAAATATGCATATTTAATATAAGGCTGCTGTCCTAATTGACATTGCAGTGATGTCGCTGAAAGATGTAGGAGCCTTCATGAGAATTAGACATAACAATAACAAATATGAAGCTGCGCCCACTATAGAAGCTTTCTATTTACAAACGGGCCTCGGCATGGCCAGGTAGTGAGGGCGCTCGGCTCGCAATCCGAGAATCGCGGGTTCGAATCCCCGCCCTACCAAACATGTTCGCACTTTTAAGCTCGAGGGGGGCGTTATAATGTGAGAGTCAATCCCACTATTTGTTGGTAAAAGAACAGCCCAAGAGTTGGCGGTGGGTGGTGATGACTAGCTGCCTTCCTTCTAGTCTTACACTGCTAAATTAGAGACGGCTAATGTGTAACTTTGCGCGCAATTCAAAACAAAAGTAACAATTTACAAACGCCATCTAGTGAGCGGATACAATAGCCTCTGATATTGATTTTCGTTAAATATAATACAGCACACAACAAAATCAATAGTATGTATCTTATATATATATATATAAGAAAACTGTAGAGTATAAGACTTATTCCTTCCTGTATTAACTTCCTGAAGAGTGAACTTTGAAGTTCTATATATATGTGTGTGTGTGTGTGTGTGTAAATACGTTTTACAGAACATTAGCTATGACAAACAGGAGCGTCATTTCGAAAAGACCTGGGAAGAGATCACGTGGGCCTCTCAATCCTGGTGAAGCCCTATATTATGGCATAATTCACATACACATGATAATTTGGCCTAATTAAAAATGTTTTAACCGAAATCCATTTATGACTCCCTGCTAATCTCCCAGGGGAACCTTTCGTTCCCTCAAATGACGCCCCTAATCACAGAACAAATATGCACGCTTATTATTTCGTAGGTTCCCTTCTGTCTCAAATGAACCTATCATTTCAAAACTGGAGATTGTTACGTGCAGATTGCTTTAGCGTATGTTTGTCCGAAAGAATAAAACAACTTATTGCATAGTTTTCTAATGATAAGTACGATAATTTCTATACTAGCAGAAACGACGCCCTAGAGCCTGCTGTTTGTGTTGGTAATTACTGATCGCAGTGTTCATATCTAATTGGGGAAAAATGAACATTTTCATTAAAAGGATCCTTTTTCCTCTCTGGAAAGTACGGTGTGGTAAGTGTGTTCGGTTTATGTTCTTCGGTCATGGAGATTGTTTATTTAGAATTAAGCACAAAGCTACACAACGTGATGTCTGTGCTCTGTCCACCACGGGTATCGGAACTCGGTTTCTAGCGGTTTGAGTCCGCAGACATACCGCTATCATAAGGAGTGTGTGTGTTTTCTTACAGCAAAGACACATCGGGCTATCCGCTGAGTCCACCGAGGGAAATTAAACCCCTGATTTTAACGTTGTAAATCCATAGACTTACCGCTGTACCAGCGGGGGACTGTCATAAGAAACTCACTGCATGGGTTTCGGTACTCGTAGTGAGGACAACACAGATAACCCATTGTATAACTCTGCGCTTAACTACAAACAAACAAACAAAACAGTAAAATACTAAAATACATAATAATAATAAATAAAGCAGCCCAACAAAAAAGCCAACCACCAGAGTCTAATATATTTATATATTTATTTTCACTGAATTTCACCTACAAATTTAACAATTTTTAACGATATTCTTAGAAACTATTTATCTCTGTCGATATATGAAATGGCAAAACAATATCTAATTTCTGATATATAATTATTTCCTTTGAAATGGAGTTTAGTCGAACTGGATTAATGTCACAAGTAGGGTACCTCAAGGTTCAGTCTTAGGACCTTTACTCTATTTTACTTACAACAATAACATAGATGAAGGAATGGCCAATAAACTACTTATATTTCCAGATGATATTAATGTCTTGGGTGTTGCTGGCTGTAAAAAAGATGCTGCTGGTTTACAAAGGATTTAGATCATTTAGTGAGTTGGGCAGATAAATGGCAGATGGGTTTTAATTAAAATAAATGAAAGATAAATCAAGACCCAATGTACAGAGCTCAAAACTAATACATTTTACTGATATAAACTGAAAATATTAACAGTTGATTGAAAAAGTGTCCCCCGGTGGGACAGCGGTAAGTAGTCGGACTTACAATGTTAAAATCGGGGAGTTCGATTCTCCTTGGTGGACCCAGCAGATAGTTTAATGTGGCTTTGCTAAAAGCCACACACAATGACAATTATTGGAAAAAATAATTCATAAGAACTCCAGTTTCTCGGTACCAAATTTAAAAATTATAATTATGAAGACTCGCTGAAGTACCCGTATCCTGGACGGAAGTTATATAAATTCATGATTAATGAAAGGTTATCTTAGAACATGAAAAGTTGTTTCATTTATGTATAATTTAAAAAGAACCCAAAACACAAAATGTGAAACCGTAAGTTTGAATGTATCTCCTCTTGGGCCCAACAAACATTCATGCCAAATTTGGTGAGCATTCATTAACATTTGTTTCTCCAAAAACAACAAAATGCAAAATTAAAAATTTGTATCTCCCCATGGACCTAATAGACCTCCATACCAAATTTGGTGAATGAAGATCCATCCACACCATGTGACGTATTTAAATGGACATACGACTGGCAATACTATTATATTTATATAGAAGGCGCCAGTACATTAGATCTGCGTGTAATGTACTCTTGACATTATATCTGCTCCCTGAGAAGGGAGAAACATAAGGTTCTCCGTGACAGGAAACGGAGGCGAAACGAGAAAATCGTGACTCCTGTTGCAAATCTACATGTACACAGAATAAAAATTTCGCGATCTTGAAGGTTGTACATTGCGTAATAAAAACATTTTTCAAGTATCATTCAAGCAAGAATTCCATCATGATATGATATAATCAAACCCTCACATACAATCCTATTGAAAGTCGTGTTCTTACTGTGAGGTAAGTACTTTTATTTAAAATTCTGTTAAATTATAAAGAATTGGTTGTTCCGCATATCACAGTTATTTCTCTAATTGTCTAAATCTTAAATACCCAGTTTGGAATTCGTTTATGGATTATTCTTTGTGTTGCCATTAAACAGATAACAGTGTAATTTTGGTTACATACATGGATATTGATATATGCGCTACGTCCTTTACAGTAATATTCATCATTCAAGTTTCATCTTCATGTTAAATTTCAAGAGGATTTGAGATCAAACAGCTAACATCACAATACAAAACCATTAAAATTTAAAGTTTAGTAAGTTTTTCATCTCGATCGTTTTTGTTGTTGTTTTTTTTTCCTGTCAAGAAAAGATAATGAGACAATCATGGATCGAACCTGTTTCACAGACATCTCACGGTCAAAAACAATATTTTACGACATGTTAACACCGCATCACACAACTGAAGGAGAAAGTGAACGATGATGTACTGATGTGAAGTTAACCAATAAGGTTAACAAAGAGTTACAAACCAGGAATTGTGTTTAAGTTAAGTGCCATATTTCTTTTAATTCAAGTTATGTTCTCCAGGATGACCAAACGGATTTCATTGTTTAATGGTTGACACATTTATATAAACTCGTGGATTAAATAAACTGTTAAGAAATGAAAACTCAGAACTCTGTAATACACGTTTTGGTTTTGGTTTACTTTTTTCACAGTCGTCCGTTATAGCCTACAAATTAGCTGTCAAATCTACAGATTTAGACTTAATAGATGTTTGAATGGTTTCCACATTCCAAGAGTTTTTCCATTAAATTATTTTTCAATGAATATTGCTAACCACTATCTATATTATTTGTGTAAACCCAGTGTTAAATTAAATACAAACATCTACTGTGTTTAGCTTGTAAGACAACACGTCGAAGCTTCGTTACGATTTAAATTACACACTAACTGGCACCAGTGTATCACAATAAAGCTATTCTTACAAGCTGTGTGAAGCTTGCTGTTTGTAACCGTCTTGAACATGGTGATTTTCTTTCAGGCTTTCTTGTTAAAATACAAAAAGAAGAACATATTAATATGACAGAAGAGCTGTGCTTTCGTGAAAAAAATATTTCGTATCTATAGACAAAACAACTATATTACTATAAGAATATATATATATGTATAACCCAAAACGTCTATGAAAAATATATTGTGTAAGAAAAAAGCCTGTAATTTAGTATACTGAACGATACCGAAAATGTTATAAACGTGTATTATGTTATTTACTTTGTAATACGCAGAACAAATATGCACTTAAACATATGTAATGCATTATTGATAACCCTAATGTTTTTAGGTGCTCTGCGTTACTATTTGTTCTACACTCTATGCATTTTACTCACAATAAAACTATAACTCGTTTACCTGGAGCTCTTGAGCGCAAGGGGCTTTAATAACATACACTAAAACTTTGTTTCATATTAATCTACATGAATACGAAAGCACCTACATTTCCTCGCTAATATAATTATCGATTGATTGCTTTCACATCTAATTGTTTAGGGTTAGAAGAGGTACGTACCTAGATTATGAGTAATAGCTTACCAATCTTGGAAAGAAAGCAGGCTTACCTTATCTAGAACGTATAGTAAACAATGGCACATTTTTTTCTATTGAACCACTGATGTTCTCTCTCTTTTGATCAATGTGTCGGTCAACGAATTAAAAGTAACTTTATATGGTCAAGAAACAGACCGTTCAGTTGGATATTTCCTAACTTTGACGATATATATTATAATACTAGCCCAATACTTACGTTTCATTGTTTTTTTTTATTGTTTAACCTAGGCCCGCCATGGCCAAGCGTGTTAAGGCGTGCGACTCGTAATCTGAGGGTCGCGGGTTCGCATCCCCCCTACGCCAAACATGCTCGCCCTTTCAGCCGTCGTGGGGCGTTATAATGTGACGGTCAATCCCACTATGCATTAGTAAAGAGTAGCCCAAGAGTTGGCGGTGGGTGGTGATGACTAGCTGCCTTTCCTCTAGTCTTACACTGCTAAATTAGGAACGGCTAGCACAGATAGCCCTCGAGTAGCTTTGTGCGAAAATTAAAAAACAACAACAAATTGTTTAACCTATGTATAGATTCACTCCAGTGTTTATTGGTCACTGGTCAGCGGACATATTTTCTTATTATTCAATAATACTGAGGAATCATTAAACCGTGTTATTTATTATTTTTTATTTTAGTTTTTAAGCCTAAAGCTACAAAATAAACCATATTCACACTGTATACGGTAGGGAATCAAACTTCGATTTTAGAGTTTTAAGTCTGGAAACTTATCACTAGCTCATGGAATGGGTGGAAAAAATCTACACAGAGCTACACGGTACAAGGTTTAGAAATATTTAAAGCTAAGATCTAAATTAGAAGTATAAGCGACGAAATCGAAATGATTATTAAAGCTGCCATATAGATTTGTTCGATGCTTGCACAGTAACATGGAAAATTATGGATAGTTCAAAAGTCTACGTGGTTCTGAAGAGCTTAATTGTTTGTTTGTTTTGAATTTCGCACAAAGCTACTCGAGGGCTATCTGTGCTAGCCGTCCCTAATTTAGCAGTGTAAGACTAGAGGAAAGGTAGCTAGTCATCACCACCCACCGCCAACTCTTGGGCTACTCTTTTACCAACGAATATTGGGATCGACCGTCACGAGTCGAACGCCTTAACACGCTTGGCCATAATTATCTTTACCCGAAAATTGTTTAAACTTACCTTTGGCAGGCCCCGGCATGGCCAGGTGGTTAAGGCACTCGACTCGTTATCCGAGGGTCGCGAGTTCGAATCCTCCTCACACCAAACATGCTCGCCCTTTCAGCCATGAGGGCGTTAAATTTCTAAGGTCAATCCCACTATTCATTGGTAAAAAAAGTAGCCCAAGAGTTGGCTGTGGGTGGTGATGACTATCTGCCTTTCCTCTGGTCTTACACTGCTAAGTTATGGACGGCTAGCGCAGATGGCCCTCATGTAGCTTTGCGTGAAATTCCAAACAAACCAAACTTACCTTAGGCAGCCTACCTTATTACCGTTGGTTTAGTTTTTTTGCTTATTGTTATTAAAAACCTCTGTTAAAAATACAAAACACAAAACCAGCGTAGCCAGAATAGCAGAGGGTTTCAGCTGTATGCATGATATTCACAGATATGTTGGTTGTTTCAAATAACAGCGTAGTCAGGTTTGTTATGTACGTCTTTACTGTGGCATCATTGGTTAGGGATGTAATAGTTGTTTCCATCTTAAACCTTTCGTACGCTAATCGTCTTTTTCTGTTATTATATAAAAAATATTTCTTAGTAATGAGCGACGTGAGAGCCTCTATACGCTGTCGATTGAAAAACGGTTGTCTTTTAGTTAACACACCTAGAAGTGAGGACATGCCATTGTTTAAGAGTTAGTTTAACTTATCATGATGACCAGCAATGTCTTACTGCATACATCGTCTGACAAATATGTTATAACTTCATTCAGTTAGTTTTCGGTTATCCTGGTTATCCTTTGCTTAACATGCCCAGATATTCTTATTTCTCTATTTATCCTTCCTAAAAGCAGGTGAATTTCTAGATAAATTGGTTCTGTACTCGAACTGCATACATTACAGAGTCTTCACTGCAAAACCTCTGTTCTAATAATGATTGAATCAGTTGTTTTTTGGCCCTACTAGAAATACACATCTTCGCTTCAACAATCAAAACAGTCAAAACAAAACGTTCGCTCGTTAATATCATCAAATAAGAAGGAATAATACTCGTAACGCCACGTATGAAAAATACACATAAACTAAGCTTGATTGGTCAGTCTATCGAGTTCTCAAGCTGTATCTATAAAACCTGTAATAGGGGTATTGAGCTAGGAAATAGCAGTATAATAAAGCTTTATAGCGGATCAAATTCAAAGACTTTCGTCTAGTTGGATTAAACAACACTCCTTTTCAAATTTGCCAAATAAGTTTCATCAGTATTGCTCAGAGATCTGGAACCGAAACGTTTCAGATCAATCTGGATGTGCATTGTATGTAAACTGATGACTTGAGCAGTACACTTGGTCTCATTTGTTCAGTTTCTCCTTACATTTCCCTTCATTAAGTCTCTTGTAAACGAAAGATCAAGAAATCTTAAAAGATCTTTTTAAATGCTTTAGCCTTCCAAGTTTAAAATCGAGCTATCAAAAGAGGATATTTTATATCACACAATACAGTACCATTTACACTAACTATCATACAGTATCCATCAATATCGTTATAAGCATATATATATATATATGGTCCGGCATGGTCAAGTGGGTTAAGGAGTTCGAATCGTGATCTGAGGGTTGCGGGTTCGAATCCCGGTCGCACCAAACATGATCGCCCTTTCAGCCATGGGGGCGTTATAATGTTTCGATCAGTCCCACTATTCGTTGGTAAAAGAGTAGCCCAAGAGTTGGCTGTGGGTGGTGATGATTAGCTGCCTTCCCTTTAGTCTTACACTTCTAAAATTAGGGACAGCTGGCGCAGATAGCCCTCCAGTGGCTTTGCGCGAAATTCAAAAGACAAAACTACATATATATCAAAGTTAAAGGTTTCCTGGTAAACTATCATTTTCTAATAAGCGTATTCTTGTGTTTAAAGAAAGACAGGGTGTGAGGTTTGTAATAAACAAAAGTTTTGCTTGAGACACGTTGAAAATCACTGGATTTATTTAAGAGAGTTTCAACGTGATAAATAGTGTTTGAAAATCATAGTATACTAAATAAGTACTGAGTTTATCTCTTTTCCTTCTTTTTTCTGTTTAAGCAAAACGAGATAGGTTATATCAGTGAAATATGTATCAACGAGCAGAGTGTTACAAAGATCAGTTAACACGGATAATGCCTAGAGTCTGCATGTGGGAATAAACTTGATGGACAACATGAGGATCCGCCGGGAGGGTGGGGTACAATACATTCTTTTTTTTTATTCATTCACCATAACTATAAGAATTTTTTTATTCACATTACCATTTCACACTACTTCGTCGCCCCCCCCCCGGATGATGAAGGATGAAGGAAAGTTCACTTTGTAGAAGTTCGTAAACATCCTTCGCCACATCTGTATTTTCTTGAACAAGACTTCCCTTCACCACATCCGTATTTTCCTGAACAAGACTTCCCTTCGCCACATCCGTATTTTCCTGAACAAGACTTATGATCTGTAATGTGCTTTGGACGACAAGTCTTGCCGAATGGTTGCCTTCCTTCTGGGTTGCAGTTTAAAATCAGGGATGGCTTTGCCCGAACCACAGAGGGTCTCTCACCTAACCACTTAGCCCATTGTGTGTGTAAAATATCGTTTAATTGAACAAATAATAAACGCTTTGCAAATAAACGTTTCGTTTAGTGTTTTATTTTCATTTTTCTAAGACTTTAACGTGACAGAGTTACCAAGTAACGGGCGCTTTATCTTTCAGTAAAGCACTGGTAGTTCCCGGTTTCATTAGTTTGAAAGAAAAGTAAAATCTTAAATAAAAACGAAAAAAACAACAACAAAGTAAACCAATACTAGAACGTGCGGTAGCAATTTCGAATATCTGTAGAATCGCTGGAAGAAAAACCAACAGACAAGTTATTACGTTTTCTTCCAATTTACATGGTAAGTTTTGTAAAGATGTGTCTCCAATAACATTACGTCTTTCTGTCTAAAGAATGACTTTCTGTGTGTATAAGGAATAACAAACAAACAGCAGATCGATATTGTACAAGTTGGTCATGGTTTCGTCACAAGAAACACTCAAAACAGCGACATCTGAGAGTTCTATGTTAATCTCAAATATTTTAAGTGTTTCTGGGTGTAAAAATTAGAGGGAAACACAGATTATACTTTTGTATACCTTTATGAAGGCATTTCGTTTCTCAATTACAAAATATATTTTATAACCTAACATTAAGAAACTATATTAAGAATAATTCCTATTCATACATACATATAGAGAGAGATAGCATGTATACGTTTAATAGCCATTTAAAATCACTGAATCTAGTTTCTAGTAGCTTACTACGATTCAGAAACTTGGACATGAGGAAGATAGGCATACTCGAAACCTAAAAGATAATCTTACACAGATAGTGAAATCAAAACAGATTAAGTATGTTAAACCCTAGAATTTAATATGTTACTACTTTGGTAATTATTATTTACATGAAACATCCATGTATTTCACCTACAACAGGTTCATTCTTTACAACACTAACACTAAAATACCGGTTAAAGTATACCCCTCGGCTTTTTAATTTAAACTATTTATGTAACCAGTTGTTTGTAGGTTCATAATTTTTGCTGGTTTACGGAATCCCTAATAATATGTCTCACAACAAATTAAACAGAAATGTCGTCAGTGCTGATAAAAGTTCACTAATTACTGGTGAGATCGTTACATGTTTGGTTTGTTTTGAATTTCGCGCAAAATTACAAGAGGGCTATCTGCGCTAGCCGTCCCTGATTTAGCAATGTAAGGCTAGAAGAAAGGCAGCTAGTCATCACCACTCACCGCCAACTCTTAGGCTACTCTTTTCCCAGCGAGTAGTGGGACTGACCTAACATTACAACGCCCACACGTCTGAAAGGATTCGAACGCCATCCTCAAGTCAAGCGTTCTAGCCACCTTGCCATGCCAGGCCCTTTCATATGACACTAACAACTGCTTTAGAATATGTTCCACGTATATCCATATGATCTACATTTGTGTTATCTTAAGCTCGTGTTGCAGGTCAATGTTCTCTGCTAGAAAGACTGCTGAATTGGTCAATGTGAAAACAATTACATTTATAGAGACCTTATCTGACATTTTCACTCCGATTTCTGAATATTTATTTAATGTTTTACTGATTCTTCTGAAGTTTCTAAAAGTAATTATTTTCGTCATTCACCACTTTAATTGAAAACCCGAGTTTATTTCCTTCTTATTTTTATTACTGTCTTATTTCGCTTATCATTAACGCAGAGCGAACTAGACGACCAAATATTCCTAAACATTCGAGTTACGTTTAAGTTGTATTATTTTTATAGATTAAATGGACTCAAAAGTACTAACTTAATTTGTTTATTATTAAGATTTGATAATTAAAAGCAAGAATGTTAACACACATTAGTTTGCTGAACTGGGAAGTACATTCGTCTTTTAAAATAATCTGATTGGCCAAGGAGGCAAACATCTCTGAGGCTAAGAGTATTTTAATCGTTCAACAACAACCAAAGCACTAAACTAATAAACTTACGTAAAATTTCTTCGTAAATTGCAGCTTTTAAAGAAGAAGAAATTTAATTACCGCTTTACATTTTCTCTTTTTGTCCCCGTGTTTACAAAAAAAATGTTACAGAATTTTCAGAACAGTAATGTACGGATAAATAAATATTTTTATTTGTTTTTGGAATTTTGCGCAAAGCTACAAGAGGGCTATCTGCGCTAGCCGTCACTACTTTAGCAGTGTAAGACTAAAGACAAGGCAGTTAGTCATAACCACCCACCGCCAATTGTTGGGCTACTATTTTACCAACGAATAGTGGGATTGACCGTGTATTACAACCACCCCACGGCTGAAAGGGCGATAAATAAAGAACCAACAGTCACACTAAGACAGTGATGGTCAAACAAGAGTAGCCTAAGAGATGGTGATTGGTGGTATAGACCCTCCTTTTAGTCAGCCCTGAATGGCCAGATGGTTAAGGCGCTCGAGTGCAATCTGAGGGTAGCGAGTTCGAATCCCGTCACAGTAAATATGCTCCCCTTTTTTAGCCATGGGTACATTATAACGTGACGGTCAATCCCAATATTCGTTGATAAAAGAGTAGCCCAAGATTTGCCGGTAGGTGGTGATGACTAACTGCCTTCCTCTAGTGCTAATTAGGGACGGCTAGCGCAGATAGCCCTCGTGTAGCTTTGCGCAAATTTCAAAAGTAAACAAAAGAAGAAACCCTTTTACTCTATCAGTTCAAGTCTCCCGGGAGGTCAGCTTTAAGTTTATGGCCTTTAACCTTAAAATCTTGAATGAATAAAGCACAAATAGCCGATCGTGTAGTTTTGATCCAAAACCACAAACGAAACTATCAATGCAAAATTAGGGACAGCTGTGCGCAAACAGCCCTTGTGTAATTCTAAGACAGGAAAAACGCCACATTGGACTATCTGCTGTGTCCACCGCGAGGAATCAAACCTCAGGTTTTGCGTTGTATGTTCGTAACTTACCGTTTTCTCATCGGAGGACTTAACGTACAGCAAACTTAAATTTAAGTTCAAAGTTTAACAAATTTTTCCATCGTTTTGTTAAAGGGTATTTTCACATGAAAATCGTTTCAAGCTATATTTCACTGAAATCTATACAAACGCCTCTCTACCTACACGTTGTTAATTTTTCCTCACACAAAAATTCTAATGTTCTTGGAAATTTTCCCACTAGTTAAAATTGATGAAAATCGTTCTACAGACGTAGTTAGTTTTATTAAAAACAAGTTACAAACAACCATACATTTGTGATGATTAAATTAGATGCGTGTGCGTGTGTGTATATTTGTTTAAAAACGTGTATTTTCATATGTCATCCTGTACCGGTTTAGTTCCGTAACATCGTCAAGTTCTATAACAGGCGCTCTTCCATCAGTGGCACAGCGGTACGTCTGTGGACTTACAACGATAGAAACCGGGTTTTGATACCCGTGGTTGGAAGAGCACAGATAGCCGTTTGTGTAGCTTTGTGCTCAATAAAACACACAAACTGCAACAGACAACAAAGCGGCTCATAAACAGAAAGCTTTGGTTAACAGTGAGTTCCGTATTTATTCTGATGAAGACCGTTCGTTCTTTTCAAAAACGCTCAATTTCACCCAAAAACAGCTCTAACTGTGAGTTACGTATCTACAGTTACGATAAAATGTCTGTTTTTCTGTTATTCGTAGAGTTAAATATTTTGTAAGGTCTGCTGTAATTACTTATATGGGAGTATTTACTGCGAGGCTTCACTTCCATCAACTTTATGACCAGATACTTGCCACACTGACAGTTAGCATTATTAATAAAATCTCATACTCTGAAATACGTGAGTATTTCATCAAAACAGAAGACTGGTAATAGCGTAAAAAAGTAAAACCAAGTGCTAAAAAAACCCACACCTCTGTTTGTCCGAGACATAACTGTAAGTAGAGCTACTTTAAAATGTAACATTTTTCGTTCAATGTTTCTTTAACTACTACATACGTGATAGTAGAAATCTGAGTGACATCTAAAACATTACAACGCCCTCACGGCTGAAAGGGTGGGCATGTTTGGTACGACGGGGATTCGAACCCGCGACCCTCTACATAATTCAGGAACTAAATACGATCAAAGTAAAGCGTACGATTGAGACTGAAATAAGGCCCGGCATGGCCAAGTGTGTTAAGGCGTTAGACTCGAAACATCTCAAAACGAGCAAATATCTCATTGGTCCCGGCATGGACAGGTTTGTGAGGCGCTCGACTAGTAACCTGAGGGTCGCGGGTTCGAATCCCGGTCGCATCAAACATGCTTGCCCTTTCAGCCGTGGGGGCGTTATAATATGACGGTCAATCCCACTATTCGTTGGGAAAAGAGTAGCCCAAGAGTTGGCGGTGGGTGGTGATAACTAGCTGCCTTCCCTCTAGTCTTGCACTGCTAAACTAGGGACAGCTAGCGCAGATAGCCTTCGAGTAGCTTTGCGCGAAATTCAAAACAAACTAAGACTGAAATAAACACTAGAATATTTTTTATAGATAAAACTCTATTCAATTAGCAGCTAACTACATTTAACTTGCAATCATCGCATAGATATAGTTTTATTTAGTCATCATGGTATTGCCAAAGTTATAAGTAGTGGGCGTGGTCTAGTGGCAAGCGTCCTTAAATTTTGAATTCAAAGATCCACGGTTCGCATGCCGTTGGAGTTAGAAAAAACTGCGCACTGTAATCTGGAGTCGTGGATATACTTAGAAAGTTAAAGTTTTTATTGGGTTCTATCCAATCTGAAAGTTGAAAGTAGGGATGTCGGTGAGCGCGAAAGTTCCAAGAAAAAAACATAATCTCCTGGAATTAATTTTTTTGTTGTTGTTGCTGAATACAATGAATTTGCACTTAAAGTCTTTTGTTCATATAGATTATGCTTACAACAATGCAATATCGCAGTAACTTTGGAGTCTAGTAACAAGCGATTTGGACAGCTATCGAACCTGACGATGGCCGAAGAATGTCGAAACGTTGTTCGCTCCTCTACGTAAAAAATTTTCTCAACCTAAACAAACCGTTTTTACAAATATAATTAAAAGAACGTTTCGTCATTCTACGTGTAAAAACAACAAAAATCTCTTGCTTTTAAAATATGTTTAAAAATTTTATTTCAATAAATCTTTTTTGTTTTAACTTTAAAAGTGGGGTCCTTGAGACAAATAAAAGACTTTGTTGAATTTTGTGCAAAGCTTCAAAGCTACGCAAGCTAATTTCTAAATTTGAGGTGATAGAACTTAAAGAAGGCAGCTAGTCATCATCACCCACCACCAACTCTCGGGATCCTCTTCAAAGTATTTCTACGTCATAACACATATTACCCATTTAGAAACTTATATCTTCTAAACGACTAATATAAACAGCGTTATACGTTTTAACCCAGCAAGTCAAGTAAGCTCTGTTATTAAACCAAAGGCTTTGTCGTTAGTATCATAAGCAGAGAATGTGTGAAAATGAAATGATGTTACGCATATATATATATTTATTTAGTAAAACCCTTAATGAGTCAATAAGTAAACATTATTATCTTTCATTAGGTACTTTAGTTACTAATATTCCAAATATGTTACATCATATAATAACGTTTGTTGCTTCCAACAAATTAAACATTTTCTATAAGTTTAAAATGATACACTCACTTCTTAAAGGTGTAACATCCAGAAACGTGTTTCAAATATATCCACAAGGTCTGAAACAGAACAACTTTCTTTAAGCCTTATTTTTCATAGTCAGAACTACTTGGGATCTTTATTACTATATGAGCAGTAACGGACTTCAGGTTATGTCTGAACAAATCGTCTAGAACGAAAGAGCAGTAAAAGGTCTGATAGGATAAAGACCTTATTATTACAGTGAATTCAGTTGTTGTTATGCGGGCAGTTGAGAAGATTTAAAGTGATGCAGTAATATAAGTTTCCATGGAACGCGTGTGTACGTTCTTGGGTAAATTCATTAAATTGCGAGTGGTATATGAAATATTAACGAAAATAACAACAATTTATATCTGATACTCGGATTGAAAGGAAGTTACTTTTATATCGATAGACAGTGGTATGCATGACGTCTTGAACAGCTCAGCCTTTCTTCCACGTGAGAAGTTGCTATCTTTCCACATTACCTTATCAGAAAAAATGAAGATTGTAACCTTTGATTTTTCTTTATGGTTTATTTGTTCTTTACTTTCGCGCAAAGCCACACGAGGTCTAATAGCCATCCCTAATTAGTAAGACTGGGAGGCAGCTAGTCATACCACCCACCGCCAACTCTTGGGCTACTATTTTACCAACTAATATTGAGATTGACCGTAACTTTATAACGCCCCACGGCTGAAAGGGCGAGCATGTGTGGTGCGACCGGGATTCGAAACCCGCGAGCCTCAAATTACGAGTCGAACGCCTTAACCCACCTGACCATCCCAAGCTTTTCTTTATTAAAATCTGAAAACACTATAATTCGATGTTCTATCCCATTTGTGGACGCAGCGCACATACTTTCTTGAGTAAATCTGAACAGTTGTATTGTTCATTTAGATTCTTTCTTTATTTGTTTAGAATCAAGCACAAAGCTACACAATGAATTATTTGTGATCTGCCAACCACGGGTATCGAAACCCGGTTTCCAGTACTGTGAGTTCACAAACATGCCGCTGTACCACTACATGGCGTCAATTCGTTACATTATTATGGACTGCAATCAATTAGATTGTTTGTAAAAATAAAATAGATAATGCTTGTTGATGCTGAATACAGTTTTATGTACATGTATCAACTAACGCGTTCGTTAGCCTTTTTTTTGGTCTCCAAGGTTTCGACATTCCTATCATATTGAATTCATCTCGTTTCAATTGGTCCAGCCTCCTGCCTTGGGCAAGAAAATCGCTAAAGGGAGTTCCCGAGCTATTTGGAACATGCGGTGTAACTGCGCTGATTGGTTGCTAAGTGCAATACACACATAGTGCGCATCATTTTAAAAAAGTATCAAGTGTATTTGTTTGTGTTATGTTGGTGTATCTATGGGAATATTGCAATAATATATTTTTCATGGGATAGTTGAGGGAGTAAAAAATTCTGCTGAGGGGGACTAGCACCCCTCCTGTATGAAACAATATTATAGAAAAAATAATGGTTTGTAGGTGAGAAACTATAAAAAGTATTATACATTTATACATGAAAATGATTTTCACAGCCTAACATTGAATCTGGGACTAGCTTTCCACAATTAAGAGCAACGATGGAACAAAGGGCGTGGCGGAATGTTTACTTTTTACGAGCAAAGTCGTCCAAGGTCGTACGTATCACAACTGAGGTGGTCTTAATTCTCTAACATAAAATATATACATAATAAAATATTGTAGTGGACAACTGATTTGTCAAAGTTTTCTAATAGAAATAGCCTAGTGTTTCTCCTCTTACGAATATTCTGGCTCGGCATGGACAGGTGGTTAAGGCACTCGACTCGTAATCCGAGGGTCGCGGGTTCGAATCCCAGTCGCACCACACATGCTTGCCCTTTCAGCCGTGGGGGGCGTTATAAAGTGACGGTCAATCCCACTATTCGTTGGTAAAAGAGTACCAAAAACGTTGGCGTTAGGTGGTGATGACTAGCTGTCTTCCCTCTAATCTTACACTGCTAAATTAAAAACGGCTAGCGCAGACAGCCCCTCGTATAGCTTTGCGCGAAATTCAAAACAAATCAAACTCACACACATTTCAACTTTAAACCACTGTAAAAATATCACCCTGTTTCTACCTTGCAAAGTAACTTCTACCAAAAGATGAAAATAATTATAGCCTGTTGACTGCTACAATACAATTTTAATGCTTCTTCATTTTGTAACTTTTTCGTGATGCCATTTTGGATCGAAAGTGAAACAATTTGTAAGTAGGTCAAATGTATGTATGGTGCTGACATCTAGCGTTGAAGTTAAATATTATTGAGAAAGAATTAACTCGTCCGTGGCACTGTGTTACCGATCTGCTTGGACGAGTTATCTCGTCTACGGCACCGAAGATGATAGGAAACTATTACTTTCTCTGTGTGAAATTCTGTAAAAGTAGCTTCTTTGTATTTTTTCCGTGAGCTTTGGATTAGTTTTAACCCTCAACTAACTAGGATCCTTTATATCACTTCTTTCTCTTATTATTTGTTTTAAATTTCGCGCAAAGCTACTCGATGGCTATCTGCGCCAGCCGTCCCTACTTTGGCAGTGTAAGACTAGAAGGAAGGCAGCTAGTCATCACCACCCACCGCCAACTCTTGGGCTACTCTTTTTATCAACGAATAGTGGGATTGACCGTCATATTATAACGCCCCCACGACTGAAAGGGCGAACATGTTCGGTGCGACCCGAATTCGAACCCGCGACCCTCGGTTTACAAGTCGAACGCCTTAACACACTTAGCCATGCTGGGCCTCTTTCTCCTATTTTTAAGGCTTTTAAAGTTAATCTACCCTGTGGTTTTACGGTAGGTCCGTGAGTTTTAATGCTAAAAATCGGATTTAGATACCCGTTATGAGCAGAGACCAAATGCGTACCATTGCACTTTAACAGCAACAATAACAAAAGAAGGCTTTTAAAGAAGACGAATTAGACCCACTACGTTATTGAGTAACTCGTGCTTTTTAACACGTGACTGATATATCGTGTATCATTTGTTTATGGTATTACCAATAATTTCTTGAAAAAGACTGACTTCTCACGCGTGGTTTACATCCTCTAAACATGAAACGACTGCCAATATCTGATTACTATTGCATTATGTAAGTGCTATACACGAAAGTCCTATTACACGTAACCTTGGAACGTGCACAAGAAATGTGATTTCGAGTTATGACATCTATCGTTTTTTTTTGCTTTTTTTGTTGTTTTTTTTGCTGTTTACTTTTAGGCTAAAGATTTCAAGTTTTGGAAAGTAAATGACGTTTAATATGACAATGTTAAGTTGAAAATAATTGTCTTTTTCTTGACATTTGATCAACATATACATCCAGACAACAGTTAAAGTCCAACTGAATAAATAACCTTTACTCCGCATACGTTTTGCAAAAGTAACAATGAGTAAGTTATTGAATGTGAAGTTAATTCGAAATGTGCTTACATGTTAAGAGACTTTCAAGCTACTAATCTCCTTAATGATATGTCACATTTATGCAAGACTTATTCGTAAAAACAAATAAAGGAGAGCTGGTCCTTGTAATCCTTCCAAAAATCCCTACGCCAAAAGAAGACTGTTACACACAATAGAAATTCCACAACTTTGAACATTTTTTGGGCACGTTAATTAATTATCATTAACTTGAAAATTTTTATGTTAACTCCATGAAATATTTAATAAACTGACCTTTCGAAAAAGGAGGTTGTCTGAAACTTCAGGTAGGCAATTTTGGTTTCACAAAATAGTACTATTCTGTAAATCCCACCGTACTATTTTATGTAACCCATTTACTCATATGAACAGGCATTGTAAATACGCTTCATAGACAAAAGTTCTACGAGTGGACTGATTTATATTCTGGTTGTTTTCTAACATGACCACTGAATTATTATTTGGAAATAATATATAATTTTTTTTAATTTGCGAAACAGAATATAATCCTTTTAAACTGTATATATACATATATTACTTGAGAAATTTCTGATTACAAAAGGTAAAACACAGTAAATATTTCTTCTCTAACCGCGTCCCTCGTACGTCCAACTCCAACAGAAGGTAAATATGTCCTTTGTATGTTGTATTCCAACATACGGTAAATATGTCCTTTTTAACCACTTCCATCACATATTCTACTCCACTACAAAGTAAATACGTCATCTATAATCACTTCTCCGTTATATGTCATTTTAAACCTATTTCTGTGTTATTTTGCACTCTACTGCTCACTCACTCTAATGGCACTCATGTCTGTCAGTCCTTTGGCCTCTTTCATGTGAAATCTCTCCCTGTACTGTGCAGCCTCTGACCATTTGTCATCTTCTTTACCAATATGAAAAGCATATTTTGCGACATTATCTCGCCATCTTTTTTTATCTTCCTTAAGTCACCTACCATATGGTCCTCCAAACATAGCAGTCTTTGGAAGTACATTGTATTCCATCCTGGCAACATGCCCAGCTCATCTCATTGTTCTTAATTTTACGATATCAGTAATAGGAGTTATTGAAATTACCATACTTCAGTCTACATAGGACAGCTGGTTCTAAAAATATGTTTCTTATTTTAGTTTTTTCTGGTGACTTCTCATTTACTTGAAAAATATTTTAAGTTCAAGAATTCTTTACATCTGCTTGCAGTTCTATTTATTTTTTGTATTATCTCTTGTCACTGTGATTCACAGATACCTAATCTCATTAACGTTTTTAATATTCATTTGCACTCGAGCACAAAATGAAAACGTTCCTTTTACCCTATTCTCTTACGTTATCTATTCAACCAAATGATGGCAGGGTCCTTTTTACCAAATTTTCTGGAATGTTATACTTAATTATATGTTAACCAATATTTTAAGCCAGCTTTTGCAAAAAAAAGGTAGTTAGATCAAACTAAACCAGTTATAGGTTCTATCATGCTCAGCCATAAGGCAGTTGGATCACACTAAACCAGTCATAGGTTCTATCCTGCTCAGCCATAACGCAGTTGGATCATACTAAACCAGTTATAGGTTATATCTTGCTCAATCATAAGGTAGTTGGATCATACTAAACCAGTCATAGGTTCTATCCTGCTCAGCCATAAGGTAGTTAGATCATACTAAACCAGTTATAGGTTCTATCCTGCTCAGCCATAAGGTAGTTAGATCATACTAAACCAGTTATAGGTAATATCCAGCTCAGCCATAAGGTAGTTAGATCATACTAAACCATATATAAATTATATCCTACTCAGTCATGATGTAATTAGATCATATGACTTGCCTCTATGACACATTATGTTTTATTATAAGACTTGAACAAATTCTATAACACCATTTTTTTTTCTTGGCTTCTCTAAACTTAACAAAAGGGAATAAATTCTACCACTCTAAATTTTAGGTATATATAGATATTTTAGGTATATACACTGCTGGCCCAAATCTTAAGGCCAATGAACATAAAAAAAATATGCATTTTGCGTTGTTAGACTCAACCACTTATTTGAGTAGAGCTTCGAAAGATGAAATTAAGAAAAGAGAAAATAAAAATAAAATACTTTTTAGTATTTAATAGGGAAAAAATGAACACTACGAAATTAGCCTAAATACTAGATGGTCAAAAGTTTAAGACCATACCGAAACGAAGCGTTAATCGGTAAACACGTAACGAAATTTAGTCATTTGTGTTCAAACATTAGCGTTGTCAACATCTCCCTCTGACATCTCCTGTGTTACATTGGGTAAAAACATGGCAAAGGCTAAAACGTTGACAGAGTTTGAACGTGGCAGAATTGTCGAGCTGCAAAAGCAAGGTATCTCTCAACGTGCCACCCAGAGATTAGGCGTAGTAAAAGTACTATTGCAAATTTCTTAAAAGACCCTAAGGGATACGGAACGAGGATTTCAAGTGGTCGGCCCAAGAAAATTTCGCCGACGTTGAGCAGCAAGATTCGACGGGTTGTCCGGCAAGGCACCAGCCGATCGTCGAACCAGATTAAGGTCCTTACAGACGCAGAATTCTGCTCAAGAACAATAAGACGGCATCTACGGGAAAAAGGCTTTAAAAACCGTAAATGTTTTCAAAGGTCACGTCTCCTTCCACAGCACGAAACAGCTCGGTTAAACTTTACTGATAAGCACCAAACATGGGACGTAGAAAAGTGGACGAAGGTTTTGTTCTCTGATGAGAAAAAAATTAACCTGGATGACCAGATGGCTTCCAACGTTATTGGCACGATAAGGATACCCCACCGGAGACATTTTCTACACGACACAGTGGAAGAGGTTCCATCATGATCTGGTATGCTCTCTCCTTCCATGGAACAATGGAGCTTCAGGTTATACAAGGGCGTCAAACAGCAGCTGGCTACATTGGCATGTTTGAGAGAACATCTTTTTTAACTAAAGGCCCTCACTTGTGTGGAAATGACCGGATCTTTCAGCAGAACAACGCTGCAATCTACAATGTTCGCAGGACAAAGGACTTTTTCATGGTGAATAACGTGATTCTTTTGGACCATCCATCGTTTTCGCCCGAACTGAACCCCACTAAAAATATTTAGGGGTGAATGGCAATTGAAGTCTACAGAAATGGACGTCAATTCCAAACAGTGCATGACCTTCGTGAAGCCATCTTCACCACTTGGAATAACATTCCAGCCAGCCTTCTGCAAACACTTATATCGACCACGCCAAAGCGAAAGTTATTCGCAATGACAGCCGTGAAACTCACTACTGAGACCTCTTGTTGGGTATTTCCTACCCTGTTTAGGACTTCTTTTTGGTATGGTCTTAAACTTTTGACCAGCTGGTATCTAGGCTAATTTCATAGTGTTCACATTTTCCCGATAAAATGCTAAAAAAGTTTATTTTTATTTTCTTTTTTCTTATTTTCATCTTTCGAAGCTCTACTCAATAAGTGGTTGAGTCTAACAAAGCAAAATGCATATTTTTTCTTTATGTTCATTGGCCTTAAGAATTTGGCCAGCAGTATATACATATATATCCAATCGAACAATAAAGAGAGCAGACCTCTATATTATTTTTATGATCAACTTATAAGCGAGCTTTTCCACATAACTTTATGAAATAGTGTTAGTAAACCCTACGTGACGAGAATGGTTGCTGATATCTTAAGAAGTTGAATAAAGACGACTAGAAGTATCTACCTCGGTCGCTTGGATACCATTTCAATAAACTACGTTATTCTTTCCTAAAACCGGCTACACAAATCAATAAATATATTCTTTCTGTGACGCTTTAATGATGCTATGGAAATCATAGTATTGGTAACGTTTATTAAAGGTCATGAATTTTAAGGTCTTACACGAATATACATTTGTACAACCTTTGCGTGTGAAAATACGAGAGATTTCATTTGTTTATTTCCAGTAAAGCACAAAGCTACACAATGGACTGTCTGTGCACTGCCAACCACAGATGTGGAAACCCGGTTTCTGATGTTGTAAGTCAGCAACAATACCACTGTGTCACTAGAGGATATATGAATGTTTAACAGATGAAAATGAACAAAGTTATGTAATTTTAAAAGTTAAAATTATCACTGGATTATCCTGTAAAATGTTGTTTTTTTTTTTGCTTTATTTTATAAAGTTTACAGGGGTCACAAAATATATATTTACAACTTTCTCAGGTTCACGAACAAGCACCAAAGAAGAACATTGATAATTAATACAGTTCATTGACCGAATGTTGTCTAAACTTTATCAGGTATTCATACTGTCACTATAAACTATCTGTCAAAGGCCTTAAATTACATCATTACAACTTCCTTTATTTAATACTGTTGGAAGTTTCTCGCATCGACATCTAACATGAAGCACTTCCATAACGACTTCCTGAGAAACTCCCCTAACTCCACTTATCTCACAAACTGCTAAGTTAGCGTACCGTAATGAAATTAAAAACGATAAAGCTAACCGTCGTAGACTATAAAATAACTAAAACTTGGTGTTCCTTTCACAGTTACATAGCATATATATGGACACATTTCTCGTTAATATACGTTAATAAAGTTCTGTGCCTAATATCCTATGGTCTTACTTTAATCCCTTGATAACGTGCACAATAAACTATACTGGAAGGAACATCCATCATGTATGCAAATAGACCCATGATTAGTATGTTATTCAAGGTTCAACACATTGACATGAAACCGTATTACTCTTTCATATTTCCACCCTTTTTTTGTTTTGTGTGTATGTTGTTATCCTTTAAGTTCTTTAAATGCAGTTTGGGATGTTGCGTGTTCCAGGATAGTTCATAACATGCAGCGGTTGGCAGTATAACAATAAATAAAATCTAAAGAGTTTGTGTTTAGACGCTTATAGTATTGTTTTACCTATTAATCCCATAAGAGTCAAATTTGGATTACGTAGAATCTCATAGCTTAGGATCACCACATCCCATATAACTCCACGCTCGTTATTCTCTATAGCACGTTCTCTGTGATGGAGTGAAAATCTACATAAAAATTTCTGAGTTAATCATGTCACGTGCTAACACAAACGTGGACATTTACGGATCGTTCCACGCGCTAATATATACTAGTCGTAAATATTTGCCAGGGCGATCACTGTACCACAAATGTGATATGTCGTCTTTCTTTTTGTGTTTATTATTAACAAGTGAATAAAGTGATTAAAGTATTACATACTTTAATAACAAATAATTTGTTATGAATTAATTATTCTTTAAAAAAAATACAAAACGTCCACAGTTCAGCACCAAAAATGTTCGTTGGTCCATTTTAAAACTAATTTATATAGCTACCTAGAACAACTACACTTAAACGGGGGACTTCCCAGCCTGATTTCAACTTGGCTAAGTTTGGTTTGTTTGTTTTGAATTTCGCGCAAAGCTACACGAAAACTATCTGCGCTAGCCGTCCCTAATTTATCAGTGTAAGACTAGAGGGAAGGCAGCTAGTCATCACCGCCCACCGCCAACTCTTGGACTACTCTTTTACCAACGAATAGTGGGATTGACAACCACATTATGACGCTCCCACGGCTGAATGGGCGAGCATGTTTGGTGTGAGGGGGATTTGAACTCGCGACCCTCGGATCACGAGTCGAGTGCCTTAACCACTTGGCCATGCCGGGGCCTTCAATTTGACATGAATAAATACGACTGTTAAAACATTAACAACTATTGGCAGTATCCGACAATATCTACTTGATCCTTGGCAGGAGCGGTCAGAAACACACAGTATCTACTTAAAATGTAATATTATAGATAAGGATGTGGGATGTCCTCTTCCACTATTTTGAGCCGTAACACATAAACCGTTCATCAAAAAAAAAAAAAGCTATACATGTAATCATCTTCCTTGTGATTGGTTCAGGTATTTTGGTAACGACCTCGTCTCTTAGCTGAGTCCTCATTCCTAATATTAAGATGATAACATTTAAATGCTGCAAAACTCGATTCGTTCCTCCTCTTTTTCATCATTTTAAATTCGATCTTCGAATAGTTCACCTGAGTCCGTCTAGAAATTTCATCTAAATGAACTTAGGCAGTTCTTAACAACACTTTGTAACACCAGACAGACATATTGAGAATTCTGTTTTATATTTAGTTTAGTCTTAATTACTTTTAATTCAATGCAAAGCCTTGTTTACTTGTTTATAATTAAGCACAAAGCTACACAATGGGCTATCTGTGCTTTGCCCACCATAGGTATCGAAACATTGGAGAGAGCAATGGAAGAACACTATTGTCATTTGTTATTAAGCACAAAACTATTCAACGGGTATCGAAACCAGGTTTTTGGCAGTATAAGTCAGCAAACATACCGCTGTGTCACTAGTGGACTGCAAGGAACGATCTCCAGAGGTATATTTTTCATGTAAAGGTAACCCTGTACGACTGTCTTCTCTGACAAACACAAAAGTATTAGAATGAAAACACGATTCTAATCCTAGTTTTAGAGATAGCTCCAACTTTGTTCGCTTGTACTAGATGACTGTCATGTGGTCCCTTATCCCAGGTAAACCTAAAAACTAGGATATGAATGTAATGTGACCTTCAACCTAACGGAAACCAAAAACACTAGGCTATGATTGTAATATGGTCTTCTATCCAAGGTAAACCTGAAACTAGGCTATGAATGTGATGTGGTTCCCTATCCCAGGTAAACCTGAAAACTAGGCTGTGAATGTGATGTGGTCCCCTGTCCCAGGTAAACTTGAAAACTAGGCTATGAATGTGATGTGGTCTCCTATCCAAGATAAACCTGAAAATTAGGCAATGAATATGACGTGGTTTCCTATCCAAAGTAAACCTAAGAACTAGACTATGCTAATGGCGAAGAGGAAGCTTTTGATTTGTCCAAAGTAGCCAAGCTTAAAAATCAACAAGCGCACTGACCTTTGACTGACAGTTTAAGTTTGGATATTGTTCAAAGTACAGATAATATAACAACAGCTCGTGTACTGAATTTTGTTAACTCTTGTTAATCTAACAAAGTTTAGTTATAAAGGTGTAATAAAGGAAGGACAAACATTGTAGTTAAACTATTCTGAAAATAGCGTTTGATGAAATAAATTACTTATATAAAGTAATACTTAACCGAACCAGTTATTCAACCTAACCATTAAACCTACAGATTCTAAGCACTGTAGAGTTGGTTAACCAAAGACAGTAAAACATGAAATACTAATAAAGATTCCAAGCACTGTAGAGTTGGTTAACCAAAGACAGTAAAACATGAAATACTAATAAAGATTCCAAGCACTGTGGAGTTGGTTAACCAAAGACAGTAAAACATGAAATACTGATAACTATAACCAAGTTCTAACTAAGACAGTGTATTGCATAGAACATCCATCGCTACTCGATAGAAATAATAATAAAATACTTGCTTCCAAGATCTTTTCTTGAGTTACGACCGTATGACTCATCAAAGTTGTGACGAAAACACCCGTATTTGATTGTTCAACATAGGTAATCATTTTGATGTATTATGATATTTCTCAACAAATTCGCTGTGATACAGTTTCCATGTAAATTCAAACTTTCTGAACGTTGCAATCAACGAAACTATAATGATTAATATCCACCGTTGATTTTTCTTTATCACAGATGCACGGACAACAACTGGAAGTGATGGTAAGTTTATCGTTTCGTTTGTTTTGAATTTCGTGCAAGGCTACACGAGGGCTATCTTCGCTAACCATCCCTAAGTTCGCAGTGTAAAACTAGAACGAAGGCAGCTAGTCATAACCACCCACCGCCCACTCTTGGGCTACTGTTTTACCAACGCAGAGTGGTATTGACCGTACCGCTATAACACCCCATGCTTGAAATAACGAGCATATTTGGTACGATGGGGATTCGAACCCGCTACCCTCAGATTACACGTCGTACGCCTTAACCCACCTGACCATCGTAACAGCTATCGCGAAAGTATTGTTGGGTGTATACATACATGTATATATATTAACTATGCCTAAAAGCCTTCTAAGTAACAGAATAAACGAATAAACATATCAAACAGAAGTATATATATCAAAATTATATAAATAAGTCACAGTCCTAAGCGTAACTGCATAAAGCTTATGTTAATTTTATAGACTACAATAAAAACACACTGACGAGTGTTGTAGATAAACTGTGAAGCATCAAATTCGAGTGTTTATAAAACTGTTAAAAAGTATCAGGAGAAAATAGTAAAATTTTGTAATAAAACTGCTAAGTAATATCCAACATATTGTTTGTTTGTTGTTTTTAATTCAATGCGTTTGCCATAAAACTAGATGAAACATTAATGCCAATATTATGATAAAATCCACGTTATAATTTTACATTTTTTATTTCACATTTCTTTTAATTTGTAAATTAGGTTTCAGACATCAAAACAGAGCTCTTTAAAATATCATTAAACTTATTGGTTTACAATACTTTGTCAGTTAATCTTTATTTAACAAAAGTGTATGCCAGTTAATCTTTATTTAACAAAAGTGTATGTCAGTTAATCTTTATTTAACAAAAGTGTATGCCAGTTAATCTTTAATTAACAAAAGTGTATGCCAGTTAATCTTTATTTAACAAAAGTGTACGCCAGATAATCTTTATTTAACAAAAGTGTATGCCAGCTAATCTTTATTTAACAAAAGTGTACGCCAGTTACTCTTTATTTAACAAAAGTGTATGCCAGTTAATCTTTAATTAACAAAAGTGTATGCCAGTTAATCTTTATTTAACAAAAGTGTACGCCAGTTAATCTTTAATTAACAAAAGTGTATGCCAGTTAATCTTTATTTAACAAAAGTGTACGCCAGTTAATCTTTATTTAACAAAAGTGTATGCCAGTTAATCTTTATTTAACAAAAGTGTACGCCAGTTAATCTTTAATTAACAAAAGTGTCTGACAGTTAATCTTTATTTAACAAAAGTTTATGCCAGTTAATCTTTATTTAACAAAAGTGTATGCCAGTTAATCCTCCTTTAATAAAAGTGTATGTCAGTTAATATTTATTTAACAAAAGTGTATGTCAGTTTCAGCAAGGAATATACTATTACGTTCAATGTATTTTTTTATTTGTTAATGTTTTAATTAAAATAAAATAGTCATGTAGAGAAAAAAATATTTGACCTACTTATCAAATAAACTCATATCCTGGCCCTTAGCAACTGAGGTGGTCCTGGCCTATTCATCAGATAAACTCACATCCTGGCCCTAAGCAACTGAGGTAATCCTGACCTACTCATCAGATAAACTCACATCCTGGCCCTTAGCAACTGAGGTGGTCCTGATCTACTCATCAGATAAACTCACATCCTGACCCTTAGCAACTGAGGTGCTCCTGACCTACTCATCAGATAAACTCACATCCTGGCCCTTAGCAACTGAGGTGGTCCTGACCTACTCATCAGATAAACTCACATCTCGACCCTTAGCATCTGAGGTGATCCTGACCTACTCATCAGATAAACTCACATCCTGGCCCTTAGCAACTGAGGTGGTCCTGACCTACTCATCAGATAAACTCACATCTTGGCCCTAAGCAACTGAGGTGGTCCTGACCTACTCATCAGATAAACTCACATCCTGACCCTTAGCAACTGAGGTGATCCTGACCTACTCATTAGATAAACTCACATCCTGGCCCTTAGCAACTGAGGTGGTCCTGACCTACTCATCAGATAAACTCACATCCTGACCCTTAGCAACTGAGGTGGTCCTGACCTACTCATCAGATAAACTCACATCCTGACCCTTAGCAACTGAGGTGGTCCTGACCTACTCATCAGATAAACTCACATCCTGGCCCTTAGCAACTAAGGTGGTCCTGACCTACTCATCAGATAAACTCACATCCTGGCCCTTAGCAACTGAGGTGATCCTGACCTACTCATCAGATAAACTCACATCCTGGCCCTTAGCAACTAAGGTGGTCCTGACCTACTCATCAGATAAACTCACATCCTGGCCCTTAGCAACTAAGGTGGTCCTGACCTACTCATCAGATAAACTCACATCCTGGCCCTTAGCAACTAAGGTGATCCTGACCTACTCATCAGATAAACTCACATCCTGGCCCTTAGCAACTAAGGTGGTCCTGACCTACTCATCAGATAAACTCACATCCTGGCCCTTAGCAACTAAGGTGGTCCTCATTCCACCATTTCTGAAGTTTGGGGAAGATAAATAATAAGTTTGTTTTTGTTTTTTTCGTGCTATTGATTTTTGTTTATATTTTATCGTAAAATGTTAAATAAAATAAGTCATTTTTCTACACTGCAATTTTATCACAGCTAAACCCTTCCAAACTGGACAGAAATTTATTTAAAAACAAAGAAAAAAACAAGGTAGATGAAATATTAGCTACACATGTAGAGATAAATTTTAATATTTTTGTAAGTTAAAAAGGTGAATGTCGTTATAGATAGAAGAGTAACTCTTTGCAAATTAACTGTATTAAATACCCACATAAATTATAAGCTTACTAAGTCTAAACATATTTCTTACCATACGCACGTAATATCTTGAAATGATGTATTCCTGTTCCTAGCGTCATATTAATATGCAAATCGAAATTAACTGGAACTTTTTTAAGTTCAAGTCTATTTGGCACGCTTCAAAAGACGCGCTTATAAACCTGTCTTAGAAATTACTGACTAACAGTAATTAGCAAGTTAATTAACTACCTTTAATGCGTAAACTTCACCATCGTGCGTGTGTATTTATATGTCCAAAATGCGTTTTCCTGCTACAACAGTCGTTTAACATTGTAAAGGTTATTTCATACTATCAAACCATAGTATTAAATATGTATATATTTTTATTACACTGATTCGACTTTCCTTCTTCAGAAAAAAAAAAAAAAACAAAAGTAGTTTATGAGTTCGGTTGTTATAAAGCACAACACTATATGCAGATAGCTCTAGTCACCACGGATATCGAAACCCGATTTTTAGCGTCGTACGTCTGCAGACTTACCGCTAAATCAGTGGGGAAGCCTGAGTTATGAAAAACAACTCATCGAAAATTTTAAGATCAAATTAATACTGGCTTCCTTCATCACAGTTTGGTTTGGTTTGTTTTGAATTTCGCGCAAAGCTGCACGAAGGCTATCAGCGTTAGCCGTCCCCAATTTAGCAGTGTAAGACTATACGGAAGGCACGTAATCATCACCACCCTCCGCCAACTCTTGGGCTACTCTTTTACCAACTAATAGTGGGATTGACCGTCACATTATACGCCCTCACGGCTGAAAGGGCGAGCATGTTTGGTGTGACGGCGATTCGAACCCACGACCCTCGGATTACGAGTCGACTACCTTAACTACCTGGCCATGCCGGGCTTCCCGGTAGTTAAACGATAAACTTGAAAATTTATAACCGTAATTTTAGGTTCGATTCCCTCAGAAGATACGGCAAGAATAACTTATTGAAAATTTATTTCAATCTCTGAATTAGACGAAATTGTTTTCATTCAAATATTTATTTTTAATAATAGTTAATTTGATTTAAATTATTTGTAGGTTTTTAATTGTCTATTTATTTCAGTTCTTTTGTCATTACCGGCTCTAATGTTTTTATCTTTTCATGAGCTTAATCACAAAAGGTTATTTTTTAAACTTGAAATCCTTTTCTCCTTAGAACATTACATTATAGGACCGGGCATGGCCAAGTAGTTAAGGTACTTGACTCGTAATCTGAGTGTTGCAGGTTCGAATCCCAGTCTCACCAAACAAACTTTCTATATGCTTCATTCAAACGTTTATATTTTTCTGTTAATTGATTTGAACTACGAATAAAGCTGCACCAGCCGTCCCTAATTGAGCAGTGAGATACTAGAAAGATTGTTTATTTGTCTGTTTTTGAATTTCGCGCCAAGCTACACGAGGATTATCTGCATTAGCCGTCCCTAATTTAGTACTAAGACTAGAAGGAAGGCAGCTAGTCATCACCTCCCACCGCCAACTCTTGGGCTACTCTTTAACCAAAGAAATGTGGAATTGACCGTACATTATGACGCCCCCTTAGCTGAAAGAGCAAGCATGTTTGGTGTGACGAGGATTCGAACCCGCGACTCTCAGACTAGAAGGGAGGTTGCTGACTAGTTAAAACCACCCACTGTGAACTCTTTGGCTACTCTTTTACCAACAAATGGGCTTACTTTATAACGCCCCAAAGCTGTAAGAGCAAGCATGTTTGGCGAAGGGGATTTCAACTCGTCCTCCGCGGACTGTGAGATAAGAGCTGTGATCACCAAGGCCTTTCCTATTGGATTGTTGATTTCAACAGCAAGATACTTATCACATCCTTCAAACCGTATCTTATTGAGAATGAATAAAAGGGGGAAAATCCGTAATGTTTACAAGGAAATAGAAATAAAGGTTTTAAAAAGTTATAATTGAAGTTATTGTAGTTGGACATTTTTTTAATAAAGCAATTGGCAAAATCGTCCAAGCATTCCTTTTGTTTTCGATCTAAAGATACTGTTGTTACACTCTGTGTTTATTGGAGTAATGACAGTCATCAAAACGTCAATAATTTATTTCGTTTATCGAAAGCGTCACTAAAAACTTTAATTACAAAATTTTACTGTTTACAGAAAAAAGCAAACATCCAACAGCAAATATACGTACAAATGCCATTGAAGTCCAATGAACGCGCCTATAAGGAGTTTTCATACAGTCATATCTGGTGTAAGATGTTATTCTTACTAGTGTTTTCTTTGTTTGCAATTCAAGTGGTACTGTAGACAATCTAAACTCTAATCGAAACCACGAACATTTGTAGGTAAGAAGTCTAGTATTTATAACCCACGGTTTAGGTAATGGTAAGTATATGTACATTTCCCAAGTATGTTTTTGTTTGAATATTACTTTGCAATAAGATATTTAATAATTTGCATATTATTTTTCGAAACTGAACAACTTACCGTCTTGTTAAATAAACCTAAAACGTTCTATATAAAAAACAACCAAAGACTTCCTTGAGTGTTTTAATGTTATTAAATATTTATACATGAATAACACGGACGGGGTTATAAGATAGAAATTAATAGACACACTTAGCTTCATCTGTGCTAAACACTTAACAAAAGAAACATGTGGAGGTATGCAAATGAAAAACAGTTAAAGTTTACAGCCCTGAGAGACTGTTATAGAATTATGTACCGAGTCTCACATGTTCTAATAAAAAAATATATTGAAAGAAAGTTACATCGCAAAACGTAAGAAATATTTTTTTTAAAACGAAGGATAACTAAAGTGAGAGTGAGGGGTAAACACCGTTAAAAGTAAAAAGAAACACCAAAATAAAAGTGATTAAAAAGTGGGGGGGTAAAATAAAAAAGGTAGGACATACAGTGTTGAAAAAAATAACATAAACGCACATGTACAAACATATAGGAGTTATAATAAGTCATTGCAGTGTCGAATATGATTATGGAAATACTCAAGTATACACATGTAAGAGTCACAATGAGTGTGTTTTTTTTTCGTATAGCAAAGCCACAAAGGGCTATCTGCTCAGCCCACCGAGGGGAATCGAACCGCTGATTTTAGCGTTGTAAATCCGGAGACATACCGCTGTACTAGCGGGGGGCGTCACAATGAGTCGCTCCACAAGTATACACATGTAGGAGTCACAATGAGTCGCTGCACAAGTATACACATGTATGAGTCACAATGAGTCGCTGCACAAGTAAACACATGTGTCACAATGAGTCGCTGCACAAGTATACACATGTGTCACAATGAGTCGCTGCACAAGTATACACATGTGTCACAATGAGTCGCTGCACAAGTATACACATGTGTCACAATGAGTCGCTGCAACTTATCATTCATTTTATTATTCGTTGCTTGTTTGTTTGTTCGTTTTTTAATTTCGCGGAAAGCTAGATTCTAATATAACACATTTAAGAAGAATGATTTCACATTATTAACTTTAACTAGACGGCCACAGGATCTGAACAATCAAATCCTGGTCGATGGTCGTTTCCTCATTAAAAACGGAGAATAATGCAACCATATTATACAAAGTACCATCCTGATGGAAATTATAGTACTGTTTTCAGATACTTAACTGTTCCCTCATGTAACCACTGAGCACAAAATACGCGGTTAACTACGTATTGTGTTACATGTTTGTTTGTTTTGAATTTCGCGCAAAGCTACACGAGGACTATCTGCGCTAGCCGTCCCTAATTTAGCAGTGTAAGACTAGAAGAAAGGCAGCTAGTCATCACCACCCACCGCCAACTCTTGGGCTACTCTTTTACTAACGAAGAGTGGGATTGACCGTCACATTATATTGCCCCAACGGCTGAAAGAGCGAGCATGTTTGGTGTGATGCGGATTCGAACCCGCGACCCTCGGATTACGAGTCAAACGCCTTAACCCATCTGACCATGCTAGGCCTCTGTTCGTTGCTCAGTATAAAGCGAAACAAGTGGGCTATTTGGTGTATGTTTAGAATAAATGTCTTCTTGGAAGACAAATATCTGCCCAGCAGGTTCTTTTCCTCAATAAACGACGTGATTGATAGCAAATTGCGTGTTAGTTTTATATAGATTCTCAACACCATTGGCTGGGATACATGTCTTATGATGTCCCAGCATGCTTCACTGACCATGATATCTCTTCCTTCAAACAGGCCATTGTTGTTAAACGTTCCTTTCCTAAACAATTTTCATTACAACGGTAACGAGCGCCATCCTTTGCCTTTTCTCATCCCATTGCTTGAATTTTGATTTTACTCTTCCGGTTTGGTTATCTCTCCTGAGAAGTGATTTTTGTGAAGTTACACATCTTTTAAAGCCATTTCGTTCCATTATGCGTGTTACTGCTCGTTGATTTCTACAAGTTGTTACGTGGCATTTCCCTCTTGGGAGCCATAAACGCATTCGCCACACTAATACTGATACGAATTGTATAACAGTTCGTACTTTTAGACGTTACGCTCAATGGGCACTGCATGATTGGTTGGATGATAGCCAATCACGATGTAAAATATCAAATACAGAGGAAGAAGAGCACGAAGTATCCAGAGGCACAAAGGAAGTTCAAAGAGTTAAAACAAAACTTTCAATCACTTTCCAACTGGGGCCCGGCATGGCCAAGCATGTTAAGGCGTACGACTCGTAATCTGAAGGTCGTGGGCTCAAATCCCTGTCGCCCCAAACATTTTCACCGTGGGGGCGTTATAATGTGACGGTAAATCCCACTATTCGTTGGTAAAAGAGTAGCCCAAGAGTTGGCGGTGGGTGGTGATGACTAGCTGCCTTCCCTCTAGTCTTACACTGCTAAATTAGGGACGGATAGCACAGACAGCCCTCGAGTAGCTTTGTGCGAAATTCAAAAACAAACAAACAAACTTTCCAACTGCTAGATTATTCAAGGGTTTGTTGAAATAATTCTTTACATCGATTTTACAAGAACAACTTTAAAGAATAATTGATTTTCTTTGCTACAATAACAACAACTCAAATTACAGCTGTGTCGCTTTCATCAGCTAATTAAGCACAAACGTTATTGTCTACATCATTTGTAAGGTTATTAAATTACTAGATTCATTACGTGGTCAGTTAGGCAAAAAAAAACAACAACTGACTTTTGATCGCTCGACGTTTGACCAATATAAATTAGGTTTAATCAATATGCCAATGTATGTAAATATGGAGTATTGATATGTATAGTCCTTTGTTAACCTGAAGATGACCTAGGAACGTTGAAATATTTTCCCTGCTTATCAATAAAAGTGTTAATACCCGTACCAGCCATTCTGAAATACACTAAGATGTATAGTACTCGCATACTGAGTGTGTGTTTCCACATCGAACCCCTAATTGTAATGCGTGTGTGTGTGAATCCGTAGATTTACCACTGTACCAGCGAGGAACCTCACGCAGTGATCTTATATATTTCAATATGGAGTTCTATAAGATGTTATTAGTTTATTCTTATGAATTATTTCAAATCGATATGCCCTGTCTGTAATTTTATAACTTTAAAAGTAACAAAAAAAGGAACTTATTAGTCCATAAAAAGTGTCCCTCCCAACTGTAACCATCTGTTGCTACTCAGGTATTCATGCAATCTTTCAGTGAACTCGAATTTTCTGCCTCCTCTATCCTTGTGCAATTCATTCCAAAAGCCAATTACCTTGTTTAAAAAGTAAAACTGTCTAAACTGCAGATGGCTCTTACGCTGCCAAAATTTGAATTTATGACTCCTTGATTTCACTGATATATAAAAAATAGTTTGATCGTCAATGCCCTTAATAATCTTAAACACCTCAATCAAATCTCATCTCACTCTTCTCTCCAGAGAAACCAAGTTTAAAGATTTCAGTCTCTTCTCACAGGATAATCCCAAGTATTATCCTAGTGGCTTTTCTTTGAACATTCAAAAACAATTCAATGTCTTTCTTCAATTCATTTCACCAAGTGAATTCAACATGAAGCTTACTTTATTGAATTTGCAGCCACAAGTGTGAAACGTTGTCATTCATAAGGATTTTATTATTCTGGACAAGAAACTGCTTATGATTCTTCCCTTTATTTCTAGATCTTTCTTTTTAGTTTTCCCTTAATACACTTTACATACACTTCCATATTGTCTATATTGATATACATAGTAGGGGTAGATGTGTTCGAAACACATTAAAATGTAAACACATTCCTATTGATTACGGTAACATAGCAACGAAACCATGCCACCAGCTGGAACTGTAATTTCGGGTGATACCAGCCCAGTTAAGGCGTTCGACTCGTTATACGAGGGTCGCGGGTTCGAATCCCGGTAGCACCAAACATGCTCGCCCTTTCAGCCGTGGGGGCATTATAATGTTACTATCAATCCCACTATTCGTTGGTAAAAGAATAGCCCAAGAGTTGGCGGGTGAGTGGTGATGACTAGTAGCAGTCTTACACTGCTAAATTAAGGACAACTAGCGCAAATAACCCTCGTGTAGCATTGCCCGAAAATCAAAAACAAACAAACAAACCTTCTTGAGGAAAGGAGTCCAAAACTGTACACAGTATTCTAAATGAAGCCTTACACTTGATCAGTACAGTAAAATAACAATATATATTGTCTTGTATTCAATATTTCTATATACACTAACCAAAATCCTTGCCCTATTGGTAGCTACAATACACTGTTTAGATGACATACAGATGTTTCTATCCCAACAGCAGGATCGTTTTCTTCAACCACAATATTAAACGTATTCCCATTTGAACTGTCAAAACCCACATGCATCAGCTTACCTTTTGGAAAGTTAACCATCATACGTCATGTATTGATCCAATACATCAAATGATCTAAATCTCCCTGTAAGACTGCAGTATCTTTGATACAGTTAATCATCCCAAAAATCTTGTAACAATTATTTTGTGATGCGTCTTATCAAACACTATCTGAAAATCGAGG